>NW_027632956.1:5078387-5133202 GCF_902686455.1 Sciurus vulgaris | reverse complement strand
AAGGAAATCTAGTTTAGGTTAAAAACTAGAAATAAACCAAAGTGATAGAAAATAAGAAGTATCTTTTAATTATAAACTGAATATAAATTGTGTAAACTCATCAAATGAAAGACAGAAGCTTGCAGATTGAACCACTAAAACAAGATCATGTAAATTTGTGATTACACAAATGGTATGCCTTTACGCCATGTACAAACAGAGAAACAACATGTATCCCATTTGTTTACAATAAAAAATAATAATAATAAAAAAAAGATCAAATTATATGCTGTCTTCAAAAGACTTACTCAAAAAAATGCATTCACAGACTGAAGGTGAAAATTTGCAGAAAACTTATCATTCATGTTGTCTTCAAAAACAAGCAGGGGTTTCTATTCTCATATCATATAAATTGTTCTTCAAACCAAAGTTAATCAAAAGGGATAAAGAAGGCCATTTCATTCTGCTTAAGGGACTCATACAAGAAGAAATAGCAGTCATGAATATTTATGCCCTAAATGGAGCAGTTACATACATTAAGCAAACTGTCTTTAATGACAAGAATCAAATAGGCCAAAACACAATAATACTGGGCAACATTAGCATATCTCTCTCAACATTAGATAGATAATCCAAAAAAATTAGATGACAAGAATAATAGCATCTAGACTTAACAGACATATATGGAATATGTTATCCATCAGTGACTGAATACACTTTCTTCTTAGCAGCACATAGAACATTTTGTAAAATATACCTATTTTAGACCAAAAAGCATGTCATCCCAAATACAAAAGAACCATAATGCTCTTCATACTATCAGATCATAATGAATGAAATTAGAAACCTATGACAAGACAAAAAGATAGAAAACAAACACCTGGAGACTACATCATTTACTATTGAATGATGAATAAATAGCACAGTAAATCATATGTGAAATAAAAAATACTTAGTGGTACAACATATCAAAACCTCTGGGCCCCTATGGAGGAGACTGTAAGAGGAAAGTTAATATCATTGAGCTCATTCATTAAATTAACAGGGAGACACCAAATAAATAAATTAACATTATAACTGTAGGTCTTAGACAAAAGAGTAGCCATGTCAATAGAACATAGTAAATCAAATAAGAGCCCAAAGGAATGAATTAGGTACTTAAAAATTAATATAAAAATGATAAAATTTTGGTTCTCTGAAAGACTAAACAAAACTGATAATCATTTAGCCCAGTTACATCTACAAAAGAGAGAAAAAATGCATTTTTTAAAAATCAATGATGAAAACATCACCACAAGCCATTCTCAAATACAGAGAGGAATCAGAAACTATTTTCAGTACTTTTACTCCAGTATGCTATAAAATTCACAGATGCATATGACCTAAGGAAGCTGAACCAGAAGGATATACAAAATTTGAAGAAATTAAATATTAGTAAGAAAATTGAAGAAACCGTGACAAACCTACCAAAAACAAAAGTGTAGGACTGGGGGGATACTCAGTCAAGTTCTACCAGACGTTTAAAGAAAAATTAATTTCAATCCTCCTCAAATTGTTTCACAAAATACAAGAGGAAGGAACACTTTTGGACTAATTATGAAACTAGTAGCACCCTGATATCAAATCAGACAAAGTGACATTAAAGAACAAATGTTTACACCAATTTCCTTAATGAACAGAGATGCAAAAATTTCTTCATTAAATCCTGGCAAATTACATACAAAGACATACCAAAAAAATACTTCACCATGGTCCTCCCAGGGACGTAAGGTTGGATCACCATATGGAAATCAATAAATCTAAAACATAATGTAAATAGACTTATAGACAAGAATGATATGACCATCTCAAAAGATGCAGAAAAATCATTTGTCAAAATACAGCATACACTCATGTTTAGAACTTTGGAAAAACTAGGGATAGATGGTATCGTTCTCAACATTTTAAAAGCTGTGTATGACAAACCCAAGGCCCACATCATTCTACATGGAGAAACTAAAATCATTCCCACAAAAACAGGAAGAATACATTGATGACCACTTTTACTACTTCTATTCAATGTACTTAAAAATCTGGCCAGAGAAATTAGGCAAAACAAAGAAATAAAAATGATATGCGTAGAAAACAAAAAGAGCTCAAATTATTTTTTTACTGACAGCATTATTCTATGTATAGAATTCATAAAAACCCACTTGATAATCTTCAAGAATTCTTGAAGACATTTAGCAAATTAGCAAGATACCAAATTAATACCCATAATTCTATTTCATATCTATACATAAATAATGAATCAATTAAAAAAGAAGTTAGGAAAATTATCATATTCATAATAGCTTACAAAAAAATTACTTAGGAATCAACCTAATAAAAGAAGTGAAGGATCTCTAAAATTAAAGCCAGAGAACATTAAGAAAAAAATTGAAAAATATTGTAGAAGTTTGAAAAACCTCCCATATTCTTGGATAGGGAGAATCAATATTTTTAAAATGGCCATATAACCAAAAGTGCTATACATATTCTAGGAAATTCCCATCGAATTTTCTATATCTTCATAGAAATAGAAAAAGCAGTCATGATATTCATTTTCAAAACTATGAATCACAGAATAGCTAATACAATTTTAGTGAGAAGTTCAAACTACAAAGGATTAAAATAGCAGGCTTTAAATTATACTACAGATCTGCATTTAAAGAATACAAAGTATTGGAAACAAAATTGGCAAGAAGTTTAAGGGAACACAAAAGAAGACACTGAGACAAACTCCCTATAATCATATTTACCTTACATTTTAAAAGGTGCTAAAATTGCACACTGGCAAAAAGATAGCCATTTTGCCAAAGGATGTTTGGATCATTGGAAATCCATATTTAATAGAATGAAAGTTAATCCCTATACCTCACACTGCACAAAAGTCAATACTACATGGGTCAAAGAATTTTTACTGAGAAACACAGCACCTAGTAGAAGAACAGGTAGACCCGGCCCTCTATGACATTGGTACAGAAACTTACTTTTGAACAAGACTCTATCATAAAAAATAATAATAAATGAAATGGGGTCAAAGTAAGTATCTTCACAGGGAAAGAAATAATATCATGAAGACAAAACCTACAGAATAAGAGAAAACTATTGCTATCTGCCTATGTTGTCAATTTCTAGGATGCACAAAGAATGCAAAATCTTAACACACATACACAACAAAAATGAATAAAGTTGGAAAATGAACTGAAGAGACCATTCTCAAAGAATAAGTTTGAATGATTAACAAACATTTGAAAAAATGTTCAACATCTCTAGATACTAGAGAAATACAAATTAAAATTAAACTGAGAGTTTATCTCACTCCAATCATTGTGGCAAGAGTCAAGTATACAAGTAACAAATATTCATGAAGATGTGGGAAAAATAGAATGTTCACACATTGTTGTTGTGACTGCAAATTGTTTCAATATCTCTGGAAATCAGTATAGTGATTCTTCAAGGAGTGTATCCACAATTTCACCAAGTAAACCCACTCTTCAATATACACCCAATGGACATAATATCAGCATACTACAGTGACACAGCCACATTGATGTTTACAGCATCAAAATTTTCAATAGCTAAACTATTAATTCAATCTAGGTCATCTTCCACGGATGAATGGATAAAGAAAATGTGGTGTATATACACAATGGATTATTACTCAGTCACAAAGAAGAATGACTCCATGACTTTTGCCAGTAAATAGGTGGATCTGGAGAATATTATACTAAGTGAAATAAACACACTCCCCAAACCAAAGATTGAATATATTTGCTGATACATAAAAACTAAACCACATAAAGTGGGAGAGGGTAAGAAAGGTTCATTAGATTACATAATGCTGAAAAAAATAAGGGAGGGGGATATGAGAAGGAGACAGGAAAATAAATCTAAAAATATTTTCCTATATATACATATAAAAATACTTGAGTCCCACCATCATGTTCACCCAGAAGAAAACTTTCATTCTAATTAGAATAAGATATATCTCATGCTTGTATAATTTCAAGAAAATGGATTCTACTGTCATGTAGAACTAAAACGAACCAGTAAGATTCAACAAAAAATGACAATTGTTTGAAGAGCTAGGTGTTTGTTTATCCCATTATAAAAATAACACAATGTATGTAATGTATAAAGCTGCTCCCCTGCCCATGAGGTGTAGTCATTTTGCCCACCTTCCAATCACATGTCAATCTGTGAACATCCTAGCTAGCTATTCATTCATTAGTCAGCTTGCAAGTATCCTTCTCCGATATTGGTCCCCTGTTAGCCCGGCAGAATTCAACTGTTTTACTGTAGCTTCCCCACCATTTTTTTCCATTCTTCTTCTGTCTGTCCTACGCTCATATCTCTATCCTCCTGGCTTTCCTCTCTCTCTAGCGCACACCCTTTCTTTTCCTTTCTATTTCCCTCTCATTTTCTCTCTTACCCTGCAGGGAGACACTCTGATTGCTTAATAAATTCCCTTATGTGATTTCCCGTGTCCAGCCTGGTTCCGTGGAAATTCCTTACAATGTATACATGTATCAAAATTTTATTACATAAATATGTGTAATGTTTATTTTATACATAAAATAAGTTTAAATTTCAATAAAAAAGCACAAATAACACAAATGAGATTGTTGTTGATATTTGATATAATAGGAATACACATAAATATCATAAAATATATGAACTCAAATTCAGTAGTAAATCTTTCCTTTAAATGGTCTACCTCATTGCTTTTCAAAAGTTTCTCTAATCTCATTGGTATTGGAATCACCAGAAAAATGGCAACATATTCAGAAGACCCAGCTCCATCCCAGAAATACTGAATCAGATTCTGCATTTTAGTAAATCTCTGATTCATTTTTTTACAATCAAATATCAGAGTTCCCTTTCTTAATTACCTTAACTTTCTCATGTGAGAGATATGTACAATTTAGTTCATAATATATTAAGTTCCAAAATGCATATCCTCATATTGATGCCTGAGTTTTATATTTTATTTCATAAAAGTGGAATTAATATACTCCTTTTGGAGTTATGTCACTTTTTCTTCAAAGGCATTTAATGGTATCATTGTGCATAAAATTCCCGAAATAATTAAAGTCATCATTCTACATGAGATTATTTCTACTAACTCTCATTGCAAATTTAACTAAGTGAAAACAGTGAACAATTAAGTGGTAAATGTGATATCTATTTACCTATTCTTATTTCAAGAACTGTTAACATTCAGGAATGTGGTCATTGATTTCACTGAAGAGTTGGAATGTCTTCAGTCATCTCAGCAAAACTTGTGTAGAGATGTGATATTAGAGAATTACAGAAACTTTGTCTTCCTCGATAAGCATAATGTCTCTTCAGAATTTATAATTATAATTATTGAATTTCCTTCTTTGCAGAACATCTTCTGGGAATTTCTCTGTATGAATGAGATTCAGATTTGTGCTTTCAAGAAAAAGGGCATTATTTTGGTATAGCTCAAATGTTAATGACATTTCTTTTAGTCTTTAATCGCTCCCTTTCTTGGTATGTTATATATCCTTCCCTTTAGAAAAGTGGTACTTACAGTAATTCAGTGATGTGAAATATTGTGAACTACACAAGCAGAGAACATAATTGAGAAGCCAAAATTTGAGGGGGAAGCCAAACTTCAAAATATTCATGGAAAAGTTATCAGGCAGAAAATATTTTTCAGAATTTTAGGTTTATTTCTCTTGTTATCATTGAACATGCCCTTCAAAATGTTATCATGTTTTCAAATTCTTCAAAATCCTGTTTCTCTCCAATAATGGCCCAGTTCATTTAAATTAACCACCAAAATCCCCCTTGCTAGTGACTGTCAGCATGATTTAAAAGATCTTCTGGTATTTGTGGTTCTCAAGGTAATATGTACACCTATTTGGAGAATTCCAGGTCAAGCCATTGTAATAAATTAATAACCTAAAATAGTTTCTATAATATTATCTATATTCATTAAAATTTATATTCATTAAAATTCCCTTATCTGTGCTCTTTACAAAGTACTTATAAAGAATTTCTTGAAGTGAAATTCAAGATTCACAAAGAATGCTCTTTTGGGGTATAAAGTCATAGTTGCAAGTTGCAGACATATGAAAGAGTTTGTAAATAAAATATTTATAATTATATAAAATTTTTGGTTAAATTTTTCTTTCCTGTTTTATTTTATTTTGTAAAGTAGGTTTCATTTTGTAGATTTGGTTTTCTCACTTCACATAATACTCTTTTATTTTTGTCTATATTTTATGAATATATGTGAATTTCCACTACTTCACAAATTAGGACATTGTTGAAATTAAGATATGCATTGTTCTTGTTTCAGTTGCCAATAAAATTATTTGTGCTTTCATTTGTTTGTGTAAATATTTTAACCTCTTAAATAAATTTCATATATTTTGCATATTGGTTATTTATCCTACATATATGCATAGTAATATAAATTTTCTCTATATTAATGTAATAGGTATAGATTCCAGGCATACTCTATTAATGTACTACACCACCAGTTCCTTTCTACTTATTTTTCAATAGAGGTTCTCACTGAGTTATTGAGGATAGCCTTTAAAATGTAATCTTTTTTCCTCAGAATTCCTAGTAGCTGAATAACCTGCATGCCCATTATCTATATATTAATGAATTTGTTCTCACTTAGAGTATAAAGAACATGGCATTTTAAAGGTAGCTTTCAAGCACTTTGTAATTCTTTTTAATTTTATATGTCATTTGAAATAATAATTGTGATCAAAACCGCAAAGCAATACTTAATCTCCCCAACATATCATGTAAGTTCTTCAGTAATGTTAATGCAAATTATTAGGTAATATACCTGTAGAACATTTACATTTCAAAAATCAATACCCATGTAAACAGATTCAACTCTGTCTTCTCCCATCCCTTATGCCATTCTCATTTCTGTTCAGAAGGTTTTTGTTTGTTGGATTTGCTTACATATCTCATATAAGTAGAGTTCTTCCAGAGTTTTAATTTTTGGAAATGACATATTTCAGTTAACTTAATGTACTGAAGCTTTATCCTGCTTATACAGCTTTCAAAAAATCATTCCTTTAACTTGCAAAATATTCTGTAGTTTCCGTATTCCAACTTGCTTCGCCCTCTTCTCAAGGGATATTTGGTTTGCTTCCCCATGGTAGCTCTGTTGAATAACAAAATTTGGTGTTCAAATGTCTTAATTTGCTGTATATGAGAAGACTTATTACACTCAGAATTCACTATATCTGTCTTAATTGATGTCAGCATTACCAATTGAATATTGTAGTTTTTAATGTTTTTAAATGATGAAAAAACTTCTCCCAAATTTGTTTCTATTTGAATATTTTTATGTACTCATGAGAATTTTAAATTTCATATAATTTCTGGAATATGTTTTTCTGCTTCTGCAGAACGTTACATTGGTAGTTAACATTGGTTAAGTAACATGGAGATTCCAGGAAACTTTGAAGAGTACAAAGTTTTTTAATTTAATCTTACAATTCTGGAAAAAGACCATGTTCAAGAATGTTCAATCAATTGCCTCATATGTGTTGATTTCTGAACATTGTTTCCAGTTTTGATTTCTAAATTTATTGTATAATAGCCATAAAGCAATTTTAATATTTTTATGCCTGTTAAACTTTTTTCTTTCCCACTGGTTTATCCAGTTTAATATTTAATTTGCAATTTAGAAAAATTAGCATATAAGTCTAAATTTGTTTAAATTATTTTTCAAAGTCTTCTGTTTTTTTTAATTACTATTTTGTTTGACAGTTTCTTTACAGCAAGTGTGGACTGGTGTCTCCTAGCTTTAAAGTGTCACTTTCTGTGTTGGTATTTACTTTTCTCAATCTTGCATTTCTGTATCTGGGAAGTATATTGTGTGTTGAAACTATTTCTATTCTTATTGCAGTATTCTAGGGAAAGTGTTTTTTTCTCTTCATATAATATTCTATTTTGCCTCTTTTGAAAGATTTTTTAATTTAAAATATATTTTACCTCATATAACTTCTTGATTTAAATTTTTTTCCACTTCAAAATTTGGTCATCTCAACTTACTTTTGGCCACTTTTGTATTTAACACTCTTTTATTCTTTTGTTTTTATTTGAATTGTTCCTTAGATTCAGAGTTCCTTGCAGATTGCATATATTTGTATTTCTTTTATATTTATTATTTTTTGGTTTTAAATAATTTTTATTTAGATACACATGATTGTGGTATGCACATACATGGAGTATAATGTCCCATTCTTGTGGTTTTATATAATGTGGATTTACACTGCTTGTGTATTCAAATATGAATAGGAAAGTTTTATCTCATTTATTCTATTGTCTTTCTTATACCCATCTTCACTTTCATTCCTTAATTTCCCTTTGCCTATTTCAATGAAATTTTTTTCTTCCCTCTCCCACCTTATTGTGTGCTAGCCTCCACATATCAGATAGAACATTCAGACATATGAAATGATATTTTACTAACTCTATATTTAACATTTAACAAGCACTTCTACATATCTAGAAAAACTAAATGTTTCAACTAAAGCCTCAATTTGTCCACTATATATATGACAGGCTTGAAGAAGTTGTTCACATGTAATAATAGTTCCAATTTGAAAATGTATTTAAAGTATTAGCATTCTGGTGCTAATGCTCCAATTTTCAGAAAACAATTCTTCCTTGGAATTTCAACACCAAATTTACAAAATTTGTTTACTAATTCTACTTTTGTTGTACACTGGCAACCTCTTTAGCATTCAGAAAAACTGGATGTAGAGCAGGATTTCTTTGTCCTTTATATAGACTACATACAGAGAAAAGTAAAACAAAAACCATAGGCATAAGAATAATGGTTACTTTTGGCTCCTTATAAGCACTTTGGCATGGTGCTTCAAGGAACCAGCACACAATGCTTATTACTCAACAGGTGTTTTGGCTATTGTACTCCACAGAACATTTCATAGAAAATTTTTAAAAAAGAAATTTATGAAATGTATTATAATTTACCATTCTTATTTTAACATGAATCACACACTGTAGAATACCTAAAAAGATGATATTTTCAAAAACCCCTTAGCATTGTCAAATATATCTACAGTAAAGAGAAGTAAATAAATGGGCAAAAAGACCAATGAGAACTATCATACATTGATGTTGGAAGTATAAATTAGTACAACTACTTTGGAATCATTCTATATTTTCTAGGAAGACTGAATATATATATATATATATATATATATATATGTATACACACACACACACACACACACAGTATGATCCAATAATTCCACTCCTAGATATGAAGTGTTACATATGTTAAGCAAAAAAATTTCACAGGAATGATTTTAGCACTGTCTGATAACAGTAAAAAGTTCAATAAAAGCAAAATGACCATCGACAGAATTGAAAAAAGTTAATACACTAAAAACTTATACAGTAAAACAGCATGCAACAAAACAAATGAAATATCACTATATGCACCAACATAAATAAAACTCATAAACTTAACACAGCACAAGGAACCAACCACAAAAAATGCATACTGTAGACTTTCATACATATCAAGATACAAAGCACTTAGTACATATTTGTATGTACATACATACAAACTGCATATATAATATACATTTCCATGTCTGCAAATTTTTGAAAATATATTTCTATAATAAATTACACAAAGATCAGTGGTTTCAATAATAATCAGAAAAGAAGTATTAAACATTTCAAAGGTAATTATGAATGTGTACTTATGAAAATAAAAAAGTTCCAGGTATTAAAATATAATATAAAATAATATGGTCAAAATAGTAAAATGCATGCAGGTAAAACTAATCCTTGGTATAAAAGAGACAGGGATCATGGCCACAGGCGAGGAGTATTAAATGAAGAAAAGGGTAAGAGAAGGGGCTTTCTGGGATTTTAAAAATTTTATTCAACTGCATACTACCCATTTAGGTATGTCAGCACTGCAGAAACTCATTGAGTTGTAGGGTGATGGTTTGGGTACTTCACTGGATAATCCATGTATATTAACAAATGTTCATTGTATCTAGTAAAGTACCTCTAAGAAGATATATGTGGTATATATTCTGCATATGTAGCATATATCAATAAAATTTACCAAAAATAAAATATAACATAGCTTATTGGAAGTCCCATTCCAATATGCATGCATGTTAAGTGTTCCAACAAACCCTAAAGAATGCAAAATGATAAATCTCAGAAGTTTTACATAATATTAAGTTAAGTGCTGGTGTTTAGGCAAATTGACAGTGCTTGCCTAGCTTGTGCAAATTTTTCGTCAATTCCCATAACTGCCAAAATTAAAAGGTTTACATTCAGATAATAGAAAAAGAAGATCTGATTATGTAAGATACCAAAAATTTACTAAGATCTCTATGAAACCTCCAGCTCAATGGTTGATGAAATGGTGGACTGTTGAGCTGCAAATTTTCCAGATATCCATCAGATATTCTGATATATGCAGGTACGGATAACCATTTCTTTAAATTTTACAAAAAGAAAAAAAGGAATCAAAACAAAAAGACAGGGCATTTGATTTTTGATTCATATACTTTAGAGTAGCATTTTGTAGCAATAATTACCTGAAGTTAACTGCAGTTTAAAAGTTACCTACATTGATTATATATAATATATTGAAGGCAAGATATTCACTACTGTAAGCAAAGGTATATGATGCAGTTTTACAGAAATGATATAAGACAAATTGGACTCAGTTATTTTGGGGTCATTCCATTAGTAAATATATCTTGGATTTACTTTGAAATTATTACACCATATGGTAGGAACAGCAAGTACAACATTTGATCAATATAAATACTTAAACAAGTTGATATTATTATTTTAAATACAACATGTGAAAGAAAATTAAACATTTTCTTTTGGCTGTTAATAGAAGTAAAAGTTGTTCTATTTCTTTTAACTATAGAATGTGAGCTGAGACAAACTTCAAGGAGAAACTTGCCTCTATCATCACATCTACAATTGTGAATTCTATGAAAAGAAATCCTTTTATAATAAAAACATGAAAAACAAAAGAGATAAGAAAGAAACTGTGTAAATATTTACTGAGATAAAAGACATAAATACAGATATACCCCATATTCCAAATGGTTAGACTAAACAATACAACAATAGTGATTATCGCAATATTGATTTAATATTTTATATAACCCAAATCAAATACCAAGATCACTTTTGCCCAAAACAATGAAATGCCTAACACTCATCTAGAACAATAAACAAAAAAATTTCTGAAAATATTCTTGAATAAGATTACATGCTCTTCAACTTACCATGGGGTTATGTCCGGTTATGCCCTGATAAACCAATACTAAGATGAAAATGTCATTAAGTTGGAAATGAACTTAAATATAACTAACTCACTGAATATCACAGTTTAGCAGCAGAGAACTGTGTAGAGTACTGTAATTTAGTCCTGTGGCTTCATGGCTAATTGGAAGCTGTGATACTGCATCACAAAATAGTATCATACTGCATATTGCCAGTCAGGGAAAAGATCAATATTCATAATGTGAAATATGATTTCTTATAAATGTGTATTGATTTTTCAGCATTGTAAAGTTGAAATCATCATTTAGGCCATGATGAACGAGAAATAGATCATGTGTATATGTGCAACGGGAGGAATGAAAAAATAACTTGTTCTACATACTAAAATGAATTAAACTAAAAATAAATATATAATCTAAGCATGTCACCTCTGGAGGGAAAATATATAATTCAATGAAAGAATTAGGCAATCTACATATAGACCCAAATGCCAACATCTTTTACACCTGTGGTAAAATCACATGTATTATAAGGGAAAATAAGGACAATTATATTATTGTTTTGATATATCTATTTAATTATACAAATATCAAGTTGATCTCAAGAGTTGAAAGTGTTAATTTTTATAGAGAACACTGATATTGTTTTCCTTAACTCACTCAGAAACAATCTTTTAACAATAAAATATAATCAACCAGAAGAACAGACATTCTAATCTTCATTGTCTCTACAGTTACAAGAAAGAAAGCAATTTTCTATTTTTAGAGATTTCATTTTTTGTAGAAAAATATGAATATACAGCACATACTGAAATGACAAAATCATAATTTCTTCAAAGTTATAATATCCCATTGATAAAAAAGGAAATATGTTGCATAAGTTATATGGGGAAATAATTTACTATGTACAATAGGGATTTCTGGGTGCCATGAACCACAAAGGAACTGATATTGATACTTATAAAGCAAGGGAAAAAATGGTGGTGTCTATTTTATTTTTCTCTCTTAAAATCTGAATATCAATTATCCAAATGAATCTTAGAGATATAACTGAAATTACATTTTCTGAAAAGAGGACTGTGCTAAGGCCCTCTAAAATGATGTCAGTCTAGATTTCTGGTATTAAAAAAAAATCACTTTCCCTCCACAGGGAACTAAAAATGAATATTCTGTATTGTATAGAATATAGAGTACTATGATGAGTGTGTACTTGCATTGCAATAATAATTAGTAAAAAGGAAATATTAGGAATACAACTCACTGATATAATTATAAAAGCTCTCTTCATGAAAATTTTCAAATTGCTTTATTTGCTTGATATATACATACACATATATATGTGTGTATATTTATATACAAAAACACACATATAAATGCATATATATGTGTCTATATATATATATATATATTTTAAAGTGTAACCTCTATTGAGATCCATCTATGTTTATGATTTCCGAGACAAACACCTGTAGGTGACTGGACTTCATCAGATGATTTCCCAGAAGCTTGATCACTCTCAACATCTGATCCCATTTTTAGATATTTGTGAACAATATCTGTATTGGAAAATTAGACAATGTTTAACTTACTGAATATTTTATCCTACTGTGTAATTATCATTGCAGGTAAAGTATAGAAAACCAACATACAAAAATCAGAGCATAACAGTCTTTTAGAGTCATATATGTGCAGTTAAGAGATCAAAACACTAACTCAAATGTCTTCAAATAGGAAGTACTAAAAAATTCTTTTACACTTTTGGATTGAGAAACATTATGAAAGAAATTTCATTCAAGTCATTATCCAGAGTTGAATAAAAATTACAGCCTGGAACTATGCATTTAAAATTTTAAAGAATAATAGTTATTTAAAAATAGTACTTTAAAAATTGAACTCAAGGGTTTCTTACCAAATCAATATTAAAATTTACCTTATTTCTGTATTTTTGTCTTGGTAATTTAATACTAAAAAAAGTTCAATTCCTATTCATAAGCAGTTGCAAATGGTAATGGAATACACTTCTAATATAAAGAGATTCTGGAGAAATTTTATGTTGACATCTAGACAAAAAATTTACTTGGCAGCAAAAATTATTGTATTGGTGATTGATTCCTTATCTCCTAAAATTTGATATCAGATACATCTACAGTCACAAATTTTTTCTGTCACACTTAAAAAATGAAATGTTAGAGAATTAAAACATGCCTTATATTTCTAGAAACATTTGAAAATGTTTCTACCTCAATGAAATGTAGATCAAAATATAATGCTTAAATATGTAAAGGTGGTTGCAAGAATGTATAAGCAATACTCAGGAAGCAAATTTAACAAAGAGAGAACTGAAAGTCAAGAGCTCTTAAGCATAAACAGACTGTCATTTTCTTCGTAGGGGTTGCTGATACTGGTGGGAAAGTGCTTGGGTTTTGATGCACAGTGAGATAAAAGATGAAGCCTTGGGTGTCTAAACTGCAACTGAGCCCTCACAGAAACACCAGTCTCTTGCAAAAGAAATATGAGGTAAGTTTGTTAGCCTCAGAGTATGATTAAAACTTGACTACTACCTGACACAAAGAAATAATTATGTTATTAACAAACAAGGATGATTCAAACACAAATGCTCATTGGTAGTTTTGAGAACCAGAAGAATATTTACTTGCTCAATTTTTGTGCCATTCATTACCTAATAGCTATAGATCCAGTAAATTTAAATTTAATCTCATTTCCTAACACTTTCAACATTGCTTTCTTAAATCTAGACCAAGATTCCAGTACAAGAATAGATACTTTTGTATAGTTCCTGAACTAAACTTGTTTTTTTTTTGTTTATTTTGTTTTTCCATTTTAAATGTTACTAATCAAATAAAACAATATGCAACAGAGACTATAGTCCACACAACCTAATAATGTACTAAGAAGCCCCTGGATTAGACAATCAACAAACAGCCAAGCCCTGACCTGTATTTCCTTAGGCAACAGTCCTCTATAGCACACTTCACACTACCAACATGAAACTGAATGTGTAACAATTGGAAGAACGTGCAGTAGCACACCATTATGTGGCACTTTGCAATAAATATACCACAGAAGTAACTCTTACTGCATAGATAACTATAGTAAAAATCAACAGAATAATCAGAAATAATTACTCTTGCATATTCATTATTTTTGCTTTTGAATTTACCTTAATTATAAGTTCATATGATTAAATACTAATAATGGCCATGTTTAGCAGGCAAAATTGCTAAAAATTTGAAAATCATCACTCAGTGTGAGCTGACTGCAGCACACCATTCCATAGGGTTACACCTAAACAGGTAAAGGCTATACACTTTACCCACAGATAAAAACTGCATTAGTTCATATTCCAAAATTTCATAAAAAATCAGGAAATAATCTGTCATGGCAAGAAAGAATGCAAGCAGTACAAAAATGCTAAGAAACTTCAGTAAATATAATTATGTAATAAAAAAATTGTTCTGTTTAGCTGGGTGTGGTGGCACACACCTGTAATGCTGAGGCAGGAGGATGATGAGTTCAAAGCCAGTCTTACCAAAAGTGAGGCACTAAGCAACACTGTGGGACCCTGTCTCTAAATAAAGTATAAAATAGGACTGGGATTGTGACTCAGTGGTCGATTGACCCTGAGTTCAATCCTATTACTCAAGAAATTTTGAATTGTTATGTTTAAAAACATAACATGTTGCAAAAGTCAAATCAAACATGAATTTAAAAAAATAAATCACCACGGTTGTGGTTGTGGCTCAGTGGTAAGGCGTGTGCCCAGCACATGTGAGGCACTTGGGTTCATTCCTTACCACATGAAAATAATATAATTAAAAAAATAAAGGGATTGTGCCCATCTGTAACTAAAAAGTATTTTGAAAATTTTAAAAATAAACAGCACCAAAAATGATCAGGGAAGTAGGCATAAAATAAATAGAAACTTTAAGCTATGTATTTTCCTGGATATTTAAAAGGACATAATAATAAAAGAGTAACAACTGAGGTGATTATCTAATTACTGTATGAGTCTATAGTGATGATTTCAAGCATTAATGAGGTATAATCCTAAATTAAGCACCACCCTAAGCTGCCAATCATTTTGAAATTCTGCATGTCCTTCTTATGGGATTTGGTTCCTTTCTGATGGACAGGTATTCAATTATTACTTCTCTGTATTATCAAAAATATCCTATCTGAAATGTTCCATCTTTCTGATGTTCTTTCTACTCTTAACTTGTTTTTTTTTTTAAAATGGCAAAGTGAAAGTAGATAATAAAGGCTCGCAAACTAAAACCTAAAAACATGCTTGTTCTACATAAGAAAGTTAGATAAAATAGACAAATAATCAAATTACTAAATCTGCTTCCATTTCTGGGCATTGCCATGATGGAACCAATGCTTCCTCCAGTAAAACTGTGGGGTCTCTGCAATGGGCATTTCTTGAAAGACCCTGTGTACTGGTGGAGGAAGGAATGAGTGCTGTGAGATGGTGGAGGCCTGTCAGTCTTCACCACAGGCTCTATAGTTCACAGTATTTGAAAATTGTTCCATCACCTGCCCAAGATTCAGGATCACATGGGAAGGATTGAGAAAGCAAAGCAGAAAACTAAAGTTGTAACAGACGTCACTACATATAAACTCATGTCTAGGACTATTCATGCAAACCAGTAGAGTTAAAATAATATCTATGAAAAATACTTATAAAAATATTAAAAATATTTTAATTTAGCTAATATCTATCACTCTCTCATATAATAAATTTTAGATCATCACAAAATTTATATAATGATTTTACTCATTTGCTAACTTTAACTGTCTCAAGATTGTTTGCATCCATTCCTTCATGAATTCACTACCTAGCATGAATCATATGATTAAGCATCATATAGAATATAAAAGATATAATCCTTGCCTAAATGAACTTATATTCCTATTGAGAAACATCCAGAAAATTGTGTCAATTAGTGAATTAGGCAAAAGTACTTAAGTATCATTTATAGAGACTATGAAATTATTGTCCCAAATTTAATATTTTAATATAAAGAATCTGTAAATAATGATGGGTCTATTACCAAGCAGAAACATTCCTAAAATATAATATTTCACAGTTATTTAGGCGAGGTGCAGTCCATCCCTATAATCCCAGTGATTCAAGAGGCGGAGGCAGAAGAATCGCAAGTTCAAAGCCAATCACAGCAACCTAATCGGTCTCTAAGTAACTCAGCAAGACCCTCCCTTAAAATAAAATATAAAAAAGACTGAGGATGTGTGCCAGTGTATAAGTACCCCTGGGTTCAACCCCTGGTACCAAAAATAAGATATTTAGTTATAAATGGCAAATAATATTAACAAGACTTTGTAAAACTGTTTCAAAGTTTTTGAGTATAACCCTAGAAACAGAATTGCTGCTTCATACATTAATTTTATATTTAGATATTAGGGGAAATGATATGAATTAATTTTTGAAAATTTTTTGAAAATTAAATATTTAAAAATCTTATGGGCTCTGAATTCTCTATTCTTGCAGATACTTTAGAAAAACTTCTACATTTCTCTTTAGTTAAAAAAATTTTACGCTAACAGCAACAAAAAACTACATAATAATGTGATGGAAGCAATTATCAGGCATTTATCAAAAATATGCAGAATTTCTCTCAAAGTTATTAATGAAAACATGGGAATATGCAATATCAGATTGTGGTAGTCCTTGCTACCTGCAGTCTCTTCAATATCTATTATGATGCACTCAAGTATTTCATCAAGTAAATCTGATGAAGAAGATATTCAAAAGTTTCTATTTTTTCTTCTTTACTACCTGTCAAAGTTACTAATGTAAAAGGGAATGTTATTAAAGGCAACAATATATACTACTTGAAAACAATTAGATATTTTAAGCATTTCACCAGGTTACAAACTAAGCTTTAATAAATAATATTAAAATATTTCAGAAAATATGCAGTTTAAAATAGTAGCCAATTCTCAAAAGAGTAGGTTCATTTTCTTTGATTAATAACATTTTTAAAAAAGAGATATGTCTTGTAGTCAAATACTCATGAATATATCCTGTGATTTAGGTTGTGGCTCAGGTAGACCACTTGCCTTCCATGTGTGAGGTACTGGGTTCAATTCTCAGAACTACATATAAATTAATGTATAAAATAAAGGTTGATCAGTAACTGATTTTTTAAAAAGAATAGGTCCTAGCCAAATGTTGGGTACATGTTTACAATCCCAGAGGCTTGGGAGGCTGGGTCAGAAGGATTGTAAACTCAAAGCTTGCCTCAGTTACTTAGTCAGGTCCTGAGAAACTTAGCAAGACCCTTTCTCAAAATAAAAATAATTAAAAAGGATTGGGGATGTTGCTCAGTGTTTAAACACCCTTAGCTTCAATCTCTAGTACCAAAAAAAAAAAAAAAAAAAAAAAAAAAGGAAAAGAAAAAGAAATAGTGTCCTAGTCAGGTAAAGTGAATCATGCTACCTGGGAAATTGAAGTAGGAGAATCACCAAACCAAAAGCCAGCATTTTACCAAGACTGTTTCAAAATGAAAACTAAAAAGAACTAGGTATACAGCCCAATGGCAGAGTAGACCTTGGTTCAATTCCCGGTACCACCCCTCCCCTCACAGAAAAACATGACCTATAAACCACCCATGAAGATGCATAGGGAACTTATTTTATTTCTAAATATCACTGGCAAACATAATGGCAAGGCTCTTCTATCTGAAAAGTGAACACACTGCGCTGATCATGCTAACAAGGATCAGGAGTTCAAAAGTAGCCTTAGCTATGTAGCAAAGTCCTAACAGTAAAGCAAGAAAATAAGCAAATTACTAAGGCCCCATCTCAAAGTGTTAAAAAGGTCTAGAGATGTGATTCAGAGGTGAAACACCACTGCGATCAACCACTGGTATCAAAAACAAATAAAAAATGGCCCTGAACACACTGGATTTAAGTAATACCAAGAATTCAATGGAATTCTGACAGAAAATTAGAATTTTCTTTCAGGTATCTAGCAGATATTATCTTTCAAAAAAGTAGAAGATTATGAAGTAAACTTTGGGATTTGATACAAAGGCAACATTTCCCCTCCTCTATGTAACTATACCCAAATAATTATTTTAATTTACTACTAGCCCATCTCTCCTGCCCCAAATCGACTACAAAACAGCAGCTCCCAAAGAAGCCTCAGCAGAAGCAAAGAGGTCTGGGAAAATAGACACACTGCTGTAGACATGGAAGAAAAGAAAATTAGGCTGTAACATATTCATTCTGCCAAAAGATGGGTATTCTTAGGTGAATATACAGAATGAAAGGGCAATAACTACTTCCTCCATTTGTAGTGTATGATGAGTCTGAATATATGTTGTAGACATTGAGGGTTGACCATAAACAATGGCGAGTTTTATAGTGTCTCTTCTCCAAAGTTTTTTTCCAGCATGAACAACCTCCAGCTTTTCTTGCCCCCAAAACGTCCTTACTCTCCCCTTTTGAATATTCAGGTTGGAAGCTTTGCCCCATTCCACGTTCAGCATGGTCTTTGTTCAAACCTGGTGGTATGGCCTGTGAAACTGTGCTCCTCATGCCACAACCAGGCTGTTATTTCATTTGCAGACTTGTAGTTTACTCCCTCCCGGGGATGGTTAGAGGAATCCTGGCAATATCCCACAGGCCCTTGCGACAGAGGGGCATTTGTCTGGTCAAGAAGATGAACCATTGTGTGAATACAGATTGGTCAGACTTTTCTGCATCTTGAGGAGATTTGATGTGCCCCTGAAGAAATCCCAGCAGTTAAGTGTCTGGGTACAACCTAGTCTTAATGCAGCAGCCAAGTAGGAGGGGCCTCGCAGTTGGAGTGAGGACACAACAACTCTCCTTGCTTGTTAGGTTCTGCCCATCCTCTGTCCAACATGCTGAGTAAATGATTCCCTCCTGTCTTTGTGAGCCATCAGAGGAGCCACACACATTCACATGGAACATGGACATTCCACGTAACAGCTGTTTCCTTTCCAGACTTTGTAGTTTAGTAGGGGAAACGAGACAGATGGAATGTGATGTGTTCCAATTCAATGATCACTTAAGCCAGGGCGCTGCTGTTCATGCTGTACTGAGCTGAGCACTCACCACTCATTACTCTCTGTCACTGCCAAGCCTCTAGGCTATGTTCCTGCCTCTGAAGAAGACCCAGATTTTCCCAGTCTTGGAGGAGTGTGGTCAGAGAGCAAATCCACTGGTGCCAGTGCAAATCTTGTTGAGGTATGTCCTCTCAGGCACCCCTGGGTCCCAGCTTGTTACACTGGAACTTGTGGGGGCTTATGGACTACAGCAGGAGCCAGGTGAGCGGGATCACAGAATAAATGGTGCGGTCCATGGAGCAGGGCGCCACCTAGTAGGCCTGGGTGGAAGTGAGAGCTGTCATGCTTCAGTGGGAACCTTTTATTTGTCTGGACATGGAGGGATTTGTCGCCCATGGAGCTGTATGCCTCTTAAAGCCTGGTTTCTCATTGAACATGCAACAAGGATAATATTACTTCTTTAAAAATGCAGGACCCTGGTAGCCACTCCCTTTGTCTATCCTCTTACCCTCCAGCTGAGCCAGTGCTTGTCTGGAATGTTGGCTTGAATAGGCTAGGAACAGGATGGTCTCTGCTTGTCATGGGAACTGTGACACCACTGTGTTCTCAGGCCACTCCTCTGTGACCTCAGGTGGAATCTCTGGTTCAGGCCACATCATATGAACCACTCGTCAAAGTTCATATTGTCCAAGACTTCACAAACCCTCTTGGGAATGCAACCAATTGCCTTCTCCTACCAGATTCTAGAAGCCCTGCGTCCTTCACAACCTAGATGCCCAATGCCTGCTCCCTCCCCTTTGATTAGAGGAGATCTCCCATGAATGGTTCTCATGTCACAGGAGAACTGGTAAGCAATTGATGTGTTTTTCTGAGTGGTATTGAATGCACCTGAATGAATGAAGGATCAAGGATCTGACTTTCTGCCACCTATCTCTCTGTAATGAATCTTGAGAGGAATAACTGAAATCATAACGAGTAGAAGATTGAAATTGGATAATGAATGTTTTCTTTTTGACACCACGTTTTGCTTGTGGGACCCCACACCCCATGAGGCATCACCTCTTGCTTTTGCCTGTTTACAACCCAACAGCATCTGGCTAAATTACTGAAGCACAATCTCACTGATGGAAACAGGCATGACACAGGAGGAACCACTTCCTCTGCCTCACCCTTTCCTGAGAGGATAGGCAAGATACATCACCTGAACTGGCTTATCTGTTATGCAAGGTTCTCTTCAGTTTAGAATTTTTCAACAAAAAAATGACAAAGAAATAATAAGAAAAAAATAGGATTGAGGAAAGTGTCAGTAGTTTGCGAATATAATGGTTAGGTGTGCATGTGTGAATGATCCCCAAAATCTACATTCATAGTCACCAACTCAGCATATTCTCAATCCCATATATTCCTGCCTCTATCCCTGTTCCTGGTGTCCTTGGATCTGTGATAAAAATGTTCTGCTCAGGCATCTCCTACATCCGTTTTCCTCCTCAAGTGAAGAGGGAAAATATCTTTCCCTCAGGACACATTGCTAGTCTTGGTTATTGACATGCAAAAAAATTTCCTTGCTGAATTTTTGTGAAAAAGCGAATTAAGAATTCCTTAGGCATTGTTTGGCTTGGTCATGATTGCTTGCCTGCATACATTTACAATTTAGGACTGTAGGTGATCAAGTGTTGTAACTCAGAGGCTGGTATGTGCTGGGGATATAGCCCATCATGTAGCATGCCTGCCCCTCAAGCTGGAGACCTGTGTTCAAGTCCGCAGCAGCACTGGTAGATTGTAGAAATTCCAAACAAACAAAATAAACCAGTTCAGAATCCTCTCCCCTCTTTCTTTTCTCCACTCCTCATAAAATGAATCAACTCTGGAAAACAGCACTCGTTTTACATGCAACCCATTTTCACTGACACCTTTCAGTTTGCAATTGTAAAGACTCAAACTGAATCGACCCTCACTTATTTGAAGGCTTAAGTGTATTTACTATGCAATAAAATAAATAAATAGCAAAAACAACAATGTTGATTGTATTATCTCTTGGAAACTCAGAATTTATTTTCTCTCTTTTTTGTTTCTTTCTTTCTTCTTTTTTTTTGGTACTGGAGATTTAACCCAGGGCCACTTTACAAGTAAGCTATTATTTTGAGTCAGTGTCTTGCTAAATTGTTTAAGAGTTTGCTATCTTGCTGAGGTTGTCACTGAATTTGCAATCATTCTGTTTCTGTCTCCCAAACCACTGGGATTGCAGGCATGGATCAATGCATCTGGCAGTAATCAGAATTTCCTTGTGACCTGTGAGAAGATAAAATTTTCTTTGATTCCTTTAAATAAGTTAGAGGCTAAATTTAAAATACTCAGTATTCCCAGACAAAAGTGGATTTTTGATGTAACTTGACATTCCTTTTGCATTTCAGATACTCATGAATGTTTCTGTTGTAGCCATTCATTTTGTGATTATGTCAAAGAGCAGTAAATGACAAACAGAGGAGGGTTGGGGAAAATTAAGATGGAAATAACAACATAAACTCTTTAAAAATAATATAATCTTTGGAGGCTTATGTAAATAACTTGCCAATTTTTGTTTAAACATATTTGGCCTACTCATTTCCTTTTTAAGGAAGAAAAGACAAATAGGAATGTATGCCTCAAATAAAAATTAAAATACTAATAGAGTAGAAGTATACAAATTGCCAAAGAAAAATTCACCATTTAAAAAGTAAATTATTAATCTCTTACTGAGTAATTACCTGAAATACTCATACTTACAAAATTAATGAAATTTTCCAAAAATTAATCTATTGAAATAATTTGTGAAAAATTAAAAAAGCAATTTTGGAAAACTGCATGAGTTTTTGAAAACTAAGTTCTATCAAAGGATTCTGAGAGTAACAAAAATTACAAATCTATTCTATAAAATTTTTTCTTCTAGTAGAAATTATTTACTCAAAACAAAAAGAACATCTTATTTTGTTTTACTCTCAAGTTTCTTAATCAGATTGCCCAAAATTATATAAATAAATAACTACCAATTAAATTACTAAGCACATAATAAATGCAGTTATGGCAGCAAGCATATAAAGGGACTCCATTTCAGAGGTGGATTTTAAATTATTGGATCTTGGAACACATTTTAAGTTCTTAAAAGTTATTAATGATCCCAAGTATTTTTACTTATATAGATTACAGCTGATATTTGCCATAAAATATGAGAAAAATTGAAACATTTAATTATGCATTAGAATACCTCTCATGTTAGCATGAATAACATTTTTATGAAATTTTTTTCCAAAAAATTAGTTACAAATGGTCTTTCTTAACATTTTAATAAATTGTTTAGAGTTTATTTTGCTAGAAGACAGCTATATTCTGTATTTGCATTTGCTCTCTCTCTGTTGTTATATGTTGCTTTACTCCATATCACAACATATCATAATCTATATAGCTGTATGAAGAAAATCAAATCTCACTGATATGAAGTTGTAAAAGAGGAGAAATATTTTAAAAGTATTTTCTAATTACTGTAGGTAGTATTCTTTGATACTTTAGAATTAGATTAAGTTCTTTCTTCAAGGATATATGATAAATTATATCCATAAGCGATTCATAATTTTGTTAAAATTTTCTGGTCAGTCTTGCACTTTAAATGAATCTTTAACCATGCATGATTCTATAATATAAGGTGCTGAGAACTGGACAAATATTTATTCTTGAGTTATAGGTTGAAATTTTTTATATTTATTCAAAATTTTAAAGAAACCTCTATTTGTTAATATCACAACTGACCTCATCAGAAAAGTTTCTAAGTAGTGGGAACATATTAAGCTTAAAGCATCAAATACAAAAGTTCAAAATCTAAATTGTATTTGTAAACCTGTTTTAGTATTGGCAAGAAATTTCCTTGAAGTGACAAGATTAATTCATTAATTTCAAGAAAAAAACTGCGAAATATCTAAGTCTGAATAACCACAGTTTGTTGGTCAAATTTATTAAAAAAAATGATGTTCCTTGAAAAAAAATAAGGGTGGGGGGGCTAGTTAAGCTTGCAGCCAAATAATCACCCAAAAACTTTTCCTTGAGATAACTAGACTATTTGTGTCCAGTCCATGCATTTTTATATAATTTCCATTTCATCATACATATACAATACAAAAATACTAGTCATTTACTCAAGGATGGAAATTTAATTAAATTAATGCGTTTTACTGCTTGGAAAAATATTTTAAGTGTAACTGATACTTTTTCTCTAAGAATTTGCAGTGATAATGAATACCGTGATATACTTTGATGGCACTGCCTGAATACATACAAGGAAACAACAGTTTTATCCTTATTGCTTCTGGATCAAAAGTGCAAATATTAACACAGGGAAAAAAGAAAATAACATTTAGTGTACTTCTGAAAATATATTTTTACCTCTGGACACTCCCTGAAAGGTTATCCAAAACATGGGGTCCTTGGTCCACACATGGGAACCCACAACTTTTAGTATTTGCTGCTAACAACCAATGTAAACCACCCACAAAATTCGGTCAATTATTTTTCAGTGGGCTCAGAGAAAATTTCCAAATTCACATGAAAGTGATAACACATTGTGACAATGGTTTTTCTTTTATACCTAACCACATGGAGGAATTTATAAATATTTAATTATTCCATCCCAAAATCTGCTAGTGTCAAATCCCCTTTTTCATTAATGAGAAGGTTCTGTGGTTTCAAGTCTTGATGCAACACCATTCTTCTGTGGCAATAATTAACCCATGTAGAATTTGGTATAGAAACAGTTACAAAAGCAAATAATTAAAAATTAGTCTTACAGATATCAAGAGATACTTTGGTATTAGCATAATAGGTAAGTAGAAAAGCAACTGGCCTAGAAGAGTAAAAGAAAAAAAAAGAAATTACAACATTTTAAGGACAATGTCTTTTCCATTTTGAGCTGTGTTGTCAATTTTAGTTTATTGTTCAATTTGAAGAATCTATCATTTGTGTCAACAGTGTCTATAAAAATAAATATTATAAATAAAACAAAATTTTGTTTTCATAGTAATAGTTCATTTGTTAGAGAAACCAGCTTAAACAGATGTATCCTCTATACTACTAAAGCTTACAGATTGATTATAAAATTCCAGTATGTCCAACAAACACAGGCAATTACTCTCTTATAAAACAATCTGATCTGGGTTAGTACCTTTAAATGTGGCATTGGACTTGGTGGCTTTATGGAAAGTCTCAAGTATCAGAGAGAATGGGGCTGCATAACCTGGCAAATTACCAGTTATAAAAATAGCTCGTGGATACTTTAATTTTAGCAAATCCTACTCAGTTTCAAAATAAGCTGTGATTCAAAATGGGGTAATGCACTAGTTCTCTGAAAAAGCAATTCCTACAAGACTAATGGTAGAATTATTTAGTGTATTGGGGTAAAAAGAGAGATTTGGAACACATCTTGATTTTCTGGGGTTACCAAAAAGAACTTAAATTTCTGAAGACTCAAGAAATAACTTCAGTTTACTTGTAGATGAAAATTGATATCTGAATACCAAGAATAAGCCAACGCAGCAGGTGATTAATGCCAGGAATGCCTCTGGTAATTTTTTGGAGTGGTGTAGAAGGGATTAAACTCAGGAGCACTCTACATCAGAGCTATGCCCCCAATTCTTTTGCATTTTAATTCTGAGACAGGGTTCCATTAAATTGCTCAAGCTGGCCTCCAGTTTGTGATCCACCTACCTCAATTTCCCAAGTAGCGGGGTGTTGGGCTTGCACCACTATGTCTGGTCTGAATGAATTATAAACTCTGAAGTCTTCAGACTCCACCTATTTATTTATGTTTTGAAAACTCTAAAGTTACTACTTTAATATACTCCTGTTGTGTTGCATTGGGGTTTTAGTGGTGAACACAGCTACCTTTCAGTATATTCCTGTTAAATTTTACATTTGGAGAATATTAAATGCAATTTTAACAAGCAAAAAATATTTTCCAACTATTTAGACCTAACTTAAAAGGCTTCTCAAACCTCTGTAAAATTATGATAACTAAAGTCTTTCCAAATTAGTGCTAATATAAAAGCAGAAAAAACAGAATTTTAAAAATGGAGATCTACAAATACCCTTCAAAACACCTTGCAAAGGAAAATATAAACTATGATGAAAATAATTCGCATGAAATGTATATGGAAATAGTTTTAAAGCCTCATTCTAAAATTCTTAGCATTGTGCTAGCCATGTTTAGACCTCTCTTTCAGTAACAGAAACTGGCTTTCCTTCATATTTATCAAATTCACTATAAAAAAATGTAAGTTTGAAGTTTCTATTTACTATCTACAGAATTATAAAGGTCTCAAACACACAAGATGGGACAGACTATTTTTTAAATAGGTTTTATAAACAGTTGAACTTTATACAAGTAAAATCTTTGAAAATGTAAAATATATCACTCAGAATAAAGAAGTCTATAAGAATAAAACTATTTCAATTGCTTTCATATATCTGATAACTTCTGGGCTTCTCTATCTGATTATTATAGCAAACTTCTTCAGCATTATTTGAATTCTTAGATGTTTTACAAAAAACACAATTATCTTACTATTCCTTCTGACAATACAGATAGTTACTTCAAACAAAGAAATCACAATACCTATATGTTTCTGGCCTTGCTTATAACACTTATTCATAATTCATAACCCCAAAATGTCACTGTTATTATATAATGTAATACCATTTTAAATATATTAGGGGAGCTCACCATATAAAAGTGGCCTTTTGCAAAATGTACCCATCATTTGTATTTTTTTGGAAAGTAAACTATACCTGCAGGTTTATTCTACACATGTAGGATAATCAGTTATAATGTAAAATAAAATATCAAAAATATTTTAGGAGACTTTTAAAATGAAGCAGTTTTACACAAAGGTATGAGCCCAGGAAAGCTGTAGTACAATAAACAGAAGTTTGCTAAAAAAGTCAAACAGAAAGTTCCAAAGATTGGTTATGAGGTTGGTATATTTCAGTGTGCATTCTAGCTCATTTTGTTTAGACTTTACCATTACACAATAAACATACATTTATATTGTGCATACTCATGATGTTCCCATAGTCATCCATGTACTGTTTTAGGTCCTTACCCTGGAAAAGCACAACATTTTACTACATGATAACACAGTATTCAGAATGCTCGGCTGAGTAATTTAATAGTATTTAATTTTTTAAAGAAAATTGTCAAGAAAAGATACAGAATGCACCACTGAATCTATTTGAATACCAATAAATAAAAAATGGCCCTGGGGCTATTAAAAAGTCTAACTTTCTATTACTAAAGAAATATAAAATACTGAATGTTTTTTAAATGCTTACCAGATACTCAAGAATGAGAGTCAAAGATTTATCTGTGTGAACAGTGTCATGTAAGGTTACTATGTTTCCATGTTTTAAATCCTTTTAGAGTGAAACTGTAAAACAGAAATGAAAGCCAATTGTTTAGTCTGTGGAAGGCCAGGTTTTATAAAAACTTGAAATAAGTTTAACATATAAATCAACTATGTCTAATATTCTCTTAAGTTAAAAACAGCAATTTGCCAAGGGGATGAGAGGTAGAAAAACTGAAGGTATCAACTTTTACCACTTTTATGATTTTGAGTTTGATATTGTAGTACCTAAAGTTGCCTCTAATATTACAACTCACCATCTTCTGCTTTTTTTCTTTAATGTTAACTTTTTGAGCCTCTGGGATAAATTTATATACAGTTCAAAGTAGGTTTTCTTCTGCTATGTTGCTAATCAGTTGCCTCTATTTTTTTATTTGTTTTGGTACCAGGGATTGAAACTGAGCCACATTCTTAGGCCCTCTGCTTTTTTGTTTAATTTTTATTTTGAGGCAGGTTTTAGCTAAGTTGATTAGGTCCTTGTTAAGTTGCTGAGGCTGGCTTCAAACCTGCCTCCTGTATGGGAATGTATTTCTCATTGCTATGAACAGACTTATAATTTATATGGGCTGAATGTACCACCACAAGCCATATAGGAAGAGATAGCATTTATTTATACATATAAACTATACACAAATTAAAAGTATCCCAGGTAGCATACCAACTCAGAACTGAAGAGACATCATGGGCATTTCACAGCATACATAACCAAAGAAAGTATTCTTGTCACCTTTGAGTTCTTATCTCTCTTAAATACACTGGAGTAAACATATAAAGTTATTATCTGGAGCCACTGGGCTCAGTGCCATCAGTATGTTTGGTCTCCAGACCTGGATCTGGCTAGGAGCCAGGCCTTGAGAGCAGAAAACAGATGTCTTTAAGTTTTTCTTTTTTTTTTTTTTTATGTTTCTGGGACAGGGAGCTTATCAGTCCTTGAACAGGGGCACTGCCTAGACCACTAAATTTCTCATGCAAGTTGTTTACTACTTACCCTGATTTCACTTTTTTTTTTTGACTGAGAGTTTTACTTGATTTGTACAGAATGATTTGAGAACAAACGTTAGTTCACTCCTACAACACTGGTTTGCTCACTTGACATTTTCTCCATCTGCACCAATTGTTATTACAAAAATCATAAAAGTAAAAATTCATTACAATATTTGCACAGTGTAACAACTAGTTTCTATAAAACCATAAACTTAACACAGTTTTATTAAGAGATTCAAAAATTCTCTCAGTTATTAGATATACATAGTGATGTGTATATGTGTGTGTCTGTGTGTGTATGTGTACATTTAAAGCAGAAAACCTCAAAAAACAAAAAGGGGAAAAAGTAAAAATAGTTAAATATTTTGATCTGACAGTTCCTACAAACAGTGATCTCTGCTATGTATAAAGGAAACCATAGTCTGTGGTAAAAATTCTAGAGAGCAAGTAGGAAATGTGGAGTGAAACCGTCCACCAGAATCCACCCCAGGCTGGGCCTGCTCCCAGGGGAGCCCAGGGCATGGGTGGCACCGTGAAGCCAGCGTGTGCCACCACTAAGATTCACCATGTGGCAATCTGCAGTTTCAGTGAGAGATGCCGAAAGAGACAAGTGCTCTTTTCTTCACACAATCACGATGGGACTCCCGGTGAGGATGTGCCCACCGGGAAGCAGTGTGTGGCCAGGACCCACAGGGACAGCAGGGGGGCTCTCAAAACAATGCCCAAGTGCGAGAGGAAACTCACCAGGCACCTCACTACTGCCCACTTATCTTGATCAGATACAACTTACGGAAAGAAAAATGGCAATCTGGTGACGGTGTTAAAAAGACCACGTAGACACCGGCATCAGAAAAACCAAACCGCAAAAGAGCATCTTATGAAAGGACAGAAACCCGCCAGGGAAACCTCAGCACAGGAAGTCCTCTCGCGCACCATGCACGCACGGGGAGTTGCTGGGTGGACTTTTCTTTCTTGGAGTTCAGTACAAAAGCAGGGCGGGGAATCCCGCCCAGTGGGTGCTGCAGCGGTGCTCCAGGCCGGCCGTCGGGGGTGGCCAGCCTCTTGTCCTCAGGAGCCGTGGTGCAGATGCATGGCACCCAGGACGGCGCTGTCGTAGCGCTGCTCCACGCGCACGAAGCTGGAGTGCTCCACCACGCTGCTCAGCTCAGGAATGCTCTTGGCAGTGTCCCCAAACCCGTGGTCGTGTCCATACTGCAAGTTCTCCCCCAGGTCCTCCACCCAGGAGGGCCTGCTGGCCACACAGCTGCTTGGGCTGCCATTCAGGTGCAGAGAGCCGCACATCTCAGGGTTGGCACTCACGCTCCTTTCTGGCTCCTCAGTCCGGTTAACACCGACAGAACCCACTAATCCACTGCTAATTCCATTAAGGCCTGTCAAGCACGGGTCACTCCTGCTTTCCATCCCATTGAGCTGGGCCATGTAGGGGAAGTCCAAATGTCCATTGATGACACATCCATTTGTCAATGTATTCGATACGGAGCTATTGTTTTTCATATCTGCATTAAGAAATACACCTGTCACCAAAATTCAGAACAGGGTGGGGGACACTATACAATGCTTCATTGCTGCCACAATTTTAAAAGATTTAGTTTCTTTGCTGTTGCTTCTTTTAGACAAACCAGCTTCTTTTCCAAAATTAAAATGAACAGGTATATTTACAAATAAAACATAAGAGTAGTATCTGCCTGGCAAGATAGGAAAATGTATGCATTTCAGTAGCACTGAGCAGTCAGATCTGAAAACACAAGCTGACAAACACAAGGCTTGAAAAATACCCACACCAAGAAAAAACTGTCAAAAAACTTATTTTAGGAAAGCAGTTTTAAACATAGGGCCTGAAAAGGTGCATCAGAACTGAATGTAGTTTTCTACAAAGTTAAAACTTCTCTAGTTCTTAAGGGGTGGGGGTGGGAAGGAAGCAGGTGAGTTAGGAGTGCTCCAACCACACACAACGTACCACCAGAGGAGGCCTTGCTCCTCAGTCAGGAAGCACAGGGACAGGAGGAGGAGCTGGCTTTTCTTTGTGATGCTCAAATCTTTTAAGGACTTCTGCCAAATGCTGCGTCAGAGCACCAGCAGAACAGAGAGCACAGTGAGGGCTTGGCACACCAGAGACACTCACACGGCTGTGGGCTAAGCGCACAGTTCTGAGGAGTCTCTTCAGAGTCCAGCTTAAAATGACCACGAGAGCCAAGGTTTCATGGTGTTAGGTCATTTTCAAAAACCACTTATGCTGGAAAAAATGCTGATAGTTTAACCTGCACATACTAACCCCCCTTAGGAGGGACAGTCCCATGGATGTAAAGTTCATCACGAAACATTTGGGCACACTGGAAGACAATTACTTACAAGTTACTTTTCTGTATATTGGAATTAGAGAATGCCCAAGTGTTCAGGAATTCACAGAACAATACAGAGAATGATCTAAAATCATCTCTTGCTTGGTAATAAAAAATTTCACCTCAAGGCCCTGGTTCATCAAAGTGAGGAGCAACAGCTACAGAAGAGCTCGGGCTAGTGACGTTCAGAGAAGGACCCACTTCAACACTCCGGACTCTGACACGCACCACAGCACCACTCTTCCCATGAAGGGCTTTCCTGTCTGCTTCGTCACCAGCCCTCATGGGTCTGTGTCCCGCCTGTCTTCTGGCCAAGACAGGATCAGGGCTGGTTCAATGAACAAAACATCTTCTAAACATTGCATGATCATAATTTTTTTGGCAATTTCATCAATAATTAGCTTAATAACTGCTATAAATTTTTCAGGGATAATGGATTATTTTCAAACTAAAGGCTAGCTATTTCATTAAAACTGAAGACTAGAGAGCAGTGTCCAAAGGACTAAATATAAAGAAATCAGGTAATTCCCAGAGGAAACTTTTTATTTTTTTCAAAAAATGAAAGTATTAATCACCTTATGTGATGGAACTCATAGATATGATGGCAACACTGGACCATTTCCAGTACACTGTGTGTGTAGTTTTATACTGAAATAAAGTAAATTGAATTTTTCTCAAGTGCTCAGAATTCATCTTGTCTTGGGAACTCTAATAAAACTGAGCATAAGAGCAGCAGCCTAGAGACTGTGTGAGATATTGGGCTGGGCCCGTTCTCTGCAACGCTCCCTTGCTAGGCTCCAGCTGCACCTCAAGAGCCTTCTGTACTTCTTGTCCCACCACATGTCCAGTTCCCCACAAGTGCCACAACATCCAAAGCACAAGGAGTGGGCTGGGAACCGCCTGAGGATGCAGCCTGTGATACAAGACCAGCAGTCCCAGAGGAAGCCACAGTCCTTCAGAAAAGGGGGGGCTCTGGACCTTGCATGAGGTTCTCAGATGAGAGGCATTCAAAATGTAAAGGCAATGTTTGAGCAGTTTTTCAAACATTGTCTTTGAAAATAATTCTATAAGAACAAAGAACATAGACAGACACTTGGACGTCTTTAGGGGAAAAAAGCCTGACTCCTGTGATGTCCTAGTCAAGAGAGGAGGCAGTTCCTGTAAACTTTCAGTGGACAAGGAAAGCTGTTTCACCTAAGAAAAATGCAAGTAATCTCCAGTGATTTATAAGCCTGTTTCTTCCATCAGATAATATCTTAAGGCCACGGTGGAAAGCATGGGGAAGGCCTACCCCACATCTGACCTGGTGGTAGACAGGGCCAGAAGTGAAGCCAGGCTCCATGCTTCACATGAAATCACTGGGAAATCATGTGGGGAGAAGGCAGAGTGATTATCCTGCCCACGCAGAAGCACATAGCAATGTCACTTTTCCTAAAAGCAGGCTTTGAGTCTTGTTCATTTTTAGCCAAGAACAAACAGCCTGACTACAGAAAATGCACTATCCCATCAGAATTGCCCATGACAACTCTACCCGTTTCATATAATTATTTGGCAAAAAAGGTGACACTACATAACAATTTGGTGGCTCCTAGAAATCTGTATGTATTTCCTTTCATTTTGGTGAACAGAAATGATATTTTCATGTGGTCTGGAAACAAAATACATGGTTTTTCTTCCCAGTGAAGAATTTAGCATAATAATGTATTAAAAAGTACTTCTAAATTGATTAACATGTCAAGAGAAAGACTAAAATGTTTTTATGGTCACCTAAATAAAAGAATGGCAAAAAAAAAAGGTGTCAGCGAAATAGATAAATTCTTTTAGAAATTCCAAGTGCTAGAAGAAACTGAGCTTTTGTCTTTTAAAAACAAAAAAAATGACTATTAGCTGTTTTAATGTTAAACATCCTAACACATGAATTGTTTTGTGAAGTGATGTTCAGCATTTCAGACTTAGATGGAGGGCCAGACACCAAAGCAACCGAGCCCACGGGGCCAAAGACCCGCCACTGGCATGGGTGGGTTCGAGCCAGCTCCACCGTACCACCGGTTCCCAACGTGCACAGTTAGCTGTGCGCTGCCTTGAAAAGACCAGCAATGGCATGACTGGCAGGTCATCCAAAGGTTGTCAGAAAGTCAAAAATGCAACCTCATTAAAAATAAGCAAGGCACATTAAGCAAAAGCTTCAAATCAAAACAGAAAGATTGCACTTGTATTTCTCATTTCCAGAGAATGCACCAAAACACTTGTCCTTGTATCTACAAACTTGCCCAAGATATGCAAATTGTAACACTTTTTTGAAGACACTGGATGGCACATTGCAAGAATGTCTGAGAGAAAATCATGTTAGAAATAATAAACATACTGATTCTTGCAACGACAAGGGGTCTGCATTGCTGAAACAGTATATATTTTTATTTCTTTTGGTCCAACAGAACCACTCTCTTGTTGCGTGGTGTCTTCGACCATTGGACTGTTGTTGCAGACAACGGGAAACTGTCCACTCCCACCTGTTACAGCAGGAAACTCTCTGTCGACGTGCATTCTGTCAGCGTCATCTTCCGTCTCGCCTTTCCCAAGTGGCATGGCACAGTTCAGGCTTGAAGCTCCATTTCTGGCTTTCTTTACTGCCAAGGACTCCGAATCTTCTAAGCATCTCTTTCGATTTGTTCCCACACTAATGCGACTGGGAAATCCGTTCTCATGGCCCCCACTCAAGGTACCATTATGACAGAAACGGTTCAGGTGACAGTTCTGGAGGTTCAAGAGAAACTGGGTGCACTCTTGGAAACCCTGGGTTTGTGCAATGTCTGCTGCTGTCAGGCCACTGGATTTTCTCAAGCTGTCACTTCCAGCTCCTGTACCATTCACGAAGACCATCAGAGCAGTCTCTGGACGGACACCCATCTTCTCCAACACTTCCTGCTAACCTTTCAGCATGGAATACCAGCACAGCCAGTGGAAGAATGACCTCCACTTCAGTTAAGTGTCTCGGTACGAGCCCCGTTCCGCACCAGGGCACTGATGCACTCGAGGCTCCCGGAGTGGGCTGCCTTGTGAACGGGAGTCTCCCCCTCACAGTCCGGTTTGTTAATATTGGCTCCTGCTTGTATCAGCCAGACTAGGCACTGGGGATGTCCTCCAAAAGCGGCAATGTGACCCGGGGTCTGGGCAAAGCGTGTAGTGGACACATTCAGTGTGGCGCCAGCTCTCACCAACTGCATTAAGCACTCCAACTTGCCGAAGTGCGCGGCCCAGTGCACTGGCGTCCAGCCGTAGAAGGAGTCCTCGGAGGTCAAGTGGGCGCGCGGCGTCTGCTGCAGCAACGTGCAGAGCGCGGCCAGGTCCCCGTCGCGGCAGGCGCGGTGCAGCGGGAAGCGAAGTGACAGCAGCTCCTCGCTGGAGAATCCCGCCTCCACGCCCGCGCCTGCTCCCGCCGCCGCCATGGTCGGTCGCTGGAGAGCGCGGGGTTGGAGGGCGAGAGGACGCTCCGGTGAGAGCCCGCGAAGCTGCCGCCACCGGAGCACAAAGGAGCAAGAGCAGCACCGCCACCGCGTCCCACCGGCTGCCGAGCTGAGTGCGCACTCCTGATTTCACTTTTTGAAAACACTCTTAAACAAGACTCTATTTTTCTCTACAGAGCAGAAGGGTCTCTGTCATGGGAACTGTGATGCCATGGTGCTGTCAGGCCTTTTCTCTGTGATCTCATGAAGAATCTGCAGTGTGGGTTCCAGGTCACAAGAGCCACTCCTCAAACTCCATGTTGCCCAAACTTGGAAATGCTCTCTGGAGAGAGAAACAAACTGTTCTCCAACAGGAGCCTGGAATCCCCTAGTCATTCACACCTGACCAGCTGGATGCCTGCCCCTTCCACCTGGATTACAGGAGATCTCACATTTTTGCTCTCAAGTCACAGGAGCACTGGTAATCAAGTGAGACATTGTCCTCAGTGGAACTGGTGTAACTTAATCAATGAGAGATCAAGGATATAAATTTCAGCCCTTATTTCACTGTAACAAATCTTGAGAGCAAAACCTACAACCATACCGAGATCAAGATTGAAATTAGATGAGGAATATTTCCTTTCTACCAGCAAATATGGGTCCTAGGAACCGAGACACTGAGAGCCATCACCACTTGCCTTTGCCTGTTCATATTTCCTGACATTGTCTGGCTAAGTTGATGAGGCATTCCCTCATTGAAGGAAACTGGCTTTGCCCAGAGGAACAAGTTTCTCTACCTCATCCATAATTGAGATGTTAGGGAAGATCCACAACCAGCACTGGCTTATGCATTTTGTACAACACTTTGCTGGTTAGAATTTTCCAAGTAAAATGCCAAAAAGAAAAGGAAGAAAAAGAAATCAAGGAAGGTGTCAGTAGATTGTGAATGTAATGGCTGGGGAGGCAATGGAAGAAGATTGCCAAAATCTCCTTTCATACTAACAAGCTGAGCATATTGTGATACCCACATAGTCCTGATTCTCCTCCTGCCATGTCCTCCATGGATCAGTGATATAAATTTCTGCTCAGGGATCAGCTACAACCAGTATCCTCCTTAAGTAAAGATGGGATAATTTTTTCCCTCAGGACAAACACCTAGACTGTGGTTCTTGACATGCAAAAATGGTTATTTGGAAGATTATTGTGAAAAGGAAAATTAAGATTTCCTTAGTCATTGATTTCCTTTGTCAAGGGATGCTTCTCTGCATAGGACTTCACAGACATAGAACCTGAGGGGATCAAGTCAAGTACCTTAAAGGAGCTATCCCTGTGCTAATGATATAGCCCATTCGGTAGGGTGCTTGCTTTGCAAATGGAAAGAATGAGGTTCAAATCCCCAGTACCATGGATTAAAAAACAAACAAACAAGAAAACACACTTCTGAGAGAGCCAACCTTCCATCACGCTAACCTTTTATTCATCATAATCAACACGGTTTAAGAACTACCAGTTTCACGTGCAAGCAATTTCCATTGACACCTTTCAGCTGGGAGCTGCCCTAGAAGGGAGCACTGCATACCCATTCACCTGCATTTCTTAAGAGGATGTGTTCATTCACATCTTTCAAATCACATGAGTACAGAAGTTATTTCTCACTCATGAGTATGCTATGCCCATCTTTTTCCAGCAACTTCTCCTGATAGGCAGTGTGCACAAGGTTGCAGTGGCAGGAAATTCAAAATGACACCTACTGGCTCTTGTTAGTTCTGAGGCTTTTTGGAAAAAATCCCAGACTGCCAATGAAGGAGACTTCCACACCAGAGGAATTTCCATGTGAACAACAAGGTCAACTGGAATACCAACATGTGAAGACAAAAGACAACCGAACTTGGCCCTGATATTTTTAGTAAGTTTTACTGTACATTGGCTTGAATATGACTTGATAAAAAATGGTAGGATTTGGGGTTGAATCCATAGTAGTTATAGCTGAGAGGATTCAGGAGAAATGGGGGAATTTAACACCTAATATCCCACTGTTACTGGAGTTCCAGTATCAAAAGGAATGGAGCACTTATGAAAACTCATGTTAATTTTGATGAATGTCATCAATAGATGCACTGTAGATGTGGGAAAATATATATTGTTCTCATGTTTATCACGGATCTGGGAATTTTTGGGTAAGGAGGAAAAAAAATCATTGCAAGTACTCACAACGAAAGAAAAACAAAACAGAGATATTAGGCAGGTTGTAGGTTGGTGCTGGGTAGAAGCAAGTCAAGAAATGAAAAGCATTTGACAATTTGGAAATGCCTGTGGTAATAGTTTGCTGCTCAGCAAGTCCCATCCCACATTCAGATATTCTTGAAACACTCTTGTATTGATATTCAGGTTTTGCCCAGGTAGGGTCTTCATGTTTGCCTTTCAGGAGAGCTGCTTCTGCTCACATTGGTGATGTTGTGGTGCAGTCTTTGTTTTGGAATCTGGGTTCAGTGTTGCATATTCCAAATTCAAATTGTTAAAATGCTAGCTCATGGGTATACGTGCTGTTTTTTAAAGAAAGCCTTTTCTCATGGTTCTTGTGCCAGAAAAGCTATGAATCAGCATGTGTCTAATCAGCTTTCCCTCGAGAGCAACGAGACAGAGCCATGAGTTTGCAAGGCTCTGAGGTCCTTGCAAGGGGAATTTGGGTCTGTAATGATGGATGCTCACAGAATGAACTGGCAAGTACTACTTCATGTATTTGTAGAATATGTTGAACCTGAAGACACATTGTGGAATTTGAGGGTGGACAATGATAGCTGTATTGTTTTAGAATATCTCTTATTGAAGTAAGCTTTCAGCATCAACAGCCTTGTGCTTTCAGTGCCAACACAATGTCCTTGCTCTCCTATTTTGAATATTCATCTTGCAAGATTTTCATCATAGCTCTGTCAGCACGGTGCATGTTCTGATCTGGAGTTATGACACGTGATGCTGTGTTCCTCTTGCCATCAGCAGGCTCTTCTATGATCCACTGACTTGTAGTTGGCATCCTCCTGTGGCTGCTAAGAGGACTGGTGGAAATTTTCCACAGGACCTTGTGCCAGGCTGGCACTAATCTGGTCAAGAGAAAGAACACATGTGCAAACACAGAGAGGCCAGTCATTCCTGCATCTCGAAGTGTGTTGAGGTGTCCCTGGAATTTCTCAGCAGGTAAATTTCTGAGGGCATCTTTGTTGTAAGGCCACGGCCAGGGAGGTGTGGCCTTGCAGGTATAGTGAGCACAGAATATCTCTTCTGGCATGTCAGCAGCAATCTATCCTCCGTCCTACATCCTGAGTGAATGACTCCCATGACACGACTTAAGCCTTCAGAAGATGCATCCACCTTCACCTAGAAGACCCACTTCTCAGGTTCCAGCTGGCACCTGGCTGACCTTTCTAGGAAAAAAGGAGCAACCCTCAAGGTTGGGAGTGAAGTCTCCCAATTCAAAGATCACTTAAGCCACCATGCTCACTGCAAGCTCCACTGTCATGAGCTCTCACCAGCCATCATTCCCTGTGGTTGCTAGGGCCCTAGGCTAGTTTTCTGACTAGGATATTCCTGGTGTTTCCAGTCAAAGGAAATAGTGCTGGAGCGCTTGCTCAGCTTGGTGATCCATGTGTCCCCAAGCACACCACCACACAACCAGGCCCAGTGGAACTGGTGGAGGTTAACTGCCTGCTCTTATGATGCCTGTTGTGGCTGAAAGAGTGCATTGACACCTAGCAGACATCAAGTTTAGTGTGAGCTGTCAGGCTTCAGAGGAATTCTTTGTCCTGCATGGTCCTGGAGTGATCCACGAACCATGGAGCTGTGCTCTCTTGGCTGAAGAGGTTAGAATCACATTTTGGAAAACCTCAGTTCCCTAGCACTCACTCCCATCTTTCCTCTGACCATCGCAACTGAGCTGGTGCTTGACTTCAATCTTGGTCTGAAGCAGCCAGGAGCAGAAGCTTCTCTCATTGCCATGGGAACTGAGAGGTCATGGTGCTGTCAGGCCTTTCCTCTGTGAACTCAGGCAGAATCTGTGGGGTGGACACCAGGTCATGGGATCCACTCCTAAAACTCCATGTAGCTCAAGGCTCTGAAAAACCCTTAGGGGCAAGAAACCAACTGTCCTCCAACTGGAGCCTGGCATCCCCTAGCCATTCACACTGAAAATCCCTGATGCCTTCCCCTTCCACCTGTAGAGAGGAACTCATCCATATTTGCTTTCACAACACAGGAGCACTGGTAACCAACTGAGGCATTGCCTGAGTGTAACTGAAGGCAACTGAATCATTGAGATATCAGGGATATGAATTTCAGCCCTTATCTCACTGTTACAAATCCTGAGAGTGAAAGCTAAAAACATACTGAGAGGAAGATTGAAATTGGATGAGGAATGTTTGCTCTTTGCCAGCAAATATGGGTACTGGAAACCCAGACCTCGACAGTCATCACCACTTGCCTTTGCCTGTTTATATTTTCTGACATCATCTGGCTAAGTTGATGAGGCATTCCCTCATTAAAGGAAACTGGACTTTCCCAGGACAAACACCCTCCTCTACTCACCCCTACCTCAGATGGTAGGCAAGATCCAGAACCAGCACTGGCATGTGCATTTTGCACTGCAGTCGGCTGGGTAGAAGTTTCCAAAGTAAAATGCCAAAAGGAAAAGTAAAAAAAAAAGAAAAAAAAAAAAAGACGCTTAGGAGTGTGCAAACCTCCTAACCTCTCGGCCTTTTTTCTTTTTCTTCTCTCTTATTCAATGGAATCAACCCTTTTCACAACTATCAATTTCACCTGCCAGCAATTTTCATTGACTCCTTTGAGCCAGGAGCTGCACTCAAAGGAGGCAGTGCATCCCCAGTCACCTGCATTTCTTAAGACTACTTATTCCTTCCCATCATTCAACTCTCATCAGTTCAGACCTTACCACTCACTCACGAGTATGCTCTCACCATATTTTCCCAGCAAATGCTCCTCATTGGCAATGTGCACCAGGTTGCAGTGGCACAAAATTCAAATTGATCCCTCACAAGGCCCTTGCCAATTTTGAGGCTTTTTGGACACATTCCCAGACTGCCAGTGAAGGGGACTTCCACACCTGAGCACTTGCCATGTGAACCACAAGGTTAACTGCAAAACCAACATGTGAAGACAAAAGCTACCCCTGGACCAGATTTCCTAGTCAGTTTTGTTTTGTTTTGCCTTGCTTATGACTTGATAAAAAATGGAAGGATTTGGGGCTGAATCCATGTTAGTTTGTGCTGATAGCATTCAGAAGAAAGGGGGAATTTACCACTTACTCTCCCATTATCATTGGAGTTCCAGTGTCAAAAGGAAGGGAACACTTGTAGAGACTTGTTAATTTTGATGGATGTCCCCAATAGATGCACTGTAGAAGCGGGAAAAGCATATGTTGTTCTTGTGTTTACCAGGGATCTGGGAATCCTTGGTTTGTTCTTTGTAGGGCAAGGAGAAAAAGAAAAAAAAAAAACATTAATTGCAAGAACTCACACCAAATGAAGGAAACCAGAGCCATAAGGCATGTTGCAGGTTGGCGGTGGGCAGAAGCAAGTCAAGAAATGAAAAGCACTTGACAATTTGCAAATGCCTGTGGTACAAGTTTCCTGCTCGGTAAGTCCAATCTCACATTCAGATATTCTTGAGCCACTCCTGTTTTGATATTCAGTTTTGGGTCTTCACTTTTGCCATTTAGCAGAGCTGTTTATGTTTACATTCATGATGTTGTGGTGCAGTTTTGTTTTGAGAGCTGGATTCAGTGCTGCATATTCCAGATTCAACTCGTTTACATGGTAGTTCATGGTTATCAGTGCTGTGTTTTAAAGAAAGCCTTATCTCATTGTTCTTGTGCCAGAAAACCTATGAATCAGCATGTGTCTAATCAGCTGTCCCTTGAGAGCAACAAGACAGAGCCACAAGTTTGCAAGGGCTTTGAGTTCCTTGCAAGGGGAATTTGGTCTGTAAAGATGGATGCTTACAGAATAAACTGGCAAGAACTACTTCCTGTATTGGTAGAGTATGTTGAACCTGAAGACATATCGTGGAATTTGATGGTGGATGATGATGGGTGGATAGTTTTAGAATGACTCTTCATTGAAGTAGGCTTTCAGCACCAATAGCCTTGTGCTTTCAGTGCCAACACAATGTCCTTGCTCTCCCTCTTTGAATATTCATCTTGCAAGCTTTTCATCATAGCCCTTTCAGCATGGTGCATGTTCCAATCTAGAGTTATGCCACATGACGCTGTGTTCCTCGAGCCATCACCAGGCTCTTCTATGATCCACTGACTTGTAGTCAGCATCCTCCCAGGGCTGCTAAGAGGACTGGTGGAAATTTTCCACAGGACCTTGTGCCAGGCTGGCACTAGTCTGGTCAAGAGAATGAACACATGTGCAAACACAGACAGGCCAGTCATTTCTGCATCTCGACGTGAGGTGAGGTGTCCCTGGAATTTCTCAGCAGGTAAATTTCTGAGTGCATCTTTGTTGTAAGGCCACATGCAAGGAGGTGTGGCCTTATAGGTGTAGTGAGCACAGAATATCTCTTCCTGGCATGTCAGCAGCCAATCTAACCTCCATGGGACATCCTGAGTGAATGACTCCCATGACACCACATAAGCCTTCAGAAGATGCATCCACCTTCACCTAGAAGACCCACTTCCCAGGTTCCAGAGGGCACCTGGCTGAACTTTCTAGGAAAAAAGGAACAACCCTCAATATTGGGTGTGAAGTGTCCCTAATTCAAATTCACTTAAGCCACCATGCTCACTGCAAGCTCCACTGTCATGAGCTCTCACCAGCCATCATTCCCTGTGGTTGTTAGGGCCATAGGCTAGTTTTCTGAGTAGGATATTCCAGGTGTTTCCAGTCAAAGGAAATAGCGCTGGAACCCTTGCTCAGCTTGGTGATCCATGTGTCCCCAAGCACACCACCACCCAACCAGGCCCAGTGTAACTGGTGGGGGATAACTGCCTACTCTTATGATGCCTGGTGTGGCTGAAAGAGTTCATTGACACCTAGCAGACATCAAGTTTAGTGTGAGCTGTCAGGCTTCAGAGGAATTCTTTGTCCAGCATGGTCCTGGAGGGATCCATGAACCATGGAGCTGTGCTCTCTTAGCTGAAGAGGTTAGAATCACATTTTGGAAAACCTCAGTTCCCTAGCACTCATTCCCATCTTTCCTCTGACCATCGCAACTGAGCTGGTGCTTGACTTCAATCTTGGTCTGAAGCAGCCAGGAGCAGAAGCTTCTCTGGTTGCCATGGGAACTGAGAGGTCATGGTGCTGTCAGGCCTTTCCTCTGTGAACTCAGGCAGAATCTGTGGGGCAGACACCAGGTCATGGGATCCACTCCTAAAACTCCATGTAGCTCAAGGCTTTGAAAAACCCTTAGGGGCAAGAAACCAACTATCCTCCAACTGGAGCCTGGCATTCCCTATCCATTCACACCAAAAATCCCTGATGCCTGCCCCTTCCACCTGTAGAGAGGAACTCATCCATATTTGCTTTCACATCACAGGAGCACTGGTAACCAACTGAGGCATTGCCTGAGTGTAGCTGAAGGCAACTGAATCATTGAGATATCAGGGATATGAATTTCAGCCCTTATCTCACTGTTACAAATCCTGAGACTGAAAACTAAAAATATACTGAGAGGAAGATTGAAATTGGATGAGGAATGTTTGCTCTTTGCCGGCAAATATGGGTACTGGAAACCCAGACCTCGACAGCCATCACCACATGCCTTTGCCTGTTTATATTTTCTGACATCGTCTGGCTAAGTCGATGAGGCATTCCCTCATTGAAGGAAACTGGACTTTTCCAGGACAAACACCCTCCTCTACTCACCCCTACCTCAGATGATAGGCAAGATCCAGAACCAGCACTGGCATGTGCATTTTGCACTGCAGTCAGCTGGGTAGAAGTTTCCAAAGAGAAATGCCAAAAGGAAAAAGTAAAAAAGAAAAGAAATCAAGGAAGGAGTCAGTAGACTGTGAATGTAATGGCTGGGGATGCAATGGACAATGCATTCTCCAAATCTCCTTTCATACTAACAACCTCAGCATATTCTAATGCCCTCATAGTGCTGACTCCCCTCCTGCCCTGTCCTCCATAGATCAGTGATAAAATTTTCTGCTCAGAAATCAGCTACTACCAGTTTCCTCCTTAAGTAAAGATGGGATAATTCTTTCCCTCAGGACACACCCCTAGACTGTGGGTGTTGAGATGTAAAAAAGGTTATTTCCAAGATTGTGGTGTAAAGGAGAATTAAAAATTCCTTAGTCATTGATTGGCTTTGTCTAGGGTTGCTTCTCTGCATAGAACTTCACAGACACTGAACCTGACTGCATCAAGCCCTGTACCTCAAAGGATCTGTTCCTGTGTAGATGATATAGACCATCCCATAGAGCGCTGGCTTTGCAAGCGGAAAGGCTGGTGTTCAAATCCCCATCACCATGGGATGGAAAAGAAGAAAAAAAAAAAAAAAGAAAAGACACTTCGGAGGGTTCAGTCCTCCTCTCCTCTCAACCATTTTCTTTTTCTCCTCTCTTATTCAATGGAATCTACCCTTTTCAAGAACTACCAGTTGTCACCTGCCAGCAATTTCCTTTGACTCCTTTCAGCCTGGAGCTGCACTCAAAGGCAGCAGTGCATCTCCAGTCACCTGCATTTATTAAGAGGACATGTTCCTTCCCATCTTTCAACTCTCATCTCTTCAGACCTTACCACTCACTCTTGAGTGTCCTACCAACATCTTTTCCCAGCAAATTCTCTTGATTGGCAATGTGCACCAGGTTGCAGTGGCACAAAATTCAAATTGACCCCTTGCAATGCCCTTGCCAATTTTGAGACATTTTGAACACATTCCCAGACTGCCAATTAAGGGGACTTCCACAGCTGAGCACTTGACATATGAACCACAATGTCATTTGGAAAACCAAATTGTGAAGACAAAAGACAGCCGCCCCTGACCCTGATTTTTTAAGCACTTTTATTTTGCATTGCCTTGCTTATGACTTGATGAAAATGGTAGGATTTGAGGCTGACTCCATGTTAGTTTGTGCTGATAGCCTTCAGGATAAAAGGTGAATTTACCACCTACTCTCCCACTATCATTGGTGATTCAGTGTCAAAAGTAAGGGAACACTTGTAGAGACTCGTGTTTATTTTGATGGATGTCCTCAATAGATGTAGAAGTGGGAAAAGCATATGTTGTTCTCGCATTTACCAGGTATCTGGGAAATATTGGATTGTTCTTTGTAGGGTAAGGGGAAAAAGAACGAAAACCATTCATTGAAAGAACTCACACCAAAAGAAGGAAACTAGAGCCATTAGACATGTTGTAGGTTGGTGGTGGGTGGAAGCAAGTCAAGAAATGAAAAGCATTTGACAATTTGCAAAATCCTGTGGTACATGTTTCCTGCTCTGTAAGTCTGATCCCACATTCAGATATTCTTGAACCACTCCTGTTTTGATATTCAGTTTTGGGTCTTCACTCTTGCCTTTTAGCAGAGTTCTTTCTGTTTACATATGTGATGTTGTGGTGCAGGTTTATTTTGAGAGCTGGGTTCAGTGCTGCATATTCCAAATTCAACTCATTTAAACTGTAGATCATGGGTATACTTGCTGTGCTTTAAGAAAGTCCTTTCTCATGGTTCTTGTGCCAGAAAAGCTATGAATCAGCATGTGTCTAATCAGGTGTCTCTTGAGAGCAACTAGACAGAGCCATGAGTTTGCAAGGGCTTTGAGTTCCTTGCAAGGGGAATTTGGTCTGTAAAGATGGATGCTTACAGAATAAACTGGCAAGAACTACTTCCTGTATTTGTAGAGTATGTTGAACCTGAAGACACATCGTGGAATTTGAGGGTGGACAATGATGGCTGTATAGTTTTATAATGTCTCTTCATTGAAGTAGGCTTTCAGCATCAACAGCCTTGTGCTTTCAGTGCTAACACAATGTCCTTGCTCTCCCTCTTTGAATATTCATCTTGCATGCTTTTCATCTTAGCCCTTTCAGCATGGTGCATGTTCCAATCTAGAGTTATTCCACGTGATGCTGTGTGTTCCTCAAGCTATCAGCAGGCTCTTCTATGATCCACTGACTTGTAGTTGGCATCCTCCCAGGGCTGCTAAGAGGACTGGTGGAAGTTTTCCACAGGACCTTGTGCCAGGCTGGCACTAGTCTGGTCAAGAGAAATAACACATGTGTGAACACAGATAGACAAGTCATTTCTGCATCTCAAAGTGTGTTGAGGTGTCCCTGGAATTACTCAGCAGGTAAATTTCTGAGTGCATCTTGATTGTAAGGCCACATGCAAGGAGGTGTGGACTTGCAGGTGTAGTGAGCACAGAATATCTCTCCTGGCATGTCAGCATCATCCAATGCTCCGTCCAACATCCTGAGTGAAGGACTCCCATGACACGACTTAAGCCTTCAGAAGATGCGTCCGTCTTCACCTAGAAGACCCACTTCCCAGTTTGCAATTGTCACCAGAGTGAACTTTCTAGGAAAAAGAGAGCAACCTGCAAGATTGGGTGTGTAGTGTCACAATTAAAAAATCACTTAATCCAGAATACTCACTGCATGCTCCACTGGCATGAGCAGCTATCACCACCATCATATGGTGTGGTTGCTAGGGCCCTGGGCTTTTTTCCTGACTAGGATATTCTGGGTGTGCCAAGTCCCAGAGGTGAGGGTTAGGAAAGAAATAGCACTGGAGCCGGTGTTCAGCTTGGGGATCCACATGTCCGCAAGCACACCTCTACTCAAACAGGCCCACTGGAACTTGTGGAGGATAACTGCCTGCTGTCATGATGCCCAGTGTAGCCAAATGAGTGCAGCAAAACCTAGTGGACCTAAAGTTTAGTGTGAGCTGTCAAGCTTCAGAGGAGTTCCTTGTCCTGCCTGGTCCTGGAGGGATCCATGGACAACCAGGCTCTGCTCTCCTGGCCTAAGTGGTTAGAATCACATTTTGGAAAACCATAGTTCCCTGGCACTCACTCACATATTCTTTCCTCTGACCATTGCAACTGAGCTGGTGCTTGTTTTCAATCTTGGTCTGAAGCAGCCAGGAGCAGAAGGTTCTCTGGTTGCCATGGGAACCACGATGCCCTAGTTCTGTCAAGCCTTTCCTCTGTGAATTCAGGTGGAATCTGAGGGGCAAGCACCAGGTCACTGGAGACACTCCTCAAACTCCATGTGCTCAAGGCTCCTAAAACCCCTCTGGAGAGTGAAACCAACTCTTCTCCATCCGGAGCATGGAATCCTCTAACCTTTCACACTTGAATTCCCCGATGCCTGCCCCTTCTTCCTGGAAAGAGGAGCTCTCCCATTTTTTTCTCATATCACAGGAGCATTAGTAACCAAGTGAGGCATTGTCCTCAATGTAACTGAATGCAACTGAATCATTGAGAGATCAGGGATATGAATTTCAGTCCTTTTCTCATTGTAACAAATCTTGAGAGTGAAAGCTAAAAACATACCAAAAAGAAGATTGAATGTTTCCTTTCTGCTAGCAAATATGTGTCCTGGGAACTCAGACCCTTAGAGCCATCACCACTTGCCCTTACCTGTTTATATTTCCTGACATCATCTGGTTACCTGAGATGATAGGCGAGATCCAGTACCAGCACTGGCTTGACACCTCTCTGGCCCTTGCCAATTTCGAGGCTTTTTGAACACCCTTGGCCCTGAGTTTCCTAGTCAGTTTTTCTTTCATTGTCTTGCTTATGACTTGATAAAAAATGGTAGGATTTGGGGTAGAATCCATGTTAGTTTCTGCTGAGAGTATTCAGTTGAAATGGGGGAATTTACGACATACACTCCCACTATCATTGGAGCTCCAGTGTGAAAAGGTACGGAGCATTTGTATAGACTCTTGTTGATTTTGATGGATGTTCTCAAGATATGCATTGTAGAAGTGGGTAAATCATATGTTGTTCTCATGTTTACCACTTATCTGGACATTAATTAATTTCTCTTTGCTGTGTAAGGGATGACAAATGAGCCCTTCTTTGTAAGAACTCCCACCTAAAGATGAAAACAGAGGCATTAGGCAAGTGGCAGGTTGGTGGTGGGTAGAAGAAAGTCAAGAAATAAAAAGGAAAGTAGAGCCAGTAAATTAGCCAATATGTAAATAACTTTTTGTTATAATTGATAGGAAAGATGCATCTGGGACATGGAATTGCTTTGTTTTCTGGGCAGTGTGTGTCAGTACTTACTCAGGCTGCCAGCAGAGAGGCACACAGGGGCATAGAGGGATACAAGGGAACAAGTGCTCAAGGATTGACATTTCCATGTGAGCCACTTGTGTGTGCATCATCTGACTGTACAATAGGAATACTTTAATTCATTAGTAACATGCATTTTTGCTAATACTTTAGTAGTAGAAATCTGGTAATGAAACAAGCTTGGTTTATCTTGTTGCTTTGTCTCATTTTATATTGAGCATTAAGTTAATGCATTATTTTAGTTGTAACTCTGCAAATATATCTATCTAGAGGCTGTTGCCATTTCTGTCTTCAGTGAATTTTTTTGTCCCCAAGAAACAATAACAGATTGAGTTGGTATAGTGTATTCTTGGTTATCAAAAATCCTCATGTAGCTTTGGGATTTTGAATTGGTGAATATTCATGATGCATGGAAAAGCATGGTACACACTACAATCTCAATTGCACAGAATGGGATATTGTGTACATATACACACAACCTGGAGGGCACATACAACTAAGCTGCTTGTGACTGGATAACTTTGTTCTTTGCTTGTGTTATTATTTTTCTTGTAATGCACACATTAACATTTCAAAAATGAATGCTATCTTAAAAACAAACAAACAAACCAAAAAAAAGAAAAAAAAGGATTTGAGAATTTCCTAATGCCTGTGGTACGCTTTTCCTGATCCTATCCCACATTCGGATATTCTTGAACCACTCCTGTTTTGATATTCAGGTTTTGCCCATGTTGCATCTTCATGTTTGCCTTTTAGCACAGCTGTTTGTGTTTATATTTCTGATATTGTGGTGCAGTCTTTATTTCGAGAGCTGGGTTCAGTGCTGCTTATTTCAAATTCAACTCATTTAATTTGTAGTTAGTGTGTGTAAGGGCTGTGTTGTAAGGTAAGCCTTTCCTCATGTTTCTTGTGCCAGAAACTATATGAATCAGCTTATGTATAATTAGCTGTCCCTTGAAAGCAATAAAAAGATCCACAAATTTTGCAAGGGGAAATTTTGAGGTCCTTGCAAGGGGAATTAGGGTCCATAATGATGGTTGCTTACAGAATTAATTGGCAAGTACTACTTCCTCTATTTGTAGAGTATGCTGAAACTGAAGAAGTGTTATGGAATTTGTGGATAGACCATGAAGGCTGACTAGATTTAAAGTGTCTCTTCACTGAAGTCGGCTTTCAGAACCAACACATTTCTGATTTCTATGACACCCAAATGTCCTTGCTCTCCCTCTTTGAGTATTCATCTTGGAAGCTTTGAATAATTGCCCTTTCATCACAGTGCATGCTCAAATCAGTTGTTATGCCCTGTGCTCATCATGCCACCAAAGGCTCTAATATCATCCACTGACTTGTAGTTAGCATCCTCCTGGGAATGGTAAGAGGACTCATGGCAATATCCCACAGGGCTCTGTGCCAGACAGGCACTAGTCTGGTCAAGAATGAGCACTTGTGTGAACACAGATAGGAAAGATATTTTTGCATGTCAAGGTGAGTTGAGGTGACCCTGGAAATTCCCAGCAGGTAAATTTCTGAGTGCAGTCTAGTTGTAAGACAGCAGCCAAAGAGGTGTGGCCTTGCAGGTGGAGTGAGCCCAGAACATCTCTCCTTGCATGTAAACACCGTTCTGGCCTCTGTCCAACATGCTGAGTGAATGACTTGCTCCTCTCCTTATTAGCCATCAGAAGAGCCACCCACCTTAACTTGGAAGACCCACTTCCCAGGTTCCAGCTCTCTTCTGAACTTTCTTGGAAAGGAGGAGCAAACAACCTCAATGGGTGTGAAGTGTCCGTACTCAAAGATCACCAAAGCCACCACACTCACTGCATACCTCACTGCCCTGGACCCCCATCAGCCATCATTCAGGTGGTTGCTAGGGGTCTAGATTATTTTCTTGACTATAATATTCCAGGTGTGCATAGTTCTGGAGGAGCAGGATTAGAGGAAATACTGCTGGAGCCAGTGCCCAGTTTGGTGATCCACGTTTCACCAAGCACACCTCTGCCCAAACTGGCCCACTGGACCTGGTGGGGTATAATTGCCTGCTGTCATGATGCCAAGTGCAGCCAAAGGAGAACAGTGTCACCTAGTGAAACTGGACTTTAGAGTGAGCTCTTAGGCTTCAGGGGGTTTCTTGTCCTGCCTGGAGATGGGGTGATCCACCAACCACAGGCCTGAGACCTGCGGAAGGCTTAGCTCCTCCTCTCTTGGCATACGAGTTTACAATCACATTTTTGAAAATCCCAGGTCCCTGGAACTCACTCCCTTCATCTTTCCTCTGACCATCAATACTGAACTTGTGCTTGTTGTTAATCTCGGTCTGAAGCAACCAGGAGCAGAAGCATCTCTGGTTGCCATGGTAACTGTTAAGCCATTGTGCTCTCAGGCCTTTCATTTCTGACCTCAGATTGTGTCTGTGCTGCAAAAGCCATGTCACGGGAGCCACTCCTCAAGTTCCATGTTGTCCAAGATCGGAAAAACCCTCTGAAGAGAGAAAACAAGTGCATTCTCCAAGCAGAGCCTGGAATCCCCAAGCCATTCACTCCCGACCAGCCTGATGCCTGCCTCTTCCTTCTGGATAGAGGAGCTCTCCCATTTGATCTCTCATGTCTCAGGAGCACTGGTAACCAAGTGGGTCATTGTCCTGAGTGGAATTGAAGGCAACTAAATAATTAAGAGATATGAATTAAGGGATATGAATTTCAGTCCTTATCTCACTGTAATAAATCTTCAGAGTAAAACCTGCAAACATAACAAGTGGAAAAATGAAGTTGTATGAGGAATGTTTTCTTTCTGCCAGCAAATATCAGTACTTGGAAGCCAGACCCTGAGAGCCATTACCTCATGCCTTTGCCTGTTTATATTTTCTGACATTGTCTGGCTAAGTTGATGAGGCATTCCCTCATTGAAGGAAACTGGACTTTTTCAGGAGAAACACCTTCCTCTTCCTCACCCCTACCTGAGATGATAGGCAAGATCCAGAACCAGTACTGGCTTGTGCATTTTGCACAGCACTCTACTGGTTAGAATTTTCCAAAGTAAAATGCAAAAAGGAAAAGTGAGAAAAAATAGATCTAGGAAGGTGTCAGTAGATTGTGAATGTAATGGCTAGGGTGCAATGGTGAATGATCCCCAAAATGTCCTTTCATACTACCAACCTGAGCATAATCTAATACCCACATAGTCCTGCCTCTCCTCATGCCCTTTCTTTCATGTTCCACTTATGTAATTTTCTGCTCAGTGATCAGCTACAGTTTTCTCCTTAAGTAAAGATAGGATAACTATTTCCCTCAGGACACACCCCTAGACTCTTGGTCTTGACATGCAAAAAGGTTACTTGCAAGTCAAAGAATGGACTTTTTTAAGCTGTCTGTTTTATCTCAACTCCCTAAGGTCTCCCTCCCAGTGATGGGAACAAAGCCCTTAAAGCTGTTCCAGGAAACAGCCCCAAAGAGAGTATAAAAGGGAAAATTGAGAAAGATAGTGCTCAGACAGTTAAGATATATACGATATAAGATTACCAGAACCTGTTGACCAGAATCTACGCCCTGTTGTAAAACATTGTGAAACATGTTGTATGATATCAGCAAACCCAGACCCCCTTTGGAATTTCCCAGCGGCTTTGTTCCGCTTTTCCCTTCCGTGTGTGACCCCTCCCGATGTGTGGTTTCTGCCTTTATAAACTTGTAAGATTTTCTGCTAGGGACTCAACTCCTCAGACTCCTGCGTGAGTCACGAGTTGTGTCCCAGTGCGCTGGAATAAAAGCCTCTTGCAGTTTGCATCAAGTGACGCCTCCTGTGGTTGATTGGGGTTGCCTTCGAACCATGGAGAAGAGTTAGGGCCTCCTTTTTGGGGGTCTTATATTTGGAGGCTTGTCCGGGATCTGACGGCCCCCTCATCCATGGAGTTGACCTTGGGCCCTAGTGAAGTGTCAGTCACCATGGAACACTCCCTTGTTACCTGTTAAAAAGCCTGGCACAGGAGACTATTGCCCGGTACAGGACTTAAGAGAAGTAAACAAATGAGTACAGGACATCCACCCCACTGTACCTAACCCTTACAACTTGCTGAGCTCTCTTCCCCCAGATCATATTTGGTACACTGTCTTGGACTTAAAAGACGATTTCTTCTGCCTCCGACTACACCCTTCCAGCAAAAACATCTTCGCATTCGAGTGGAGGGACCCTGACTCTGGGACAACAGGACAATTGACTTGGAACGGATTACCCCAGGGGTTCAAGAATTCCCCAACCCTCTTCGATGAAGCTCTCCACCAAGATTTAGCCCACTTCTGTGCAAGGCATCCCCAGGTAACACTTCTGCAGTATGTAGATGACTTACTACTGGCTGGGGCCACAGAGGAGGAGTGCCAATGGGGCACGGGACTACTGCTAGAAGAACTTGCCTGCTTAGGATATCGGGCCTCCACCAAGAAGGCCCAGATCTGCCAAAAGGAGGTAACATACCTGGGGTATGCCCTCAAAGGGGGGCAGAGATGGCTAACAGAGGCCAGAAAGCAAACTGTGACTCAGATACCCATTCCTCGCTCACCCCGCCAGGTGCGAGACTTAACGTCCTATCCTTGTCTGGGGGAAATACCGATGTCTCACCCTAAGGATGTGGCATACCCCTCTATTAGTAACTTTGAATATTCAGAACTAGACCTTGAGGAAATGGACAGATTAGGATTTCACCTGGAGACTCCAGAGGGGATCCGGGAAACCTCAAAAAGAAAAAGAATTCTCCCTGAAAAACAGGCAATCATTTTTCTCAGACACCTTCACAAGTTAACTCATCTGGGCCCAAAACATTTAAAAACTCTTGTCCAGTCTTCACCATATTACATCATGAATCTTGGGGAGCTTGCAGATACAACTGTAAAAGAATGCAAGTCTTGCCAGATGGTGAATGCCCGGCCCAGCAAGCTACCTCATGGCAAACGCCTCTAAGGAGACCATCCTGGGAGTTACTGGGAAGTGGACTTTACTGAGGTGAAACCAGCCAGGTATGGATACAGATACTTATTAGTATTCATAGATACATTTTCAGGATGGGTTGAAGCCTTTCCTACCAAGAAGGAGACTGCTCAGGTGGTGGCCAAAACAATACTAGAAGACATCTTCCCGAGGTTCGGTGTGGCCAATGTAATCGGGTCAGACAATGGCCCTGCGTTTGTTACCCAGGTATGTCAGGGACTGGCCAAAATCCTGGGGGCTTAATTGGAAATTACATTGTGCTTATAGGCCCCAAAGCTCAGGGCAGGTAGAAAGAATGAATAGAACTTTAAAAGAGGTCATGACTAAGTTATCCTTAGAGACTGGCATAAGAGACTGGACAGTCCTCCTTCCCTTTGCTTTGTTTCAGGTGCACAATACCCCTGGCTCCCTCAAGCTAACTCCTTTTGAAATCCTTTATGGGATTCACCCCCCACTCATTACCATAGATAGTGCTGCTCACTACTCCAACTGCAGTAAAAGTCGATGGCATTGCCGCCTGGATCCATGCTTCGCATGTCAAGCCTGCACCACCACCAGACCCAACGTGGAAAGTGGAAAAATTTGAAAACCCCCTCAAGCTCCGCATCCACTGTGTTCCTGCTCCTGTTGATGCACCTCCCACCGATAAGTAGTCCCAACCCTCGTGTCCACCCTGATGGGTCCCCTTGTTATATTGCTTTTACTCCTCACTTTTGGGCCCTGCATCCTAAATTGCCTAGTCACCTTCATCAGGGAGAGAATAAGTGCTGTACAGGTAGTAATGCTCAGGCAACAATACCAGTCCCTCCACCAAGGAAATAGCTTTGGAGTAGTGTATATAGAGATAGAAGTTCCATGATTAGAACTTACCAAAAAGAAAATGGGGGAATGAAAGAATGGATTTTTTTTAAGCTGTCTGTTTTATCTCAACTCCCTATGGTCTCCCTCCCAGTGATGGGAACAAAGCCCTTAAAGCTGTTCCAGGAAACAGCCCCAAACAGAGAGTAAAAGGATAAATGGAGCAAGATAGTGCTCAGACAGTTAAGATATATAGGATATAAGATTACCAGAACCTGTTGACCAGAATCTATGCCCTGATGTAAAACATTGTGAAACATGTTGTATGTTATCAGCAAACCCAGACCCCCTTTGGAATTTCCCGGCGGCTTTGTTTCCCTTTTCCCTTCCGTGTTGACCCCTCCCGATGTGTGGTTTCTGCCTTTATAAACTTGTAAGATTTTCTGCTAGGGACTCGACTCCTCAGACTCCTGCGTGAGTCACGAGTTGGGTCCCAGCGTGCTGGAATAAAAGCCTCTTGCAGTTTGCATCAAGTGACACCTCCTGCGGTTGATTGGGGTTGCCGTAGATCCGTGGGACAGAGTTAGGGTCTTTTTTTGTGGGGTCTTACAGTGAAAAGGAGAATTAAGGATTCTTTAGTCATTGATTGACTTTGTCTAGGGTTTCTTCTCTGCATAGATCTCACATACACAGAACCTGAGGGGATCATGTATGTACCTTAAAAGATCTGTTTCTGTGCTGATGATATAGCCAGTACCACAGGGAACTTGCTTTAAAAGGGGAAAGTGCAGGGTTCCAGTCCCCAGCACTGAGTGATAGGAAAAAGAAAGTAACAAGACAAAACACTTCTGAGGATACCAAATTTCCATTCCCTAAGCTTGTTTTTCTCCATTGTTAATCAATGGAATCAACACTGTTGAAGTACTACCAGTTTAATATGCAAGTAATTGCCAATGCTACCTTTCAGCAGGGAGCTGCACTCAAAGGGAGCAGTGCTTCTCGAGTCACCTGCATTTTTTTAAGAGTACATGTTGTTTCAAATCCTTTAAATCTCATTAGTTCATAGGTTACATCTCTCTCAGGAGTATGCTAGTGTACCTATTTCTTCAGCAACTGATTCAGCTAGGCAATGTGCACCAGGCTGCAGTGGTAGGAAACTCAAAATGACAACTGCACTGGTCCTTGGCAATTTTGAGCCTTTTTGGACACACTCCCAGACTCTGCCAACGCAGCAGACTTCCACACCTGAGCACTTTCCATGTGAACCACAATGTCAAATGGAAAACCAAAATGTGAAGACAAAAGACAGCCGCCCTTGACCCTGAGTCTTCTAGTCAGTTTTTCTTTTCATTGTTGTGCTTATGACTTGATTGAAAACATTAGAATTTGGGGTTGAATCCATGTTAATTTCTGCTGATAGAATTCATTTTAAAAGGTGGAATTTACAACCCACTCTTCCCCTATCATTGGAGCTCCAGTGTCAAAAGAAAAGGAGCAGTAAATTTGCATCTCATTGAATTTGTATTCTAATTACCTCAAATGAGTCCATAATCCCAGTGATTTGGGAGGTCAAGTTAGAAGAATCCCAAGTTCAATGTCAACCTCAGGAACTTAGATAGTCCTAAGCAACTCAGGGAGACCCTGTCTCCAAATAAAATAAAAAAGGGGCTTGGAATGTGACTCAGTGATTAAACACCCCTGGGTTCATTACCTGGTACCAAAATACATAAATACCTTTGTTGAGAGAATAAAACATTGAGAGTGACCTGGGACATCTTGTGCTGAAGAGGAAAGAAGGAAGAGAAGTAGGGAATATATGAGCATGGTAGGAAAGAAGCAGAGAGAAAAGGAATGAAAAATGAAGAATATTCGAATTATTTCCCATAGACTTCCAGGGAGGATCAAGGGGACTTCTTCCTCATCGGGCCATTCTTCACTTTATCAAGGGATTAATACCTTGCTTAGAAATTCTGGTTCCCCAACTTGTCCTCCATGTTAGTGGTCTCCACATCTCCCTCTTGTGTTTGAAAGCTCAATCTTTGTACCTGAGGCCAATCCAATAATAAAGACATGGTTTTGAGAAAAATGGAAAAAAAGGTTTACTGCTTTGCTTGAAAGAATGGACTTTTTTTTTAAGCTGTCTGTTTTATCTCAACTCCCTAAGGTCTCCCTCCCAGTGATGGAAACAAAGCCCTTAAAGCTGTTCCAGGAAACAGCCCCAAACAAAGAGTAAATTGAGTAAGACAGTGCTTAGACAGTTAAGATACATAGGATATAAGATTACCAGAAACTGTTGACCAGAATCTATGCCCTGTTGTAAAACATTGTGAAACATGTTTTATGTTATCAGAAAACCCAGACCCCCCTTGGAATTTCCCAGCAGCTTTGTTCTCCTTTTTCCCCTTCCATGTGTGACCCCTCCCGATGTGTGGTTTCTGACTTTATAAACTTGTAAGATTTTCTGCTAGGGACTCAACTCCTCGACTCCTGCGTGAGTCACGAGTTGGGTCCCAGCATGCTGGAATAAAAGCCTCTTGCAGTTTGCATCAAGTGACGCCTCCTGCAGTTGATTGGGGTTGCCGTTGATCCATGGGACAGAGTTAGGGTCTCCTTTTTGGGGATCTTACAGCTAGAAAAGGAAAAGCAATGGGGACTTGTGTCACAAAGTCTGTAGTTCTACAAATTGACAGGAACAGAGAACTTTTAAAGAGATGACTAAGAGTCTATATTTCATGTGTTCTCTGTCTGTAGTTGTAATTCACTTGTTAATTTGTGAGACAGTAATGTGTGAGATCTTCTGGTACTTCCCCACTGTCTGGATAACTTTATTATAATGGTGGATGTGTGCTCAAGGACAAAGAGATTTTCCTAGGATGTGGAAGAAAAATATTCCTGTTTTTACTGAGATTGGGAAGGAAGAGAGATTAAGGAGCATCAGGGAGAAAAAAAGGTACAGAAACATGTCCATTTAAAATATAAGTTGTAATGACAGAGCAGCAAGGGTTATATTCAAAGCATAAAGCATTAAACTCTTTGGAGTAAGGGTTGAATTTTAAGTGAATATGTCCTCATTATTCAACACAGCACTGCATGGAATGTACATGTCCCATGCCAGAGCTGGGAGATAATTTCTCCATTTTGTGTCCATTATAGCTCTTCCATGAGCTGTGGTGGGTAAACTCAATGTATTT
>NW_027632956.1:4850611-4986240 GCF_902686455.1 Sciurus vulgaris | reverse complement strand
GAACTTACTTTTTCTGTCCTCTGAATAACATTAGAAGGAAAATACTATCATATGGCATTCTGTGGATGAAGAAATGGAGGCCCAGAGTGGTTACCTAACTGGTTCAAGGACACTGCATTGGCTAGATTTCAAAACCTGCATTGAATATAGATGCCATGATCTTAACCTATATGTACTTCAAAAGAATTTAAACTTATAACCTGCATCTTTGCACAGAACACTACCTGGCCTATATAAATCTTAAACACATTTGCTATATCATTATTTCTCTGAGAGAACAGATTATTGGTCCTTATAAATCTGGCCCTACATAAACTTCTCCCATAGTAACTTTTTTTCCAGGTCCTTCTCCCCCAGTGGTGTTTGCTTAGAATATCTTGATTATGGGTTAGTTCTTAAGTTTCTAAAGTTGTGCATTTTGACATGTTAGGAAGAAGTTTATCTTCTAATTCTAACCTATTTTTGACTGCTGCATTTGCCTTTGGTTCCATCAGATAGAGGAGACAAGATAATTTAATGAAATTGACAAATTTTACTTAGGACCCAGATTTTTTAATGTAATTGTGTCTTCATTCAATCAGCACATGCTACCATTTCCCTAACACGTATCATGTACTAGGGACAGGTGAGTGAGACATAATACTCTCCTTCATGAGACTTACTATTTAAGTAAGGAAAATAAAATGTGAATAGTGTTACCACAGGATTAAGCATGAGAATGCTAATGGGATGAATGTAGTAAAATGACAGGGCATGTAACCTAGTTTATGATAGAGTAGGGCATGGGTAGGGAAGTCCTTCTGGAAGAAATAATTAAATGGAGACCTGAGGAAAGAGAGTAGCAAAGAAAAGAACAGAAGAAAAGAACAGTCAGAGAAAAGGAAAGGTTAAAGAACAGGTGAGAGAAGAAACATAGTAGGAACACAAAAATCAGTATCATTGGATTTCCCTTCACCCACAGCACAGCCTACAAATCATCACCATATAAGATAGTAATGTAGAATTGGTGTTAACAGAGTATAAATTCAAAGGAAATATGGAGCTTCCAGATAATGGAAAAGTAATGAAGGAGTGATTGGCTAGGAGTCTTAGAAGATCAAGATGACTGGAGTGGGCCCAAAGTGATCTTTTGATGATTTTTATTGTTTCTAGAAAAATTATGTGCAAAAATCATCCAGAGGACTGTGATGTCTACACTTGACATATAATCCATTCATTATCTGACAACCTCAACTGCATACACACACAGGAAAGAATACATTATGAAAGCTATACAAATGTAGTTAGTGTCAGTACAGCTGGGGAAAATGACTGAAGCTTTTGTGATTCTTCTAATCAGCACTGTTCCATGAAAGATTCAAAGAGTCCGAAGTCTGTCACCACAAGAATTCTATGTTCCAACCTGAGAACAATGTAGCCATCATTTTCTAATTATGCAAGACCATCGACAGATGCCAAACTTTCCTTAGTTCCTACAAAGTGCTATGTTATCATCCAGTCATGAGGCACATCTTTATGCTCATCTTTATGAGCTATCCAAGCATCTCAAATGAGGCAGGGTTAAGATGCAAGCAGCCATTATTATTCCTACTCCTGTTCCTCCTATTTATCTCTCTGTCTCCCTCTCACAAATATGTATCTGTAACCCAGCCCCTATATATAGTGTCTGAAGTAGTAACATGATTGAAAGTTTTTTCAAGTAAGTTAATTTTTCTTAGAAGCTACCAATGAAAGTCTTCCTCAACACTAAATATTAAAAATTCAACCAGCATGGTGGAGCATGCCTGTAATCCCAGCAGCTGGGGAGGCTGAGGCAGGAGGATGGTGAGTTTAAAGCCCGACTCGACAAAGCAAGGCACAAATCATCTCAGTGAGACCCTGTCTTTAAATAAAATAAAAATTTTAAAAGATAAAAAATTGAAGGAACTTTTTATTTACTAACTTAGTAATAGTCTTTCTATCTTAGTCTAATAGAAAATTGATGAGTTCAATGGATTTTCTAGATCACTGATGGAAACTTTTGATTTCAGTTAAGAATCATGATAACTGAGGGAAACTCCTATCTAACTAAACCCATAATCTAAACTTAATATCAGAAAAGAAGTTCCTGTTGTGAACTGAACAGGAAATAGAAGAAAATACTGTAATATTCTTTAAGTCTACATTAATGCACTAAAAACTTTGGAGATTTCAAGTTTGCTATATATATTTGCTGATATGCATTACAAACACACACACACACACACACACACAGTTTTCTCAGTGGCCCACTCATGAGCTTTTATTGCCTCTTACCATTTTTATATGGATTACCTTGTTAATGAAAAATATAATCAGTTAAAGAATCTATGTTAGAAACTTAAAAAGAGAACCAATGACATTAGAAATAATACATTAAATATAAATGTTTTAAAATGACACAAAATAAAAGTAACTAAAAAAAACACAAAAAAGCAGAGAAACAAAATGGTGAACTACAAAAGAACTAACTGAAAAACAAGGATATATCAGAGGACTCAAAGCACAAAAGCCATCTGAGAAAAAGCAAATAGCTAATTGGCAGAACTAAGTCCTTTATCAGTAAATGCTTTAATTTTAAATGCTTACAAGTCTAAAGTTAAAATGCAAAGATTTGAAGGATGATTAAAAAGTAGTGTATCAATATACTATCCACAAGAGACTCAGTTTAGATACACACACACACACACACACACACACACACACACACATACAGAAGTTGAAAGTAAAAAATTAGTAAAACAGATTCCAGCCAAATAGTAACCAAAAGTGCAACTGGGTGACTTTACTTTTGTGTGGAAAAAAGTGGACTAAGAAAAATTACAGGAGATAAAGGACATTATATAGAGATAACATTCACTGTCTTAAGAAGATAGAGAACGACTATAATCATATATGTACCCAATATAAGAAGCCCAAAATAAAGTAAACACTGACTGACTGAAAGGAGAAACTTATGTAACATTAGGAGATTTCAATAGTATACTTACAATAAAGGGTATGATAGCATTGCAGAAGATCGGTAAATACTTAGATGAACAGAACACTATTAATCAGACATAAGAGACATGTACAAAACTCTACCCAACAACATTCTTCACAGAATGATAAGTAAACACAAAATATTCTCAAGTACATGCAAAATATTCTCCAGAATATACTGTTGGGTTACAAAATGAATATCAATAATTTTTGAAGAACTGAAATCATGCAAATGTCTTTCCTATCACAATAGAACAAAACTAGAAATCAATAATGGAGTAAAAGGAAAGCTCACAAATATACACAACTCAGGGGCACTTGAACACTGAGCCATATCCCCAATCCTATTTTGTATTTTACTTAGAGACAGGGTCTCACCGAGTTGCCTATGCCTCACTTTTGATGAGGCTGCTTTGAACTCATAATCCTCTGTCTCAGCTTTCAAACCATTGGACTTACAGGCATGCACCACCTCACCAAGCTACAACATGATCTTAACCAATAGTTACAGAAGAAATCATAGCAGGCATTAGAAAATTCTTTGAGTCAAAAGAAAAAAAAAACACAACATATTTACAGCTATAAAATAGTCTGAAAACAGTGGAGGGAGAGAAAATTATAGCTTAAAATGCCTACATTGAAAAGGAAAGATGTCAAATCAAATATGTATCTCTACATTTCAGGGAATAAATAAATAATTAATTAAATAAATAAATAAGTAAATAAATATAACCTAGGAGAAGAAAGAAAATAATAAAGATTAGTGATAAAGAAGAGAGACTCAAGAAAACCAAAAGTTGGTTCTATTGATTAGATTAATAACATTCTTCACAGAATGAGAAGTAAACACAAAATATTCTGAAGTACATGTGAAATATTCTTCAGAACATATTTGTTGGTTTGTTGGTAAGAAGAGATTTGAACTACTAAAATAAAAAATGAAAGAGAAACATTACTATTGAATGTACAGAAACAAAAGAATTAGGGGAGAATAGCATGAACAACTGTATGCCAACAAACTGCTTAACAAAGACAAAAGGGATAAATTTCTAGAAACACAGACTGCCAAAACTGATTCAAGAAGAAATAAAAATCTGAGAAGAACTATTACAAGAAAGGGGATTATACCATTAACAGAATACCTCAACAAAGAAATGCCTAGGACCAGATCACTCGACTGGTATTCTAACAAACATTTAAAGAAGAATTATTAACATCCCTCAAAATAGTCCAAAAGAATTGTAGAAAACATTTCCTAATTCATTATACAATGCCAGCAATACCCTGATACCAAACCTAGACAGACTGTACAAGAAAAGAAAAACTACAGTTTATAACCCTTATAAAGAAAGGCAAACATCCTCAACAAAATTATAGCAGAATGAATTTATCAGTATGTCCAAAGAAGTCAGACCCAATCACATTAAATCCCCAATCAAAAAATCTGAAATGATTAGAAATCTGAAAATTTTTGAGCAAATGATGCTACAAATATTTTGGATTTCAAAACATTTCAGATATAACATTTTTGGAGTAGTGTTGGTCAACTAGTAAAGCATACACAAATATTGCAAAATTCAAACAGCACTGGAATCAGAAAAACTATCATTCTGAGGATTTTGATAAGGTATATTCAATCTATATATATCACAACCAAATGGGATTTTCTCCAGGAATGTGAGGGTGGTTTAACATGAAAATCAATCCAAGTTAATACACATCAACAGTTAAGAAAACATGACCATTACAAATGATGGATAAAAGCTTTTGAAAAACCTCAATACTCTTTCACAATAAAAATATCCAGTACACTAGGAACAGAAGGAAACTTAATCAGCACATTAAAAAGGAAAGCCACAGCTAATGTCATAATCAATGATAAAAAGTAAAAATTGTTTCCCTAAAATCAGAAACACATCAAGGATATCCTTGTTTTTAAGCTCTAGACAGATCAATTAGTCAAGAAAAAGAAAAGGAATCCATACTAGAAAGTAAGAAGTTAACTATCTCTCCTTGCAAATGACATAATCTTCAATGTACCACATCCTAAAAAATACACAAAAAGTCTTTTAAACCTAATAAACAAATACAGAAGTATGGGACAATATAAAATCAAAACACAAAACCATTTACATTACAAAACACAAGCAATGAAAAATTCCCAAACCAAATTAAGAAAACAGTTCCACCTACAATAACACCAAAACCAGTAAAATACTTAGGAATAAATTTAATCAATCAGGTACAAGACCTTTTCACTGAAAAAATGTAAAATGTTGCTTAAATAAATCACATTAATAAATGGAAAAAAAGCTCATGTTTACAGCCTGGAAAACTTAATATTATTAAGATAATTATAGTACGTAAAGTGATCTACAGATTCTACTTCAGTGCAATACTTTTCAAAGTCCCAATGATATTTTCTGTTATTTTTAAATTTTGAGGGATAGAAACTGTTACTCTAATATTCAAATGGAATTTCAATGGACAAGGAATAAATGTAACAACTTTGAAAAAGAGCAAATTCTGAGAACCCATACTTCCTGATTTCAAAGCTTACTATAAAGCTGTTGTAAACAACACACTGGAACTATTTGTATGGATAGACATACAGACACATAAAACTAATGGAATAGAACTGAGAACCCATAAGGAAACCCTTACAACTGATCAACAATTTTTGACAAATAGTTGACTTACATCAGTGATCAACTATTTTTGAAAAGGGTGTTAATATCATTCAATGGAAAAGGACAGTCTTTTCAACAAATGGCTGAAACAAATGGTTACAGAAAAATGGATATTCATATACAAAAGAATGAAGTTGGGCTGTGTATGGTAGTGCATGCCTGTAATACAAGCGACTGGGGAAGATGAAGCAGGAGGATTCCAAATTTAAAGGTAGCCTCAGCAGTTTACCAAAACCCTAAGCCACTCAGTGAGAGTTTGTCTCTAAGTAAAATTTAAAGAGGGCTGGGCTTGGGATGAGGCTCTGTGGTAAATCATCCCTGGGTTCAAATCCTAGTACCAAAAAACTAAAATAATGAAGTTGGGCCATAATTTTACACCACAAACAAAAATTAACTCAAAATGGATGATGGCCTTAAATGTAAGATCTAAATTTATAAGCACCTTAAAAAATAAAGGAGCAAATATTTATGATCCAGAGAAACTGGCAATAATTTGTTAAATATGACATCAAAGCCACAGGCAAAAAAAATTAACAAAAGATAAATTGGACTTTTTAAAAATTAATAACTTGTGCATCACAAAGGTAACTTCAAGAAAGTGAAAGAAAACCCACAGAGTAAGAGGAAATAATTACGAGCAACATAACTTATAATGGTATGATGTCCAGGATCCATAAAGAATTCTAGCAACTCAACAATCAAAAGACAACCCTACTTTTAAAATAGGCAAAGTACTTAAAGATACTTCTTTAAAACAGATATAAAAATGGCCAAAGTACACATGAAAAGCTGTCCAGCATCATTAAACTTTAGGTAAAGGTACATTAAAGTTACAATGAGTTACCACTTCACCCCTATTAGGATGAAATTAATAATAAAGGGACAATAGTAAGTATTAGTGAGGATGAAGAGACACAGAAATCCTTGTGCATTACTACTGGGAATGTAAAATAGTACATGTTCTTTAGAACTTGGTGACTCCACATGAAGTAAAACAGAATTGTATACCACTTCTGGGTGTATATGTTATACCCCAAAGAATTTAAAACAGGGACTTATATAGATATTTGTACACCAACATTCCATATAAGCATTAGGCACACAGCTAAAAGGCAGAAATGACCCAGTGTTCATCAATAGATGAATAGATAAAGAAAATGCATATGTTCATAATAGAGAATTATTCAGTCACAAAAGAAATGAAGTTTGGAATTATGCTAAACATGAACGTGCCATGAAAATATGCCAAATGAAATAAGCCAGTTATGTCAGAAAAATACATTATGAATCATCTTACATGAACTATCCAGAATAAGCAGTCATAGAAATAGAGAGTAGATTAAAGTTATCAGGGCTGGGGACAGCAGGAAAAAGGAATGTTAAAAAATGACTTCAATTTCTGTTTGGAATGATGAAAGATTATGGAATTAGTGGCAAAGTTTGTACAACTTTGTGAATCTCACTAATGCCACTGAACTGTACCCTGGGTAACTGTTAAAATATTGCCACCTAAACATCATATAGAAGTAAAGAAAAATACCCATATGAATTGTTCCAATTCCAATTCTAATAGATAATTATAACATAATAAGTATTCTTTCAAACCTAATTTGATAAAACCTCAGAAAAGAGCCACTGTTCACCCATAGTGACATATTCTGTGTGTGTAATCAACACTGCTTGGGAAGAAAACAGAGGAGACATCTTTTCTTACTTTTAAGAACCTTGTCAGTTTAAGAGGATTTGTAAGTATTCAATGTTCACATATTTCTGAGTTTTATTACCTTCACTGCTGTTTTCAGGACCTGAATGATGCTCAAGTATCAGTAAACAAATAAAAACAACCCAACACTTTTTTAATTGCCAAATATCTCAAGGAAATGAAGAAACATTCCCAGAACATCCTAGGAACAAGAATTTTATGTAGCAACTGGATGTGTTTCTTCACCATTAGTATGTAAGAATCAAACTTACATATAAAAATAGACCAAAATTGCAACAAACAAATTATATACCCAGTGGAATGGCAAACTTAAGAGTGCTGCTATATAAAATGACAGTAGAGATTACTAAATAATTGTTCAGCACTAATACAAATGAGCTATCAATTTTGACACAGTGAGTTCATGGTCTTACAAAGGAAACATAAAAGAAAATTATCCCATTTTCATAGTCATTTTCCACAAAAACAAAATATGATCCAACAAAATCATATTTAATACAATATGGAGATTCTGTTATTACAAATTATTAAATAGTGGAGGAATTTCCTAATAATATTTATAGCTTGCAAAGTATAATATTAACTCTTGTCAGATAGAAATAACAGCAGTTGGGCAAATTCCATTCTGAGTAACCTGTTGGAGACTTGAAGCTCAATGTCAGGTACCTCTCATGCATCAGGCTACTGAAGACTGGGAGGTTTGAATACTATATGACTGTTAGAGTGTAGATTTTTTTTCTACTTATTGAACAATTTTAAGTTTTTATTTCTTTACTTTTCTTGATCTCTTTTCCTTTTGTTTACTTGTTCCCTCAGAGTCTCTTTCTCCCTTTTTCCATGTTAACAACCAACTCTTTTAATTATACTCTCACTCTTTCTATTACATAGAACTTCTATATTTTCTTTTCTTACCCCAATAACAGCTACATCCTACATCCCTCTGCATCCTCTTGTCCTTTGTCCTCCATTAGAAACTGCAGACCTTATTGCAAATCTGTTTGTTACACTGAAGAAAATAATTGAACTCATTCTGTTTTATTATGATGATGTTGATAATGTCCTCATAGGGGCTATTTGGTCTAGGATTGCATGCTGTCTGAACTGGGCACTGTTAATATTGATCTCCTCCTTAAAGGAAAGATTTTGGAAACCTATAGGGTCACTATAAGCCTATAGGGGGAAATGTGCAATACCCCAGATCTGCACTGCTAGAGGGGAAGATGCATGAACAACATGAAAAATCAAGGGAAGAAAATGATCCAAACAAATCTAGATTCTATATTAATAGAACCAAATGACTGTATGGTAGAAGAAATGTCAGAAAGGGACTTCAGATTGTGTATGATTAAGATGATTCATGAAGCAAAAGGTGAGATAAGAGAGTAAATACAGACAATAAATGATAATACCAATAAGCAGTTGAAAGAGCAACTGTAGGAAGCAAAAGATCATTTCTACAAAGAGAGAGATTCTTAAAAAAAAATGGAAATCCTTGAAATGAAGGAAACACTAAACCAAATAAAAAGCTCAATGGAATATATCACCAAAAGACTAGACCACTTGGAAGACAGAACCTCAGACAATGAAGACAAAATATTTAATCTTGAAAATAAAGTTACCCCAACAGAGAATATGGTAAGAAATCATGAACTGAATCTCCAAGAACTATGGGACATCATGAAAAGAACAAATTTAAGAATTATCCGGATTGAGGAAGGCACAGAGTTACAAACCAAAGGTATGAACAACCTATTCAATAAAATAATATCAGAAAATTTCTCAAGCCTAAAGAATGAAATGGAAAATCAATTACAAGAGGCCTACAGAACACAAAATGCACAAAATCAAAACAGATCCATACCAAAGCACATTATAATGAAAATGCCTAGCATACAAAATAAAGATAGGATTTTGAAGCCTGTGAGAGAAAAGCATCAGATTACATATAGGGGGAAACCAATACCAATATCAGCAGATTTCTCAGCCCAGATTCTAAAAGCTAGAAGGGCCTGGAACAATATATTTTAAGCTCTGAAAGAAAATGGTTTCCCACCATGCATACTATATCCAAAAAAACTAACCTTCATATTTGAAGATGAAATAAAATCCTTCCATGATAAACAAAAGTTAAAAGAATTTACAAATAGAAAAGAATTTACAAATAGAATAAAATATTCTCAACAAAATATTCCTTGAGGAGGAAATAAAAAACAACAATGTAGGTCAGCAAAGGAAGGAACTACCTTAAAGAAAAATCCATTCAAAGGAGAAACAAGTCAAGTTAAAAACCAAAAAGAAGCCCAAATGAATGGAAATACAAATCATATCTCAATAATAACCCTGAACATTAATGGCCTAAACTCATCAATCAAAAGATGTATACTGGGAGAATGGATTAAAAAGAAAGACTCAACAATATGCTACCTTCAAGAGATTCATCTCATAGAAAAAGACATCCACAGACTAAAGGTGAAAGGTTGGGAAAAAACATACCACTCACATGGACTCAATAAAAAAGCAAGGGTTTCCATCCTTATTTCAGATAAAGTGGACATCAAGCCAAAGATAGTCAGATGGGATAAAGAAGGACACTTGATACTGCTTAAAGAAACCATAAATCAGGAAGACATAATGATCATAAGTATTTATGCCCCAAACAATGGTGCATCCATGTATATCAAATGAATCCTTCCCACTTTCATGAATCAAATAGACAGCAACACAATAATTATGGGTGATTTAACACACCACTGTCACCACTGCATAGATCTTCCCAACAAAAACAAAACAAAGAAACCATAGAACTCAATAACACAGTCAATAACCTAGATTTAATACACATATATAGAATATTCCATCCATCAATGAATGAATTCACTTTCTTCTCAGAAGCACATGAAACCTTCTCGAAAATAGACCATATGTTATGCCACAAATCAGCCTTAAGGAAATGCAAAAAAAGTAGGGATATGGCCTTGTGTTCTATCAGATCATAATGGAATAAAATTAGAAATTAATGACAAAATAAAAAACAGAATTTACTCCAACATCTGAAGACTAAATAATGTGCTATCAAATAAAACATGGATAACAGAAAACAACAGGGAGGAGATAAAAAATTTTAGAGGTCAATGAGAATGATGAAACAACATATCAAAATCTCCAGACACTATGAAAGCAGTAATAATAAGAAAATTCATTGCATGGAGCACATTAAAGAAAATAATAAAAACTCAACAAGTAAATGATCTAACATTCCAGCTCAAAACCCTAGAAAAAGAGAAAGAATAACATCAAAAGAAGTAGAAGACAGAAAATAATTAAAATCAGAGCTGAAATCAACTGAATTGAAACCAAAGAAACAATTCAAAAAATTGACAAAACAAAAAGTTGTATCTTTGAAAAAGTAAAAAATTTAGAGAAACACATAGCCACACTAACAAAGAGAAGAAGAGAGAAATCTCAAATTACTGGAATTCATGATGAAAAAGGAAATATCATGACAGACACCACTGAGATACATAACATAATGAGAAGCTACTTTGAAATTTATACTCTTTACAAAGTTGAAAATACCAGACTTTGACAATTTTCTTGAGACATATGTTCCTCCCAAACTGAACCAGGGGGACACACACAATTTAAACAGATCAATATCAAGCAATGAAATAGAAGAAGGCATCAAAAGCCTACCATCCAAGAAAATCCCAGGACCAGATGGATTGTCAGCCAAGTTCTACAAGATCTTCAAAGAAGAACTCATTCCAACACTTCCCCAAGTACAGGAAATAGAAAGGGAGGAAATCCTACCAAACTCATTCTATGAAGCTAACATCACACTCATACCCAAACTAGGCAAAGACATATCAAGGAAAGAAAATTTTAGACTAATATTCTTGATAAATGTAGATGAAAGCTCCTTAATGAAATACTGGCAAACCATATCCAAAAAATATTATGAAAATTGTGCACCACAATTATGTGGGGTTCATCTCTGGAATACAAGGGTGGATTAACATCCATAAATCAATAAACATAATCCATCATGTCAATAGACTTATGATAAAAATCATATGGTTATTTCAATTGATGCAGAAAAAGTGTTCAACAAAACACAACACCCCTTCATGCTAAAAACACTAGAAAAAATAGGTATAGTAGGAACAAACCTGAGCATTGTAAAGTCTATTTATGCTAAGCCCATGGCCAACATCTTTCTTAATGGAGAAAAATTGAAAGCATTCCCTTTAAAAATGGGAACAAGGACAAATAAACATGTAGTCCATGTTCCACGAGAAATAGAAATAGAACATCTCTGTGTCCCTTCACTTCACACTACATTATTTGGTGGGACTTGATCTATGGCAGCAGAGACACAGTAGAAGGAAAAAGAGCAAGAAAGCTCACTTTGTGCTCAGCATTGCCTGAATAATCTATTGCAAGGAGAATATTTTATCCTCCATTGCACATCAGCTGGATGAAGAAGAAAGAATGAGAATGGCAGAAGGAGGAGTTACTAGTGAAGACTATCACACATTTTTACAGCAGCCTTCTGGAAACATGGATGACAGTGGCTTTTTTTCTATTCAGGTTATAAGCAATGCCTTGAAAGTTTGGGGTTTAGAACTAATCCTGTTCAACAGTCCAGAGTATCAGAGGCTGAGGATTGATCCTATAAATGAAAAATCATTTATATATGCAATTACAAAGAACACTGGTTTACAGTTAGAAAATTAGGAAAACAGTGGTTAAACTTAAATTCTCTCTTGACGGGTCCAGAATTAATATCAGATACATACCTTGCACTTTTCTTGGCTCAATTACAACAGGAAGGTTATTCTATATTTGTTGTTAAGGGTGATCTATCAGATTGTGAAGCTGACCAGCTAATGCAGATGATAAGGGTCGAACAGATGCATCGACCAAAACTTATTGGAGAAGAATTAGCACAACTAAAAGAGCAAAGAGTCCTTAGAACAGACCTGGAACAAGTTTTAGAAGCAAATGATGGATAAGGAATGTTAGATGAAGATGAGAAGGATTAGCAGTGGGCTCTGGCACTAAGTCGCCAGGAAATTGACCTGGAGGATGAAGAAGCAGATCTTTGCAGGGCTATTCAACTCAGTATGCAAGGTAGTTCCAGAAATATATCTCAAGATATTCCCCAAACATCAGGTACAAATCTTACTTCAGAAGAGCTGCGGAAAAGAAAAGAAGCCTACTTTGAAAAGTAAAGTAGTTGGTACAATTTAAAAGTTGCTTATTTAATATTTGCTTTGGCTATTTTTTCTGCTTGTAAATGTCTGTTTACTACCTGAACTTTATGAATGTTTAAATGTACTTAATATTTTTTACAGCAAATAAAGTATAAAATGAATGTAGTTTTAGGGAAAAACTTTGCCCTAATACTGGGTAAATTTAAATGAAATACAGTGAAATAAACCTTGAAAAAAATGGGAACAAGGCAGGGATGTCCTCTTTTACCATTTCTATTCAACATTGACCTTGAAATACTAGCCAGAGCAATTAGACAGACTAAATAAATTAAATGGAAATAAATAAGAAAAGAGGAACTTAAGCTGTCACTATTTGCTGATGACATGATTCTATATTTAGAGGATCCTAAAACTCCTGCAGTAAACTTCTAGACCTCATCAATGAATTCAGGAAAATAACAGGTTATAAAATCAACATGCAAAATCTAAAGCATTTTTATATATAATTGATGAAACATTTGAAAGGGAAATGAGGAAAACAAGTCCTTCTGCAATAGACTCAAAAGAAAAATAAAATACTTGGGAATCAATCTAACCAAAGAGGTAAAACATCTCTACAATAAAAACTACAAAACATTGAACCAAGAAATTGAGGAAGACTTTAGAAGATGAAAAGATCACCCATGTTCTTGGATAGGCAGAATTAATATTATCAAAATGGCCATACGTCCAAAGGCACTATACAGATTTAAAACAATTACAATTAAAATCCCTATGACATTTCTCATGGAAACAGTAAAAGAAATCATGAAATTCATCTGGAAGAACCAAAGACCCAGAATAGCCAAAGCAATCCTGGGCAGGAAGAGTGATGCAGGAAGGCACCACTACACCAGATCTTAAACTCTACTATAGGGCAATAATAACAAAAATGGCAAAGTATTGGCACCAAAATAGACAGGTAGACCAATGGTACTGTATAGAAGACACGGAGACATACCCACATAAGTACAGTGACCTCATACTGGACAAGGGTTTCAAAAACTTACAATGGAGAAAAATAGCCTCTTCAACAAACAGTGCTGGAAAAACTGGAAATTCACATGCAGTAAAATGAAACTAAGCCTCTATCTCTCACCCTGTACAAAACTCAACTCAAGATGGATCAGGATCTAGGAATTAGATCTGATACCCTGAACCAAATAGAAGAAAAATTAGGCCCGAATCTCCAACATGTTGGCTTAGGACCAGACATCCTTAACAAGATCATAGTGCAAGAAATAAAAGCAAGAATCAATAAATAGGATAGATTCATACTAAAACTTTTTTTCTCAGCACAGAAATAATCAACAAAGTGAAAAGAGAGACTACAGAGTCAGAGAAAATCTTTTCCACACACACTTCAAACACAGCACTCATCCACAAAGTTTATAAAGAACTTTTAAAACTTTACACCCAAAATACAAAGAACCCAATCAATATATGGGCTAAAGAATTGGACAGACACTTCACAGAAGAAGTGATCATACAGGTGATCAACAAATATATGGAAAAGTGCTCAACATCCCTTGTAATTAGAGAAATGCAAATTAAAACAACCCTAAGATTTCAACCTACTCCAATTAGAATGGTTATTATCAAGAACACAAGCAATAATAAATGTTGGCATGGATGTGGGGGAAAAAGGCACACTCATACATTGCTGGTGGAGTTGCAAATTGATACAGCCACTCTGGAAAGCAGTATGGAGATTTCTCAGAAAACTTGGAATGGACCCACCACCTGACCCAGTTATCGCACTCCTTGGTTTATACCCAAAGGACTTAAATCAGCATACTACAGTGATGCAGCTACATCAATGTTCATAGCAGCTCAATTCACAATAGCAAAGTGTGGAACCAACCTAGATGCCCTTCAATTGACAAATGGATAAAGAAAATGTGGTATATATACACAATGGATATTACTCTACTATAAAGAAAAGTAAAATTATGGCATTTGCTGGTAAGTGGATGAAGTGGGATAATATCATGCTAAGTGGAATAAGCCAAGCTCAAAAAAACAAAGGCCAAATGTTTTCTCTGATAAGTGCATGACAATGTATAATAAAGGAGGGGAGCAGGGGGAAGAGAAGCATAATGGAACTTTGGATGGTGTAGAGGAAAAAGGGGTGTGAGAGGGTGGGGATGGAAAAACAGTAGAATGAAACAGACAGTATTACCCTATATATATGATTACATGAATGGCAGGAATATATACTGTGTAAAAGCATAGAAATGAAAAGTTGTACCCCATTGGTGTATAATGAAACAAAATGTGTCTGTGAAAATAAAAAAAAATATTTTAATAAAAAAATGGAAAAAATAATTAAAGTGAGTAGTGAGAACTCTGTGAGATATGTATGGAGGACAAAAATGACATAGAAATGAGGGACCTATGAGTTGTTTGGGTGATATACATAATGGGAGGTTGGACTCCCTGATATAAGTAGGGAGGGCTCTGTGATATTTGTAGTATAGTTTCAGGTATAAAGGTAGGGGTTATTGAAATACATAGGACAGAACTCTGATATGTGAAGGGAGGGATTTCAGAGGGGTCTAGGTAGGTCACTATTAGACTGTGCAGGGGGATATATGAGAGGTGTAGGAAATTGTTATGACTGATTATAAAGGTTATCTCAGTAGTGTAGGGAGGTTCCTCTCAAGATAGCAGTGAGATATGTCTAATATGAGTAAGGAGAAAACACTGAGGTGTGATGAGAGTGTTTGTTGAGGATAGTGGATGGAATCAGAGGCATTTTAGGAGGACATTTGAAGGAATATCTGAGGTTAGTACTTATGGTGTCTGGAGGTGAATAGGGAGGGTATTTTGCTGGGTAGTGAGAGTTATCTAGTAGATATATAGGTAGAGTTTTTCAAGCTTGTTTAAAGGGCATTCTAATGTTTGTATGAAAGTCTCTCTGAGATTTTTAGGGAGGACCCTTGATTGGGGTGTATAAGGATTGTGCTCTTAGGTGAGTATTAAGAAATTTTAAGTTGTGTAGGAATGTGCCCCCTAGTGTGAATAAGAAGAGATCTCTGAAATGATTTGGGTGGATTAACTGAGGTTTCAAAGGAGAGCTCTAAGAAGTGGGTTACAGGGCCACTGAATTTTTAAAGTAGGGTTTGGAGGTGTGCAGAAATGTGCTGTGTGGTATTTAGTGACAGTTCTCTAAGATGTGTAGTAATTGCTCAATGAGGTGTGTGGGAAGTATTTCTGAAATGTGTATGGAAGGCCCTGTGAGGTGTAAGGACACCTGTTGTGAGCAGGAAGGGCTTTCTCAGTCATATAGGAAGGTATCTGTAAAGTGTGTAGGTAGGGCTTTCTGAAGTATGGACAGAGGTCCTCCTGTGGTTTTTAGTTCAGGTGCTCTGATATGAGTTAGGAGGTCTCAGGTGTGCAGCATAAATCTCTGTGGGTGTAAATGATTTTTTTCTGTGTAGGGTGCTATCTGGTTTGTAAACAAGGGCCCTTTGAAGTTAATAGAGAGATCCACTTGATATGAATAGGGAGAATACACTAAGGTGTGATAGGAGTGTTCTTTGAGAATACTAGAGGGGGTATTTAGGCTGTTTAGGAAGGCCAATCCAAGAAGTATCACAAGTGGTCTTTGAGTTGTGTAGGTAGAGCACTTGGAAGTAATTAGGGAGAACTTTATGGTGTGTAGTGAGATCTATCTGTGATGTGTATGTAGTGTTTGCTAAGGTGTTTAGCAAAGGCATTTTGAACTTTGAATTTTATCTCTAAGGAGTACTCTTTGGGGTGTATGAAGAGGGTTTTCTTTATTGTTTGGGTGTTGCTCAAAAACATCTTGGGGAAGCATTCCTAAGGTGTGTATGTATGGCACTTTTAAGTGAGTATGAAGGGCTTTTGATTTAAATAGAGAGGAATTACTTAGATGTGTAGGGAGGTGTGTTTTAGGTGCAGAGGAAAGGTTCTCTTAGTTCTCTTCATTGCATAGGAGTCTCTCTGAGGTATGTAGGGAGGGCCCCTTGATGTGTGTGGGATGGCCCCTTGAAGTGAGTTGAAAGTATTCACAGATGTGCATAGGGATGGTGCTCTTTGCTGGGTAGAATAATTTCAGTAAGTTGTTTACACATGGCCCTTTGAGGTGAGTATTGAGAGCACTGTGAGATCAGTTGGGTGGACAAACTGATATAAAAGGGAAAGAACTAGAAATTTTGTGTTAGTATTATGGAGTCCCTTAGAGTTTTGGGTCAGGATCCATATCTTGCTCAGCATCAGAGTCAGGGACAGCCCTCTGTGATATGTAGGAAGGGCTTGTGTATGGCTATAGTTAGGATTAGTGTTATTTTAAGTGTCATGGTCAGTATTTTCTATGTATAAAGAATGACTCAGTGATGAGTGGAAAGGACTCTTTGAGTTGTGCATTAATAACTTTCTAAGGTAAGTAGACAGGGTCTTTGTTGTGTTTAAAGAAGGCTTGCCAAGAAAAATAGTAGGGAGTGCTTGGAAAGGAGTATTTTGTACCCAGTGAGGTATTTAGACATGCCTCACTAAGGTGTGTAGGGATAGTTCTCTGAGGTGTATAGGGACTGCTCTTAGGTGGATAGGGAAGGCTGCATTTGATGTGTCTGAGGGTACACTCAGGTGTGTAGGGAATGCCCTCTGAGGTTGGTAGCATATGGCTTCTGAGCTGTGTAAAGAAGGCTCTATGAGCACTGTGTAAAAAGTTCTCTACCTGTGTAGGAGGGTTCCATGATGTGTGTCATAGGACAATTTAACGTGTGTGGATGTGCCACTGATGTGAGTTGGGAGGGCACAGAGTAGTACAGAAGAAAGATGCTTTGTGATGTGTAGGAAGAGTTAAGTGAGATGTGTTTATAGGGCCTTTTGAGAGAAGAAATGCTATCTCTGAGAGATGAGTAGGGAGGGCAAATTGATGTAGAAGGGACAAATCTATGAGATTAGGGTGTGGGTTGTGGTTAGGTTTAGGGTTTAGGGTCAATGTCATGATAATGGTCAGTATCATGGTCAGGAATGACCCTCTATTTTATGTAGGGAGGGCTTGGGATTAGAGTTAGGGTTAGTTTAAGGTTAGGTTCAGGATCAGTGTCAGAGTTTGTATGTGTACACAGAAGGCCTATGTAGTGACTCAAAAATTCTCTAAGATGTAACTTGAAAGCTTTCTGAGGTACATAGATAGGTTATTTGAGGTATTTAGAGAGGACTTACAAAGAAGTATAATTATCAAAAGTGGCTTTAAAAATATACTTTGTATTCAGTGAGGTATGTATGGATGTCTTCTGTGGTGTGTAGAGATTTCTTGAGGTGATTAGAGAGTGCTTTTATTTAAGTGCATGGAGGATACTCGGAGGTGAGTAGGGAGGGCTCTCTGAGGTTTGTAATGCATGGTCTTTGAGCTGTGTAGTGTACACTATGAGGTGTGTAGGAGAACTCTATGACATGTCAGAGGGCTATTAGTCATTTGTGGGTGGTCCAACTGTGTGCAGTTGAGAGGAATCACCACAGGTCTATACAGAGTGTTTACTGAAATGAGTAGAAGAACTCTAGTGAGTTGTGCTCAGAGAACCATTTGAGGTGAGCAGAGAGCTGTATAAGATGAATATGGAGGACAAATTCATATAGAAAGGGAGGCATTATTAGGTGTGGAGTGGAGTATTTCTGATATGTAGGTAGGATTCACTGAGATGAGTTGGGAGGGCTCTCTAAGATTTGTTGTGTAGTTTCCCTGAGGACTTTAGTGAGGACTCATTGAAATGCATAGGGATGGCACACTGATATGTGAAGGGATGTCCCTCAGATGTAGGGTGGTCCCTATTAGGTGTGCAGAAGTATCCATGAGGGGTGCCAGAGGGCTTTACATCTGAGGAGAAATGCTGTCTCAGTTTTGTAGAGAAGGCCCTCTGAAGTGAATAATGTGATATCTCTGATTTGAGTATGGAGAACATACTAAAGTTTGAAGGGAGGATCCTTTGAAGATAGTATAGGGAATCTCTGAGGTGTTTTGGGAGGGCATTCAATGGAGTATAAAGAGGACTCTGAGTTCTGTAGTTTTGGCCTTTGGCAGTGAATAGAGAGGGTTCTTTGGTGAGTAGTGCAGTGTACCTGAGATGCACAGGTAACATTTTTTGGAGTTTGAGGTTTGATGAAATGGCATTCTGAGGTTTCTATGGAAGCCTCTCTGAGATTTGTAGAGAGGATAGTTGAATGGGGTGTTTAGGGAGTGTCCTCTTTGGTGAAAGGTATGTACTCTTTAAGGGGTGCAGATAGGTATTTCTAAGGTGAGTAAGTGGAGTATTCTGATGTAAATAAGGAGGACAAACTGAGGTTTGAAAGGAGGGCTCTACAAGTGTGTAACTGAATCTTCTGAATTGTAAAAATAATGTAGCGAGGTGGAGTGTAGTATTTGGTAACTGCTCTCTGAGTTCTGTAGGGATTGATAAATGATGTGTGTAGTATAGGTTTCTATGGTGTGAATGGGTGGCCCTCTGTTCTGTAGCAAGAGTGCTTGATATGAGTGTGGAGGGCTTTCTGAGATGTGGAGAAAGGTGACTGTGAGGTGTGTAGGAAGGAAAGGCTCTCTGAGGTTTGTTGTGTAGGCTCCTTGAGGTGTGTAGAGAAGTCTCCATTAGGTGTGCAGAAGCTATATATGAGGTGTGTAAAATGGCTTTTGTCCATGCAGAAGTGCTATCTCAGCTGTGTATTGAGGACCCTGTGAAGTAAATACCGAGATCCATCTGATATAAGCACGGAGAACACTCTGTCGTGGAAGGTTTCCTGTAGGATAGTGGCCAGAATCCCTCAGGTGTGTAGGTAAGGCACTTGGAGGTGAGTAGAAAGAGTTTTTGGTGAACATTGAGGTCTATCTGAGATGTGAGGGTAGGGCTTGCTGAGGTGTGTAGCATGAGCATTCTGAGGTTTGAATTAGCATTTCTCTGGCATTTTTAGGAATTATACTCTGGGGTGTATAAGGAGGGCTTTCTGAGTTGTTTAAGGTTTGCTCAATGAAGTGTGGAGGGTGTGTCCCTAAGGTGAATATGGATGGGATTTAGAGTTGTTTAGGAAGTGTCCTTAATGTGAGTAGGGAGGAAATCCTTAGATGTATAGGGAGGTATGTTTGAGGAAATTTGTAGAAAATTTCTCCGAGTTGTGAAAGGATTCTTTTCATTGTGTAAGGAGGGCTCTATGAGATATTGTGAGAGGGGTCTCTGAGGGGTTTAGGAGGGCTTTATGAGGTTTGTAGGAGGGATAATTGACATGAGTGTGAATGCTCAATTAAGTAAGTAAAGGTATTTTTGGTGTATTAGGAAGGCCAGTCAAAAGGGATTTCTGAAGAGTGTAGTGAGGATTTTATGAGGTTAATAGAAAGGTTCACTCAGGTGTTTAGAAGGGCTTGAAAAGGAGCATTGTACGTAATCACTTATTTCTATATGAATATGTTTATTTCAGTTGTGTAGGGGCTTCTCTTGAGACAAACAATGAGGACATTATTCAATGTGTCAGGAGGACACTCAGAGCCCTGTGACATGAGTAGGGAGAAAACACTGATGTACAATGGAAGGTTCTATGAGGTTAAGGTTAATGTTAGCATTAGGTTCAGTAGTGTGTCAAGGTCAGGTTCATGGTCACTGTCAATGTCAGCAAGGGCTCTCTGTGGTATGTATTGTGGGCTCAGTGTTAGGGTTAGAGTTAGGGTTGGGTTCTGGGTTGGGTTCCATATTTTGAAAGCATAAGGAAGGACACCATTGTGAATTGAAAGTGCTTCCTTAGGCATGTATTGAGGGCTTTCTAAGGTAAGAAGATGGGCTTTCTGAGGGATTTAGAGAGTGCTTGAAATGAAGTGTAGTTAGTAAAGAGGGCTTTTAAAGGAATCTAATTTGTACTTTCTGAGATGTGTAGGGAAGTCTCTCTGAGGTGTGTAGAGACTGCTATTGAGGTAAGTAGGATGGGCTTTCTTTGATGTGAATGAAGATTACTTTGAGGTGTGTAGAGAAAACTCTGATGTTGGTAGCTTGCAGTCTCTTCTCTGTTTAGAGGAACTTCTATAAGGTCCATAGAAGAGATCTTTGATGTGTGTCAGAGGTCTCCACCATGTTTGTGGGTTGTCCTTCTGAAATGAGTTGGGAGGGTCACTCAGCTGTATAAAGAATGTGTACTAAAATGAATAGAGAGGAGTCAGTGAGTTGTTTCTGGAATACCTCTTTAGCTGAGTAGTGAGAGCTCTGTAAGAGAATGTATGGAGAAAAACTTGATATAGAGGGGAGGACCTTATGAAGTGTGAAGGGCGGCCTATGTCACATGTAGGTCAGACTTGCTGAGATATGTAGGGAAGACTCTCTGAGCTTTGTAGTGTAGGTTCTCCAAGATGTATAGTGAGGGCTCATTTAAATGCAAAAGGATGGTATTCTGATATGTGTATGAAGGCTCTCACAGGTGTGTAGGGAGTCTTTTTTATTAGATATGCCAAGGGGATCTATGGGGGTGTAAGAGGGCCTTATGACTGAGTAGAGATGTTAACACATTGTAGAGGGAGGACCCCCTCAACTGAGTAGTGAAATCTCTCTGATAAGTGTAGGGAGAACACACTGTGTTTTGATGGAAGGGATTTTTGAGGATAGTATAAGAAATCTCTGAGGTTTTTGTGAGAGATTTCAATGGAGAATGATGGGACTCTCTTAGGTGTGTATATGCAGCACCCAGAGATGAGTAGGGAGTGTTTTGGATTGAAGTGAGACCTATCTGTGTTATGTTTGTAGCACTGGTTAAGGTGTGTAGCATGGGCATTCTGAGGTTTGAATTAACTTCTCTCTGGTGTTTATAGGGAGTGTTCATTGGAGTGTTTATGGAGAGCTGAGTTGTTTTGGTGTTGCTCAATAAAGTCTGGAGGAAATGTCCCTAAGCTGTGTATAGATGGCACTTAGAGGTGTGTAGGAAGGGATCTTGATGTGAGTAGGGTGAGATTACTTAGATGTATAGGAGAATGAGTTTGTGGTGTGTAGGAAATGTTCTCAGGGGTGTCAAAACATGTTCTCTTTGGATTGGAAAGTCTCTTTGGTGTATATAGGGAGGGCCTTCTGAAAGGTGTAGGGGGGATTTATAAGGTTTGTCAGTGGACTTTTTGTTGTGAGAGAGAGGGCTCACATAACTGAATAAGTATGGCTTTTACAGTGTATAGGAAAGACCTCTGAGGTGAGTTGAAAGAGCTCTCTGAGATGTGTAGTGAGGGCTCTCTGAAGTGAATAGAAATTCTCTCTGAGGTGTTTAAAGAGTACCACATAGAAGTATAGTTAGTAAAGATGTCTTTTATAGGAATATAATTAGTACTTAGTAAGGTATAAATGGATATCTACCTGAGGTTGTCTACACAAGTAGCTATGACTTTTGAAACAAGTATAATTTCTTTTGATGTTTATGTAGTGTACTATGTGTGTAGAGAGGGGGCTCTAGTATTGGTAATGTGCAGCTGCTGAGCTGTGTAAGGATGTGTGTATGAATTGTGTAAGATGGCTATATGATGTTTGTCCTAGGTCTCCTTTTTGTGTGTGAGAGGGCCCCCTGAAATGAGTTGGAATGGCTCAGAGTTGCACAGGGTGTGTGCACTGGAAATTGTAGAAAGAACTCAGTGACCTGTGTTTGGAGGACAATTTGAGGTGAGTAGTAAGAGTTTGGAAAGATGAGTAGGGATAAAAACTGGTGTAGAAGGCGAGAGCACTATGAGAATAGGTTGTTAAATCTAGGGTTAGGGTTTAGCGTCAGGGTCAAGTCATGGTCAATTTCAGGGTCAGGGAGGACTCTGTGGCATGCAGGGAGTACTTAGGTTTATGCTTATGGTTAGGGTTAGGTTCAGAGTAAGAGTCAGTATTTATGGGGCATAGGGAAGACCATGGAGGAGAGTCAAAGTTCTTCTCTGGGGTGTCTATGTTGAGGCCTCTGTGGGGTTATTTTATGTTTGTAGTTTTGGCCCTTGGAGGTAAATATGGAGGGATTTTTGGCTAATTTTGAGGGCTACCAGAGATGTGTAGGTAGGGTTTTTAAATGAATTTTGAAAGGGCGTTCTGAGGTTTGTACAGGAGCCTTTCTGAGATTTGTAGGGAGAACCGTTGAATGAGGTTCATAAGGTTGGTGCTCATTGGTACAAATTAAGAGTTAACTGAGGTGTGTATTTGTGTATATCTATGGTGACTAAGGAGAGATCTCTGAGATAAATGAGGACAAACTGAAGTTTGAAAGGAGGGCTCTGTGAGGTGTGTAACAGGGCCCTCTGAACAGTGAAATTATGGCATTCTGAGGTGTGTAGAGGCATGTTTGTGGTGTGCAGCAATGGTTCTGTAGTTGCAACATTGATACAATGATTGATAAATAATGTGTGTAGAAAATGTGTCTAAGGTGTGTATGGATGGCCCTCTGAATTCTATAGAAAGGGCACTTGATATGAGTAGGTAGGGCTCTGAGCTGTGTGGACAGGAGAATGCTATGTATGTAGGAAGTGTTCACTGAAGTGTGAAGGGAAGGTTTTCTAGACTTGTAGTGCAGATGATTTGAGGTGTGTAGGGAGGCCTCCATTAAGTGTTCAGGAGAAATCTTTGAGGGGTGTAGAAGGGATTTTGTCTGCATAGGAGTGCACTCTGTTGTGTAGTTAGGGCCCTCAGAAATGAATAATGAAATCTACATGATATGACTAGGTAGAACACAATGAGATGCAATTGAAGTATTCTTTGAATATAATAGGGGGAATCCCTACATTGTTCAGGCAGGCCACTCAACATTGCATCCAGAGTCTTCTCTGAGGTGTATCAGGCCAACACACAGAGGTGAGTAGAGAGGGTATTTTGGTGAGTAGTAAGTTGCATCCGAGTTGTGTAGTAGGGTGTGTTGTTGTTTTTAGCATGGCAATTCTGAGGTTTGAGTTAATATCTCACTGGAATTTATAGGAAGTACTCTCTGGAGTATACAGGAAAGGCTTTCTGAGTTGTTTAAGTGTTGCTCAATAAAGTTTGGAGGCAAAGTCCCTATGGGGTATATGAATGGGAATTTGAGGTGTGTAGAAAAAGCTCTTGGTATTAGTAGGGAGTCATTATTTAGATGTGCAGCAAGTGAGTATGAGGTGTGAAGGAAAGATTTTCTGAGGTGTTAAGTGGGTTCTAATCTTTTTTTAGGGTGAGCTGTCTGACATGTAGGGAGGGACCTCTGAAGGGTGTATGAGGAATTTACGAGGTTTGTAGGAAGGCTTATTGAAGACAACATAAGTGTTCACTTAAGTGAATAAAAGGGATATTTGCAGTAAATAGGAAAGGTGTCTGTGGTGAGTCAAAAGTTTTCTCTGAGGTTTGTATTGCAGGCTCTCTAAGGTGTTTAGAGAAGACTTGCTAAGAAGTATAGTTACTAGGGCTTGTGAAGTACTAGTTTGTACTCACTCAAATATGTAGTTATGTCTGAGTTGTAGAGGGAATGATGTAAGATGATGATCTTTTAAAGGATAGTATCACAGCTTGATCAACATCAAATTCAATGAGTCACAAATATGAGATACAAATATAAACACACACAAATACTTCTGAGGTTCTGGTGCTATCTAAATGGGAATCTGAGTGGAAGACCAAATTCTACTCACTTCCAGTGATCTGTCCTTTTTCACCTCTGGTCTTCTTGAGAAATATTGCTAGAATTGTTGGTCCCAATATTGATATAGTGCTTCCAATCTTGGGAAAAGCCCCTACTAGGGACTCTCCTGAGAAATAAGAATCCAAAGATGAGTATAGAAGAAGACATCATGACTCTGGACTTGATGTCTCAACACAAGTGAGCAGAATGGGAGTTTATCTGGAATGTGGGTGCCTAGCTACTAGGGTTCCAAGTTCTGTGTGTTCTACTGACAAGGAAGTGAGGTCACTTCCTTGGAGACCCTATACCTAAAGCCCTTTCACAAACAAGAAGGTTCTAATGGCTCACTAAGATGCAGGTTCTTCCCATCTTTCCTTGAAATATACAAAACTGGACATAGTTACACCAACACACCCTGGATATGGTCCCCAAACTATCCCAGGTGTAGCCAACTCAACTGGTTTGGAGAGACAGTTTGGATCAGACCCATTTCCTCTTTCTGGCCATGTGGGTGGTCCTGAAGATGTTGTTATGCCTTACAAGACCTGAATACTTTTTCCATTTATTCCTCTTGGATTATTCTAGTGTATGCTTTTGAAGTTGTCATCAGGTGTATAAGGCCATTTCTATATGTATCCCTTGGGAACACTAATGCTTGAGTCATGTGTCTGTAATGTACTAAAATACAGAAAGCACAACACAAAAAGGAGAGGGACAAGGGATGACATTCAATTCTACCATGATGTAAGTCCAACAGTGAAGGAGTGTAAATTAACTTCTATCTTTTCCTTGTTTCCACACTGCCCCACTGGAAGTTTGTCATGACTGACTTTCAGAGATAGAATCCCTGTGCCATAGTCCTTCCAATTCTTCCTTTGCAATTTAGAATTGTTTCTTCTCATTGTATGATGTGGATATACTACAAGGATCACTGCCACCAGAGAATTCTATTGTCCAAAACCTGTAGCTTCCTCCTTTAAGTGAATTCACATCAGCATCTGGTTTCAAAGAAAAATAAATCTGCATGAGCCATAATATTTCACTTCCAAGGTGTAATCATCAGAAGTCTCATTTGTTTGTCTCCATAGTCCCATAGCAGTGGCACTGCTATAGTTCCAGAGATTTTTTGGAAAAGTTTGTGTGGCAGCAGGCAAAGTTCTTGAGACCCAATTAAATAACAAGGGGCAGGCATTTCTGTTTCCATTTCTAAATGCCTCACATAGACGTAAATATTTGGGTTACAAAATTCATGAATGCAACTTTTATTAAGAATAAATGATGGTGTGAAATTGCCAAAACTTTGTGCAATACCATGGTCATAACCACTGGAGTTTAATTCTTGTTCTTTATTTCTTTAGGGAACACCTGCATTGCTTCTTTCAAGGTCACAGCAAGTCACATCTATGTGTGTGTGTTGGTGAAGACAGTTTCTTTCTATTCTTCTAACTAAAATTTGGAATGAAAGCCCCAGTAGAAGAACAAAGAATCAACTCAAAAAGTAATATTTATTCAATAGGTAAGGTTACTGGAGCAGAGAGAAGGACTGACAATTCAGCTTTGAAAAATGGAAAGAGACTATGTAACCACTCTTCATGGGATAGTCATTAATCTAATGCAGGTTCAGTGAGTGTACTGTGCCCACTTTTGAATGAACACCAGAAGCTGATCTCCTTGTCTTCTAATAAGAAATATCAAAAATTAGCAAACCATCTCAAAGGCTTAAAACCATCTTGCTTGTGCACACAAAAATAATTGGCTTCTCACTACCTTACCACAAATATGAGAGACTGATGATAGACCACAGGCTTGGAAAGACCTGAATATCTATATTCATATGTGCAATCCCCCTGTAGGAGGGCTCACAGTATAGGGCATTGCTGAATGCTTCTGTGTTCCTTGAAATTTACTGGGGAACAACAAATGGGGAGGATCGCCACAAGGAAGACCTGCAACTCTGAATGGTGCTGAGTTTGGTAACCCTGAGGAAACAGTGTATTTCAAAAAAGGAAATAGTCCTGTTTTCTTTTAGCTGGTAAAAATCAAAGTAAGGGAAAATTCTCCCTTCTTATCTCCTGCTCCTGTAGGTATTCATCTTATGACATTATGGCATTATGTGATTACATTCCCTATCCACTAAGTTTCTTCAGGAAGAAGAAAGAGCCTTGTACAAGCCTTGGTATGCCTCATAGGACCATGAAATGAGCAGAAGTTCAGTCAGTTTCCAAGTCACTGTAAAAAACCGTTAAGCTAATGAGATCAGCTAGTGATAATTTCTCTTCATTGATCATTTTGGAAAATGCCTAAAAATTGATTTGCTGGGATCTTTGCTTAATCCTCCAAAACAAAAGAAAAAAGAAATTACAGAAAAGGGGTGATGGATCCTAGGTTCCAGAAGGAAATGATTCCACTGAAAATAGTTACACTGTTGTAACAAGAAGTTGCATGAACAAGTATATCAATAAAGCCTACCTGAGTGTTAGTCCCTTGCCTGTAATACATCTTTGTACCAATATCTTCAAAATGGTTGTGTCCCCAGTTGTCCCAGTGCTGACTTTTATACTCTGAAGAACAGCAACTCCAGATTCAAACACTGAGGCACCAAGCTCTGAGAACTGTACTATTTCCTTTCTAATAAGAACATCCAAGACAAAGGTGTAGTGTACCCAACTCTCAATAGAAAAATCAGAAGAACACACATTCTTTAAAAATTATGATTTTTCTGGCAGCTTGGCCAACATAGACAAAATAATACAATTTAAAATGATATATTATGACCACATCTTCCATACTGAAATCCAAATTAGGCAAAAACGGAAGCCCAGAACAATCAATGTCACTGTGAGATGGAGACACCCTGAAAACACAGCCCACAGACTTTGCCCTCTGGTCTTGTGTTAGCAAGGAACAACAAGGCAGTGCAAGTTACATATGTAACATAAGTAAAAAAAACTCTATATAAAACTTGTAGCAGTCATCTGAGATGCTTGATAAATGAATCTGATAGATTTGCTTGAGGAAGGTTTTACAATCATCAAAAGAGTAAATAAATACAATATCTTAGAAGCACTATAGATTGTATACACACTAACAAAGAGGAAGAGAATGCACAAAATACTAAAATATGTGATGAAAAAGGACATGTCAGAATGCACATATTTGAAATACACACAGTAATTAGAAAGTATTATAAAAATTTATACTCCAATAAAATGGGAAGTTCCTGCAAGTGTGTCTAGTCTGCCCTGCTCCATGGGAAGTGTCATGCAAGAATAGTACTGAATTTTGAAAAATGCGAGTCATATTGATGGTTTTCCCTGAAATATTCAGGCTAAAATTTGACATTCTAATGGGACAAATGTGTCAATGTTGCTTAGGCATTGAACCCTGACCCTGACCTCAGGGAGTTTACAATACAGGATGAATATTCATAAGTAAACCCTTTGCTTCAGGATGCTCCTTTGGAATTATAATGAACCTCAAGGTCAACTGACCATGCTGTCTCCTACTGTCACAGTTCTCTATATCTTTTTTTCTTTACTTTTTAATTTTTAAAGATTGGATTTTGATTCATTGTACACAAATGGGGTACAACTTTTCATTTCTATGTTTGTACACAATTTAGATTCACAGCATTCAATCATACATACACATAAGGTAGTGCTGTCTGTTTCATTCTACTATCTTTACATCCCCCACCCCTCCCACCCCATTTTCCTCTAAACCATCCAAATTTCCTTCACTCTTCCCCCATCAGCCCCCCTCATTATATATTGTCATGCACTTATCAGATAAAATATTTGGCCTTTGGTTTGTTAGGATTGGTTTATCTTACTTAGCATGATATTTTCCAACTTCATCAATTTACCAGCAAATGCCATAATTTTATTCTTCTTTATGGATGAGTAATATTCTATTATGTATATATATATATATACGTACACATATATATATATAACTGATTCTTTATCCATTCATCAATTGAAGGGCATCTTGGTTGGTTCCACAATCTAGCCATTGTGAATTTAGCTGCTATGAACATTGATGTGGCTGCATCACTGTAGTATGCTGATTCTTTTTTCTCTCCCTACTGCTTAGTCTCTCAGCAGGACCTAGCAAGGTGTTACTTCATTAGCACTGTTTAAAGCCATATGTTGACATACTGCTTGTTAACACAAGGATAAAATTAGAGCTCTGACTTCCTTACTTTCATTGTAATTTTGGACTGCTACCTAAACTGGTGAGAAAATCCTAGGAGAGAGGAGGCCATGTCTGCCATGGTGAAGACTTTGTGCTAGCTTTCAGCATAGTACCTGGCCAAATGTAGCTGAAATGAATAGCTTCACTAAATGAAACTTAATAAGCCAATATTGTACTTGTTACTCCCAAAGGTACATGGCATGGCATGGCTGAAAGAATCTTGGGTGCATTTCTCAATAGTCAAAGTTTGGCTTCACTAGTGGAATGGTCTTTAGAAAAATGGCCTTAGCTGAGGAAATGGCCTGTCTCAACAGGATTAGACCTGGATCCTGTAAGCCTACACTTAATGACAAATGAGGGGGACCCTGCGCCACCATGTTGCATTTTCTGTCCTGCTCCTGGCACACTTCCTTTTCTCATTCCACTCCATTTTACATGTGTGTACTGGATATTAATGTAATCCAGGGCATGTGCCTTAAGTTTCTCTGTCAATCCTTCAAGAAAATCATTACTCTCATTTCATAAGTGGAGCAAAACTGATCACAAAATAAACATGGGTGCTTGTACTGAGATGCAAACATTAAAAAATACTAAAATGAAACACGGAACCAAATCAATGTAATGTGTCTAGGGACATTCTAATATAACTGACTGCCCCCTTGGAGGCTTCTGAAGTTGTCAGAGACTGAGAGGAATGCTGATATTTTGGTGCTTTCAGAGGAGCAAAGAAGACTCAATCCCCATTCCTATTTATCCAAAGTAACAGAGTCCCAGGGAGTAGCATGTTTCAATGAAAATGGTAATTGGGGTCCAGCTATAAGGGTTATGGGGAAATTAATTAAGAGGTAAGCACACAGTATGGTGAAGAGCAAGAAGTGGGCCCATGGGAAAGTCAACCCAGTTTTATTATCTATTCCAGGGTCATATCAAGTTACATTATTTTACATGTGCAGTTAACTTTGTGCATATACAGATCATACAACTTGCTTGCTTCTTAGAGTCCACTAGTACCAAATTTTATTTTAATAGTATAATGTTTCCAGACCTCAAGGACAGAGGAGTGGCAGAGCATTTATTAGCCTATTATTTTCATGAGGAGTTTGCTTGAACTGAAGGACTTTTGCTCTCTGTACGTTGACTGGTCTGAAATCCCTACATTTCAAATTTTCCCACATTTAACTAGGGCAAATAGAAGCAGGATGCATTTCACTGGATTACTGAGAGTATTTATATACTTATTTATTGGCAAGTTTATGGAGTTATTAACAAAAATTATGAAAATCCTAAATCAGCTTTCCTGGACTCAGTGAACTTAAAATATGTTTTACTTAAAGAGAGAGATGCATGAGACCCTTTAACAATATGTCTTGTCTTTATTATGTGACTTTTTCCATCATAGAAACCTGGGAAGCAAGATAGCACACAGACTGTTTGAAACAAGCTCTGTTTGCATCAAGAGAAGCAGACTGAGGTGAGTACTTCAATATGATATTTTTCCCTTGAAAAGTATAGAGTGTTAAACTTTAATTAAGAATGTAAAGCTTGGCCATAGTTTGTGGGTGTTGTAGAATGCAGGTGAGTGCTGACTGACTGGTATCCAGGTGACTGGTCTGGAACATGGGAGAGCACCCATGTTGAACTGGGTTTCTGCAAGGATGACATCATGTGACTACCACAGATATTTTTCACCAGCAAGCAAGTTTTTCCAAGAGCACTGCTAACCCTAATTTACACCATTCTGACCTCTCTGACATGTCTCTTATGGAATGAGCATGTTTTTATGCCTCCGGTCAGAGTTCAGTGTCAAGATAGACTTTAATTTCACTCTGTTGCATATGGTTTTCCAGTTTTCCCAGCACCATTTGTTGAAGAGGCTACCTTTTCTCCATTGCATAGTTTTGGCACCTTTATCTAGTATGAGAAAATTATATTTATTTGAGTTTGTGTCCATGTCCTCTATTCTGTACCATTGATCTACCTATTTTGGTACCAATACTATGCCGTTTTTTTTTACTATTGCTTTGTAATAGAGTTGAAGAACTGGTATTGTGATACCCCTGCTTTGCTCTTTCTACTGAGGATTGCTTTAGCTACTCTGGGTTTCTTATTCTTCCAGATGAATTTCATAATTGCTTGCTCTATTTCTGTAAGGTACATCATTGGGATTTTAATTGGAATTGCATTCAATCTATATAGCACTTTTGGTAGTATGGCCATTTTGACAATATTAATTCTGCCTATCCAAGAACAAGGGAGATCTTTCCATCTTCTAATGTTTTCTTTAATTTTTTTCTTTAGTGTTGTGTAGTTCTTATTGTAGAGGTCTTTCACCTCTTTTGTGAGATTGATTCCCAAGTATTTTATTTTTTTCAATGCTATTGTGAATGGGGTATTTTTCCTAATTTCTTTTTCTGAAGATTCATCACTTATGTATAAAAATGCGTTGGATTTATGAGCATTGATCTTGTAACCTGCTATTTTACTGAATTCACTTATGAGTTCTCAGAGTTTTCTGGTTGAATTTCCATGTTTCTCTAAATGTATAACTCTGTCATCAGTGAAAAGGGATAGTTTGAGTTCTTCTTTTCCAATTCGTATCCCTTTAATTTCTTTGGTTTGTCTAATTGCTCTGGCTAGAGTCTCAAGAACGATGTTGAGTAGAAGTGGTGAAAGAGGACAGCACTGCCTTGTTCCAGTTTTTAGGGGGAATGCTTTCAGTTTTTAACCATTTAGAATGATGTTGCCCATGGGCTTAGTGTAGATGGCCTTTACAATGTTAACAAAACTCAACTCAAAATGGATCAAGGACCTCGGAATCAGAACAGAGACACTGCATCTTATAGAATAAAAAGTAGGTCCAACCCTTCAACTTGTTGGCTTAGGATCAGACTTAACAGGACTCCCATAGTCCAAGAAATAAAAGCAAGAATCAACAACTGCGATAGATTCAAACTAAAAAGCTTTCTCTCAGTAAAGGTAACTATCAGTATTGTGAAGAGAGAGCCTACAGAGTGGGAGAATATCTTTGCCACTCATACTTCAGATAGAGCGCTAATTTCCAGAATGTATAAAGAACTCAAAAAACTCTACACTAAGAATACTAATAATCCAATCAACAAATGGGCTAAGGAAATGAACAGACACTTCACCGAAGAAGATGTACAAACAATCAACAGATATTTGAAAAAATGTTCAACCTCTCTAATAATAAGATAAATGCAGATCAAAACTACCCTAAGATTCATCTCACCCCAATTAGAATGGCGATTAACAAGAACACAAGCAACAATAGGTGTTTACGAGGATGTGGGAAAAAAAGTACACTCATACATTGCTGGTGGGGTTGCAAATGAGTGCAGCCACTCTGGAAGCAGTATGGAGATTCATCAGAAAGCTTGAAATGTACCCACCATTTGACCTAGCTATCCCACTCGTTGGCCTATACCCAGAGGACTTAAAATCAGCATACTACAGAGATACAGCCACATCAATATTCATAGCTGCTCAATTCACCATAGCCAGATTGTGGAAGCAACCTAGGTGGCCTTCAGTTGATGAATGGATAAAGAAACTGTGGCATATATATATACACAATGGAATATTACTCTGCCATGAAGAATGATAAAATTATGGCATTTGCAGGCAAATGGATGAATTTGGAGGATATCATACTAAGTGAGATAAACCAATCTCAAAAAACTAAAGGACGAATGATCTCGCTGATAAGCGGATGTGGACATATAATGGGGGGTAGGAGGGGTTAGCATTAGGGTTAGGGTTATGTTTAGGGTTAGGGATAAGGAGGGTGGTAAGAATGGAGGAAAGAAGGACTGTGTAGAGGGAAAAGAGGGGTGGGAGGGGTCCGGGGGAAGGGAAAAATAACAGAATGAATCAAACAACATTGCCCTATGTAAATTTATGATTTTTAATAAAAAAGTAAAAAAAGATAGACTTTAAACTCACATGGGGAAAAATACAGTTCTAATGTTGCCATCCAAATTTAAATTTTCTTCAGGGCACCTGCAGATGTGCAATTAGCCTCCATGAAAGTGGGCAGTGAGGCATTGACTGATTCTCAGGGGACTGAAAGCCCACTTCTATTTGTTTAATATTGAATTGTTAGAGAGTTGACAAGTCAGAACTCTAAAGGACATTTTTGACAGGTTTTATTATGGAAAGAGGCCCAGGTTATTAAACTTTGAACAAGTGACAATTTATCAGTCCTAGAATCCAACAGAATGTAGAACTCTGGGGACTAGGCACCCACATTCTATAGATAGTCCATTGTTTAGCTCATGTTAAGGAAATTCTGTAAGACAGAAAGATGCTTTCTTGATATTTCCAAACCTACATAGTTCTAATCACAAAAATGTCCAGAGTGGGAATGCTTTTAGATGTAGATTCAGCCCTCACACCAGACCCACAGGGTCACTTACAAGGAGGCATCCACAGGTAAAATAGAGTAAACCAGAGAAGAATAATCCAGGCAAGTCCTCATCTGGGATCATATCTAAGGAGTACTTTGACCTACCTCTTCTATGTCGCTATGTTGGAGATAGAAATGATAGGGGGTTTGCAATGGTAGGGGTAGGATATTCCATGTTCTTTATATTGCAGAACTTTCATGTTTGCATGCTGGACATATCTGGTAGGGTGGATGTTTAAATACTGGATAATAGTTTTTTTTTTAACTCAAATATTTTTCCAATGACTTTATTCTGTATGGAGTCCTATGCATATATTTCTGAAAAAAATAATCTGAATTTAGAAATATTCAGTGGGAGAGTCACCTGTGGAGTCATTCAGGAGAGCAGAGTTAATTATTTTTCTACACAGAAGACAATCTCTTTGTACAGTTGTATGCATATCTTCATGAGTCTACTTGTCAATTCTGTCTCCTTGGTGGAGGAGGAAGTGCACCACATGACCAACAATGATATCTCTCATCTAAGGTCAGGCAAAACTTCTGGAAATTGTCTCAATAGGCAATAATTAGACATTGCCAAGATAGGTCCAAAAAAGTTACCCAAATTTGGAAAACTTTGTAACTCCCCTAAATCCTTTTTCAGGAATTTACCACTTGAATGACTTCCATTCCTATTCACAAAGAAATATAGACTGTACTTCTCTCCCTGGCAAACTAATATATCAAAGTTTTCAGGTTACATATTTGTAGAAATAACAGAAAATATTCCCCCAAAATGTCCAATGTTTACTGGGAAGTGAACATTTATTTTCAGTTCCTACTGCTTTTGTCTTAGCTACCTGCCCCAGGATATGGATGAAACTGCCATCTCTATTGTACTTCTAGTTCTTTTACAAGACTTAAGAATAACCTTTCCAAGAAAAGTATTGACACAAAGAGGAGAAAATGTTACACAAACAAATGAGGTAAAAAGTAGTCCACAGATTTTTCATGACTGTACCATACCACAAACAAATCTACAGTCCCATTGAAAATGTTCTCAATGCCTTTACAACACTCCAACATTAATCTTTATTTGTTGTATCAGTTCAGTCGTTCAATGTTTTTGGAATGTGATGTGATTTGATCTTCATTCACCCATTTAACTGGGGCAGTGCATATGTTTCCCAGTAGGTGCAGCAATATCATTGGACTGTCATGGACATATAACAGATGGACTTTAATAGAAATTTAAATTTTGTGCTAAATCCAGAGTCTCTACATGAGGTGCTTTCAGAAATGGTTTTCTTTGAGGCCCACACTTTGACATGTATATTGCTATGTTCTGACTCTGTTTGCATGACATTTTTCTATTCTTCTGTGTCCTTATTGCTGCTTTTATGAGAAAAAAAATAATTGGATTAAGCTTTACACCAATTAACTGGATTAGCATTAACTGTGACTTTAAAAACCATATATTGGGCTGGGTATATAACTTAGTTGATAGAGTGCTTGGCTTGCATGCACAAGGCCCTAGGTTCATTTTCCAGCACCATGTAAAATAAAAATAAAAATTTTAAAACAACCATATATTTAAATGAAATTGCAATCTGAGTTACCAGGTATTTGGAACATCAATATATGAGAATTGGAGTGAGGATACAATTGAGCTGACAATAATAACTGGTTGACTGTTGAAGACAGACTCACTTGAAAGGGAATAATGAGTGAGGTGATGTGCACATGCAACATTTTAACAGCTATGGGCAGATTACTCACCAAAGAATTCCTGAAGTTTTATTTGCAGAAGAAATCTGACTGTAGCAGCTTCTCTCAGCCAGAATTCTTTGTTTAGAAATTTAAAAAGTTAATTTTTCTTAATTAACCTCTCTTCCTTGTGGCAAATAAAATCACATTGTTCCATTTGTTCCAATCTCCAAACTGACAGACTTGAGTTAGTTTTCACTTGATTTTGTAGTCATATAGGTGATTTTCTTCCCTGTGTGCTACTCAGATTTTTGACTTGCAAGGGTCCAGCCCTAGCAGTGATCAGGGATCCTAGGTGGATGGGAAAGATTGGCAAGGTGGGGAAACAGCGGACAGAGACACCAAGTGTTCTGAGGCAGAATCTCCATCTTTATTTTTCTGCCAGTCTTTATATACATTTTTTCTTTCTTTGGTAATGATTATATCATTTTATGGATAGTTTAAAATAATAAAAATGTTTAAATGTATACCTATGCTTCTTCTCAAAGTACATATTCCCTTTGTATGACAGCCTAGACCAAAACAACCTTATTTCCCAGTCAGACAAAACAACCCTGTCCCCCATCCAAACTGAAGGCACCATGATCTGCCAAACTTCAACCTCCAGAACAAACACATCACTAGATTTTCTGAGAAACCACCCCTACCATGAACTCCAGTGTTTAACAATGAAGAGCTTTTACTATTATTACCAAAGGGCAAATAAATCAACTAACAGTTAATATTTAGTCTATTCTATTTCTTTTAATGGTGGACTACAATCTTATTTTGATTCTCAAAGGATTAGTCTAAACATAGAAAAATACATTATATTTATGACTAACCTAAATATTTTTATTATGTAAATTATCTCTAGAATCACTTATTAGAACTAGGAAAGCAACAAAGGCTAAACACTATATTCAAGTTCAGAGAAATGTCTCCTTATCTATCTATATTTATAAGTGATTATACTATAGTAATCATAGGCTCTTTTAACTTGAGCATAGCTACAATTTTTTATTTTTATATATTTTATCTATTTATTACTACTAAATTTTTATTGTGTACTTTTTGTATCCCAACACAATAAAATATTCCCAATATTTTCCAACAAGTTTCTAATGATATATTAAAAAGCATCTACACATGGAGACATGCCATGCCTATGGCCACCAAGAGGTAGGATGATCTTTCAACAGGACCATGTCAAGTGTCAGCATGGTAGGAAATAGATGCAGCATTTGCCCATATTGTGCTTTCTTGCACCATGTAGTTTCCAAACATTTGACCCAATGTACGACCTGGGTTGACCTGTTATTGAAGAGTTTTCTTAACTTGAAAGAAAGATAAACAATATTCTCTCAAGTCAAACAGAAGTCTCACACATCTGGTAGGAATCCCAACAGGACCTGTAGGAGTATGTACAGCAAAATATGCTCTCCCCCATGAAATCAAGGTTACAGGGTCCTACTAAATTAGATCTATTGGAACTCAGTGCCTTACATAAATCTTTTTTAGTGGTTCCTTAGGGGTAAAATGCCTGTCCAAGGCAGAGGATTAGTCATGTGTATTTTCTTCTTAATGTACATTAAGAGTATTTATTTTCAACAAGGCAATATTGAGAGTATTGTTAACAAAAGGAAGGCTAGGTTCTCTTTTCTGTTTTTATTTTAAAAGGCACATTTTAATTGTCCAATGTGCATGTTTAACTAAGGCCTGTCCATGAAGATTGTGAGTAATTCCATTGATTACAATGGAGCTATATTCCATTGATTACAAAACTGAGCAGAAGCACTAGAAGTATATGCAGGGGCATTGTTAGTTTTTAAACAATAAGGTCTACCAATGGTGGCAATGTAAAGAAGCATATGAGAGATACAGGCTGAGACCTTCTCTGAATGTTTTGCACTGGCCCATATAAGGTCTGAGGATGTAGGGATACATGGAGAAAAATCACTTATATCTCTCTGCCAAAGGGCATTAGAATGTAAACCTTGAGGGCTTACACTTTCTGAAGTAGGAGAAAAAAGGGAGTGCAATGACAACAATTACTAATGATGAAATGGGTCTTTTGAGAAGAAATAGAAAAGGTTCTTATTAAAGAATGAAAATTTTGATGAAAAAATTGTGCGATACCTTGGCATCTAAAATGAGAGGATAAAGTGATTTTATAGTGGCATCAGTAAGAGCATTTTCTTCACAGAGCACTAAATGAAAATATTCTGCTTATTGGAGGCTCTGGGTTGCAATTCGCAGACCACAAAAGAAAAAAAAAAAAAAAACCTGCAACCAAGAACCTGTCATTCTGGGCTTATTCTTGTCTGGATTGGATATTATTCACTGTCACACACAGAGAAGTCTCCTGGTCTCAGACTCCAGGGGCAGGCCTGAAGCTCCACCCAATCAAGAGCACTTAGAACTGTCCAATCCTATGTGCTGCCAGGGTGTTGAGGGCGGGGCGGACTTCAGCCACCTTTTCCATTTCCCCTGTTTCCGCCATATCTGCCATTCGACTCTAGACTTCACACTCCTACTTTGGAGCCCCAGGTGGCTCTGCTGTGCAGGTGTTGAAGATACCTACAGATAGGGACTTGCTCCTGAACACCCAGAAATGGTGAGTGGTGAGTAACAACATGAGCATGGGGAATGGAGGCACTGGCTATGGCAGGAAGAGTAGCTGGCAGACCAGGACTCTGTGCATTCTCTGGAGTCAACAGGCCAGAGCCATCCTGTGGAGCAGTGCACCCTCAGTCCTGCTGGCCATCCAGGGAGCAGCATGCCATTGGCAGAAATCCCTTATTGCCTTCCTTAATATTACAGGGCATCCTCAAACCCTACCTCACATACTATCTGGTAGGTACGTGCCTGTGGCCCAGCATCTTCCCAGATGCTGGTGATTGAGAGGTGGGCCCTTTATAGTGATCAGATTTCCAAATTACCACATGCCATTTTCCTGCAGGAAAGAAAATGTGGCCTATAGGGACCTCGCTTTCTCCTGAGCTAGCTATTTTTCATTTTCACTTTTTTCTTTCCTTTTCTTTGTATTTTGTGGCTGGAAGGTGAATCTCAGGATACTTTGTTAGTGAGATATATCCCTAGTAATTTTTATTTTTCATTTTGAGATGGGATCTAGCTTGGTTGCTGAGATTGGCCTTGTTATGGTTTGATTTATTTAAACTTTTCTATGGCAATTAAGTGTATCATTTTTACAAACATGGATTTATTGATTTAATTTATATTGTGATTCCTTGGTGATTATTATAATAGAGATTTACAATATACATGAATGTCAGGTAATAAAAAGTACTCATTTTTCTCTTATAATTGAAATATTTCTTGGCTAAAATTATATATAATTTTGTGGATGAATCTTAAAACATTATGATTTCATTTCTTATTTTATTGAAAGTAAAGCTTGTTGATTTTTTTATTATTGCATTATACTTTTACATAATAGTTTGGTTCATTTTGAAGTAATCATTAAAACATGGGAAATATTTTACTTCACTTCATTAGCCAGTAGTTGCACTTTCCCTCTCCTACCTTTTCCTCTCTTCCATTTATTTACAGTTTTATAAATTACTGCTTTATAGATACACATAACAGTAGAATTGACTATGATATATTCATATAGGTTCATAGCAATTTTACTGGGATGTATAGTGGTTATTTTAGAGTAAATTGTCTTCTTTGTAATGATGGGATTTGTCATCTACACATGGATATGTAATTGAGGAGTGTTTTATTGACTTCCAATGAATTTATTTTCTCATACGTTCTACATATTTTCTTTCTAAACATGTATATATGTGAAATATCATATACATATTTCACATATATAAAACATAAACATGGTGTTTTATACTATTTCTTAAACTGGATATACTACAATTAAAATTGTGACTCACTCCTATTAACCATTTTCCTCACAGATTATTATTTATCTCTTCCAAGATGTACTTTCACTTGAACCATGCCCTCGGGTTTGTATGGTTTGTGTTTGGATGAATACTGTTGTGTTCTTACATGTTATTATGGTCACATATGCTGTAATTTCTGTAAGTCTCTGTGACAGTGACCATCATATATCTTCAATAGCAAGTGTTTCCACAAAAATAATAAACTCCTCTTGATTTTATGAATATTCATTTGTTTTCCATCATCATCAAAATTATTTAGTTTGTCTATGATGGAATTTTATTTTACATTTATGTAAATATCGTAAATATATATTTTGAATTTTTTATGATTATTAAACACAGATAGAAATATCCCCTCCATTAATTGACAGTTCAAGGTATTTGACTTCATTTCTTTTGTCTTTTCTGACTTTAAAGATAAGAAAACATATCCAAAAAGGCAGATAGTGTTAAATTTCAAGAAAAAAAGTTTTGCTTTTAATTGATAAAAAAAATTACATTTTTATTCTCCTGAGTTTGTACTGTAGGTATCTTGTATGTTTTGTATATGGTGGTTGTTTCAAACAAAATTCTAGGACTTATCTCGGAAGATTCTAACAGGTAATATAAATAAGGAAAATTTACTTCCCTATGGCTGCAGAAAAATGAATATATTTTGTCAAAATCATTGGTTAGTAAATTGTTAAATAACATATTCACTAAAACATCCACTCCTTGAAGATTTTTTAATGTTTTGACAGTGAATTTGTGTTGTTTTTTAGATTTTGACCTTTAACACAAAATAATATAGGATATGATTTGACATAGGGCATGATTACCCATGCATAATAATTTATTGTTGTTTGAATGATAAGTTGTAGAGATAGCAACAAAAGGACATATATTTTTGAAATAGTTACATATTTTTTCTTTAAGATTTTTCATGAAACTTTTAGATTTATTTGTTTTCTGAGTCATACTCAGACTCCAGACCTGTGATGTGCTTTTCTGCACCCTGTAATCTCCAAGCACTTACCTCGTAAGAAATCTAGGTTGGTAGATCAGTTTCTTAAGTAACTTAATATGAAAGAGGGAAAAAGTTTTTTGCTTCTGGGATATATTCTCTAGGTACTCTTTTCAAAATGAAGAGAAAATAATATTCTTTCAAACATATCCTCTACATCAGGATCAAATCAGGCTTTGAGACATTTTGAAGGGATTTTATATAGTTCTGTCCCTGGGTAGTTGTCTTTGTGCAGCTGAGTTGCCATTTAATGTCCAGGAAACTGTGTTTTCTCATTTCTCGAATGGAAATAATTCTGGAAAACACAGATGCATAATGCTCTTCATGGAGGCTTATAATACATTTATGTACTGTGGCCCACAGCTGAGAAACCAACTGGAAAACATGGTGCAGATACTGATTGTTTAACCATTATCTGCCACTCACATGAATTTTCTTTCAAAAGCTTTTAATAACCTTTGCACTGTGGGCATGAATGCCATCCAAATTCACAACATAAAATGTTGAAACTTCCTTGTCTGAATTCCAAATTTTATTTCTTTGGTGGTTCAGGGTGGTACAATTGATTTTGTTTCCTTGAACTGCTTTTATTCTTTCCCCAATAAACGAGTAGTCTGCTCCATGCCTCTATCACCCATGCTCAGCTATGTTTAGAAAATGACATAGAAGTCTGTATTTTTTACTGATTTGTAAAGAAGGGTTGGGATTACATCTGACAGGTATTGTTCTTTGTTTAAAAGTGAACAAGGATTTCCCTAGAAAAGCAGCCAAATAAACAATAAGGTATATAAAAGGGCTTTGTTTATATGAAATATATGTGGATATTCTATATACACACATTCATTCAAGCGAGTCCCATACCTGCTTTTCTTTTAGGTGAGTATTATAATTTCTTACCCATATTTCTTCTCAGGTCCAAAAAACAGGAGAGACACTGCCCTGAGTGAAAGCATGGAGATTTAAGCACAAAGCTTCCAGAGGTAGGTTTTCTCCTTACAAATGCTGGTCATGGTTCATTCCATTCCAGATACAAGAAAGCAAGCAATATAAATATTAACAATTATATATATATGCACACACACACAAACACACACACACACACACACACACACACCTACCCATAGGAATTCTGCCATTTTCAATAAGTGCCAGTAACCAAGTCCTAAAATAGTAAGAAAAGTTGTATAAATCATGTGATGTATTAGAGGTGTTTGGACTTTTAAATCAGACACTTTTTTTTTTGTTTGTACTGGGGATTGAACACAGAGCCACTTAACCACTGAGACACATCACTAGCACTTTTTTATATTTTATTTAGTAACTGGTTCTTGCTAATTTGCTGAGACTGACTTTGAACTTGCAATATACCTACCTCAGCCTTTCAAGCTGCTGGGATTTAGAGATGTGTGCCATTATGCTTGGCAACTGAATTCATCTTTAGTCCAAGCCCACTTGCTTATTTATGGACTTTCATCATAGGAAGAAACATATCATAAACTGGCATTTAGATCTAAGGCCAAATTGCAAAATAAGGAGTTGATTTTTAATTCTGAACCCTCACTGGTCAATTAAGTGGGGCATATGTCAGAAGCAGACTCCAGAATTCCTGTCCTGTTTCTGCAGAATGTTTTCAGCTACTATCTGAAATTCTCTCTGAATATATATATGCCAGCATTCCAGCAAATTCCTAGTTTGTGTGGTGGATTGTGGAGAAGGATGATTATCAAAATCACAAGTTTATGTATTGTTTTCCTGCATGAGGAGGGTCATGGCCTATAGACTGTAGATGTCTCAGTTTTTCTTTCTTCCTGAGCTTTTGTTTCCTTTTTGGTGGGATGGTGGCACTGTGCTTTGAACCTTGAGGTCCTTCACCACTGAACTATATCCCTGATACTTTTTATTTTTTATTAGAAACAGATGGTGAATCAGTCTGTGAACTTGTGCCCACTATCATGAGCAGCTAAGATTAGAGATGAGTGCCACCCTGGCTGAACCTCTTGAATGTTCTAAATGTGAAGCTAAATATGAAGTCCAGAACACTGTATCCCAGCCTAAACATATATATATATATATATATATATATATATATATATATATATATATATATATCAATAACATCCTAAAATTCCAGCTCCCTGTCCATATTCAGTGGCAACTTCCCCTCTTTTCAGTGTAAGGTCTTGTCTTCTGACTGGATACAATGACACATGCCTATAATCCCAGAGACACAGGTGACTAAGGCATGATGTTTGCAATTTCAAGGTCAACTTCAGGAATTTATGTTCAGCATAGCCAACTTAGAAAGACCTGTCTCAAAATTTAAACCAGGGACTGGTTGTGTAGCTCATATTTAACATGCTCCTGTGTCAAATCCCGAGTACCATATAAAAAGTCAAAAGCAGAGATTTGTTGTTGTTGTTGTTGTTGTTGTTGTTTTTAATTTTTGAGCATTTCACATGATAGAAAAATTATATGACCGTTGCAAAAATATGTGTTTGTATTCTTCTTTTGTCTCTGAAAGGGCCAGGCCCCTTGTCACAATGTCTTTTTGTTCAGAGTCCCCTTGGTGGAACTTATTTCAGAAGGTGTTCCTTCCCCACTCTCGTATTTTCCTGGTACTGTGCTTCAGAACTCTCTGACTTTAGGATCCCACAGCTGGCACATCAAATGTCTCTTGAAAGCCCAGTGAATATCAATATTTGGGGCTTTTCTTGTTAGAGAGCAGACTAAATTTAGGGGTTAGATTTTCTAAGGGAAGTAACTGATTTCCCTAAAGCTGGGAGAAATATTCTGGTGTGCCTTTCACCCAAAAGTTACTTCAGTTGTTTCCTAACCTTGTCTACTGTAAATACTGCTACAGTGAAGATGATAATGTAACCATTTATTTAACATACTGATAAAAAATACTTTGGAAATGCACCCTGAATTATTATTATTGTATTAATTTTTGAAGAACTTTCAAGTTTCAAGACTTTTAAAAAATTGATTCTACTGGAATCATGTTCTATCACAGTTTGAAAGTGTTTATTTCATCCATATCCATATAATTAGAGTACTAGCTATTCTTTCATTTTTTGATAGTAGTCATTCTGACAGCTGTACTCAGGCTGCAGAAAGTCTTAAAATTGAATGGTGTGCTAAAATGATGATGAAAGTTTGTTAGAACCCAGGCTTCCTCATACTCACTGAAAGAAGGTGATGTGAACCTATTTTAGAAATAAACAGGAATCTGTACATTTATCCCTTTTTCTTCATTCTTGGTGGGGATTGCAGCCCATGGAAATCCTTGCATACCAATGTGGGGCCACATCTTTGTGATATAAGGAGATATACAGATGGAGTTTTAGGCTGTATTCCTAAATAGTTGAATTTTGGACGAATTCCTTAGAGAAATAATTGGTTACCTCTGGAGTTATTACTGAGGTGAGCTGGGTATTACTGAGGTGAGCTGGAAAACAGGTCTTCTGTAGTACTTCACTACCACATAGGATGCCAGTTGTGGACTGTATTTTCTTTGTTGTGTCTTTGGTTCTAGATAGATAGAAGCTCAAATATTAGCAACACCATTGTGCAAATTATACTGGAAAATATCTTTTAGGGAAAATTGGAACCCTTGAGATTTAACTCCTCTTCTTTCCTGGTTCTGTGAAATAAGAACACAAATCTACAATTTTCATAGAAAACTACTCATTTTCTCTGATCTTCATACCCATGTATATCTAGTTTCTTTTTCTGTGTGCCCCAGTTAAATTAAAACTCAAACAACAAGCAATTTAGAGTTAAATGTGCTACATTTATGACCCAATATGTCCTCCTGTACTCAGGGTGACAGTGTATTTAAGTACCTTGTCCCAGTTGTAAGGATCATTGCTCAAGAAATGGTATTACTCTCATATATCCCAAGTTTTCCTACTCAGTGATGCTAGATTTTTACATCCCTCTAAGTTTACATATAGGAGAAATCCCAAACAAGAGTAGATATTTATTTAGAGCATCCTTGAGTGGAGAGAGAGTCAGGAGGTTCATATTCTTCTGTATTTTTAAAATTATCCCTCTGAATATCTGATCTGGTGGGGGGTGATGGTGTGTAATTCCAGTGTTGCACACATTCTGCACACAATCCCAAACAGTGGTCCATGACTCTGGTTCTAATATCTACCTTTAAGTTGGATTATATTATTCATTCAGTTTACTTTCTTGATATAATTGGATTTATATAGGTCCTTTTATCACACTTAACAAAACATTATTCATATACATATGGATATGCCTATGCAACTTTATTATGACCACAATATTATAAATTTATAATGTGTATTAGTGTAAGGCAATGATTGGTACTTTTGCTTTTATGTTTCAAAGAGTTCTTGCCTAATTATATATAAGTGTAGTGTTCCAGGAGAATTTTATACATTTTTGCTTTGACCCCTTCTTTATTTTTGTTGGGGTATTATTATGGATTGAATTGGAGAAAATGGTCATCCTTATAATGAAAGATTTATCATCTATACATGTGGTGTGCAACAGGTTCTGTGATATAATTCAGTGCATTTTTCTTTTCTCAAATTTGTTGTCTTCATAACATGTGTTTATTCCTCTTCTCATTTGTAATAACTCCCTGGCATGATAATTCTTTTAACATTCAAACTCTTTTTTGATTTTAATATTTCTTTTGATTTGCATTCCACATCAAATAAACTTTGGTAAAAATTGAGTTCTACCATTTAATGGATACTTCTTAGAGTGTTATAAAATGAATGTTATTACTGGTATCACATAATTTTTGGATTTATGACTTAAGATATGAAAAACTCTTAGAATGATATATACACATTTGAAATAATGATACAAAAGATTATTATTGAGGCAGGAAAGATGGTGTATTAGAGAGTCACACCATTTCTCCTAGCTCAGTTACCCAGAACTCAAGTAATGGAAGTACTACTTATCCCTAAGGCTTAAAGGAAAAATATCCTAAGACTGGAGAGTCAATGTGTACCAGTTGTATCAGACTGTTGAGCTCATTAAATTGATCTAAAAAGGTTTATCCAGAGTTTGCAAATCATCAGTGGAGAGCTTAAGCAGGAGTCATTTGAGAGTACACTACAGTTGTGCCAATGGGTAGAGGAAACTCAGATCTTGGAGACTATGCCTAGGTCTGCATAAACCTATCTGAGCCCAGGAAAGACTTATCTGAGCTTAACAAACCCAAGGAAAATAAGAAACTGAAAGCATTTTTCCCCTGATAATCTCAAGTTGAATAGGCTAGGGAGAATCCAACTCTCCAACCCTCTGAGTCCTGTGACTCACAAGAGTTCATAAGTACAGTTCAATGAATTAGAAAGTTGATATGGTGGGTGTCAAGACACTTGGCTCTCTTATGGACTTCCTGATTGGTCCTTGGCACTGCCCAGTCCACAGCACTCACCTTTCCCTTGCACTCACCTAATCTGTCACATGCCCAGTCGCTGGCTTTCACACATTCTAGTGTCTTCCCTGTTCTTGGCACATACCAGTTTTCTGAGATCCACCTGGATCTGGCCTGCTCTAACTGCCTGTTTCCTGTGATCACAATCTTTCTTGGCTCTCTGTCCACGAGGGACCCAGTCACCTGTCACGCCCAACCTCATACTCTGTTCACTGCTCAACATACTAGGCCTGCAGTTTCACTTCCTGGGTCCATATCTCACCCTGGAAGGTTTTCACATCCCTGCCAGACCAACCCAACCCAGGAATTCACTTTGCCATCTGGCCCACAGGCTGGCCTAAGCAGTCTACCATGTCACCAACTGACCTTTTCATTCCACCACATATCATAATCTATCGGACCTTAGAAGAATATTGATTCAACATTGCCAGCAACTCATCACACAATAAAGTTACATGAATCTTACTAAAACTAAGTCCCCAAAACCAGATCTACCTATGGGAACTTCTCTTACACAACCCAATGGGGAGCAAATCTCCTCCCATTCCACCTCTTACCAATCTCACAAGAAGAAAACTTTAGAAGTCTTAGACCCCAGCTGGAAAATTGGTGAGCAACACAATAAAAAGGATGGACTCAACAGTCTGTACCCCATACACTCACCCTCAGTTCAGACCTCAAGAAGAAACACAATTATTTGGGGACAGACCGCAAACACATAGGCTTACCATTTTGTCCAACATAGTCAAAATGACTCCATAATTTCTTCACTTTTCTACAAGATGGTTCACATTTTTCCTCTTGGTTATGCTTTGTTTGGTTTTTGGTGTTTAGTTTTAGTTGAATATGTACTGATTGGTTCAAGAACACCTATATATATTAATATTTGTTTTTCCTCATTCACAGATTTTTTTTTGTTGAAGGTTGTTAAATTTCATGCTTAGTTTTTTTAGGGTTGGGGTTTTTGATTAGCAAAGTTTATTTGTGTATTTTTTCCAATACTGTATTCTCTATTTCCCTTCTCTTCGTCTCCATTATCTATTATGAACAACCAAATTCTATTCTTTCTATTTTTCTTCTATTTTTTCTCCTAATTACTCATTAACAGCACACCCTATATTACCAGTGTATCTGCCCTACTCAACCTTTGATATTGCAAACATTTTCTAACTTCCTATCTCTTCTTTCCTCATACTGATTTCTAAACTTTACATCTGTTAATGCTATATAATGTATGTACTCTTCCACTACCACCAATGCAGAGCAGTAATTAATTTTTAGATCACACCTATTGGTTGACTTTGTGCGAGGCAAAATTTATGATTATTTACATTTTTTACTGATGGAAATTGCTGATCCTACTATTTTTGCATATTATACCAAGTAACACTGAAGATGTCAAAATAGGAACTAAGTACCTAATCTACTGCTATATATTGTTGGTTAGATTGTCCTATGACCCCAAACTCTCAGGTGCTAATAACATAGAGGGATACACTAAATTTATAATATTAAAACTCTCCTGTTTCAGATCAATCAAGATATATGAATAGACACACACAATATAAAAAAAAATGAAGGGAACAAACCATGATAAATAATACAGAATACAACAACAGTCAAGTCAATTGACACCACAGTGGGGGAAACTTCAGAGCTGAAATTCAGAAAGTTCATGGTTCAACTTATTTATATTGTTAAATAATGACAAAAGAAATGAAATCAGAGAGAAAATACAAGAAATAAAAGGTAACTTTAATAAGGAGATGGAGATCCTGAAGAAGAATCAGTAGGAAATCCTTAAAGTGAAGGGATTTATAGACCAAATTAAAAATTTTATGAAAAGCATCACCAGCAGACTAGACTACACTGAAACTAGATTTTCAGTACTTGAACACAAAGTATATAATCTTTGAAGCATGATGACTACAGAAAATATGTGTTAAAACACTATGAAAAGAAATTCTAAGATGAAGGATCTGAAATACAGACAATAAAATGCACAATATTTACAATAAAATAATATCAGAGAATTTCCCAAATCTTAAAAACAAAATTAAATTCGAATACACAAAGCACATAGGACTTGAGATATACAAAATTTCAAGAGACCCATTTCAAGACACTTCATTTTGAAAATGCCTAGCAGACAGAAGAAAGAATTTTAAGAGCCACAAGAGAAAAAGGCTGGTCACATTTAGAGGAAAACCAATGCAAATCTCAGCCATTTTTTTAACCCAGACCCTAAAAGATATGTCTTAGAATATCATACACCAATCTCTAAAGAATATGGGTGACAACCAAGGATACTACATAAAGCAAAATTGAGGTTTTGATTTGAAGAAAAAATAAAAATCTTCCTTCAATAAAAATAGTTAAAATAATTCACAAATTAAAGAGTTTGACACTACAAAATATACTCAATAAAATATTTCAAGAATACAAGGAGAATAAAAGCAAAGGGAAAAACAACACTGGAAGTCTGCTCAATCAAAGGAAAATCTAGTTTAAGTTAAAAACTAGAAATAAACCAAAGTGATAGAAAATAAGAAGTATCTTTTAATCATAAACTGAATATAAATTGTCTTTTTTTTTTTTTTTTAAGCAGGATATGTGAACAGTTTAATCCAGGTCCCATTTTTTTTACATTGTTTTATTTATTTATTTATTTCTTATTGTAAACAAATGGGATACATGTTGTCTAAACTCATCAAATGAAAGACAGAAGCTTGCAGATTGAACCACAAAAACAAGACCAAATTATATGCTGTCTTCAAAAGACTTACTCAAAAAAATGCATTCACAGACTGAAGGTGAAAATTTGCAGAAAACTTATCATTCATGTTGTCTTCAGAAACAAGCAGGGGTTTCTATTCTCATATCATATAAATTGTTCTTCAAACCAAAGTTAATCAAAAGGGATAAAGAAGGCCATTTCATTCTGCTTAAGAGACTCATACAAGAAGAAATAGCAGTAATGAATACTTATGCCCTAATTGGAGCAGATACATAGATTAAGCAAACTATCCTTAATAACAAGAATCAAATAGGCCAAAACACAATAATACTGGGCAACGTTAGCATACCTCTCTCAACATTAGATAGATAATCCAAAAAACTTAGATGACAAGAATAATAAAATCTAGACTTAACAGACATATATGGAATATGTTATCCATCAATGACTGAATACACTTTCTTCTTAGCACCACATAGAACATTTTGTAAAATATACCCTATTTTAGACCAAAAAGCATGTCATCCCAAATACAAAAGAACCATAATGCTCTTCATACTATCAGATCATAATGAATAAAATTAGAAACCTATGACAATACAAAAAGAAAACAAACACCTGGAGACTACATCATTTACTATTGAATGATGAATAAATAGCACAGTAAATCATATGTGAAATAAAAAATACTTAGTGGTACAACATATCAAAACCTCTTGGCCCCTATGGAGGAGATTGTAAGAGGAAAGTTAATATCATTGAGCTCATTCATTAAATTAACAGTGAGACACCAAATAAATAAATTAACATTATAACTGTAGGTCCTAGACAAAAGAGTAGCAATGCCAATAGAACATAGAAAATAAAATAAGAGCTCAAATCAATGAATTAGGTACTTAAAATTAATATAAAAATGATAAAAAAGTTGGTTCTCTGAAAGACGAAACAAAATTGATAATCATTTAGCCCAGTTACATCTACAAAAGAGAGAAAAAATGCAATTTTAAAAAATCTTAAAATCAGCATACTACAGAGATACAGCCACATCAATGTTCATAGCTGCTCAATTCATAATAGCCAGATTGTGGAACCAACCTAGATGTCCTTCAATTGATAAGTGGATAAAGAAACTGTGGTATATATATATATATATATATATATATATATATATATATATATATACACACACAATGGAATATTACTCTGTCATTAAGAATGATAAAATTATGGCATTTGCAGGCAAATGGATGAAATTGGAGACCATCATGGTAAGTGAGATAAGCCAATCTCAAAAAACTAAAGGACAAATGATCTCACTGATAAGTGGATGATGACACATAAGGGGGAGGGTGGGGGGAGTTAGTGTTAGGGTTAGGGTTAGGGTTAGGTGGGGGGCAAGAATGGAGGAAGAAAGGACTGTTTAGAGGGAAAAGAAGGGTGGGAGGAGTGGGGGGGAGGGAATAATAATAGAATGAATCAAAGAATATTACCATATGTAAATTTATGATTATACAAATGGTATGCCTTTAACCCATGTACAAACAGACAAACAACATGTATCCAATTTGTTTACAATAAAAAAAAATCAATGATGAAAACATCACCACAAGCCCTTCTCAAATACAGAGAGGAATCGGAAACTATTTTCAGTACTTTCACTCCAATATGCTACAAAATTCCCAGATGCATATGACCTAACGAAGCTGAACCAGAAGGATGTACAAAATTTGAAGAAATAAAATATTAATAAGAAAATTGAAGAAGCTGTGACAAAACCACCAAAAACAAAAGTGTAGGACTGGGTGGATACTCAGTCAAGTTCTATCAGATGTTTAAAAAAAATTAATTTCAATCCTCCTCAAATTGTTTCACAAAATACAAGAGGAAGAAACACTTTTGGACTAATTATGTGAAACTAGTAGCACCCTGATATCAAATCAGAAAAAGTGACATTAAAGAACATATATTTACACCAATATCCTTGATGAACAGAGATGCAAAAATTTCTTCATTAAATCCTGGCAAATTACATACAAAAATATACTAAAAAGATACTTCATCATGGTCCTCCCAGGGATGTAAGGTTGGATCACCATATGGAAATCAATAAATCTAAAACATAATGTAAATAGTCTTATAGACAAGAATGATATGACCATCTCAATAGATGCACAAAAAGCATTTGACAAAATACAGCATACACTCATGTTTAGAACTTTGGAAAAACTAGGGGTAGACGGTATCGGACTCAACATTATAAAAGCTGTGTATAACAAACCCAAAACCCACATCATTCTACATGGAGAAACTAAAATCATTCCCACAAAAATAGGAAGAATACAAGGATGAACACTTTTACTACTTCTATTCAATGTACTTAAAAATCTGACCAGAGCAATTAGGCAAAACAAAGAAATAAAAATGATATGAGTAGAAAACAAAAAGAGCTCAAATTATTTTTTTTACTGACAGCATTATTCTATGTATAGAATTCATAAAAACCCACTTGATAATCTTCAAGAATTCTTGAAGACATTTAGCAAAGTAGCAAGATACCAAATTAATACCCATAATTCTATTTCATATCTATACATAAATAATGAATCAATTAAAAAGAAGTTAGGAAAATTACCATATTCATAATAGCCTACAAAAAAAAAAACTACTTAGGAATCAACCTAATAAAAGAAATGAAGGATCTCTAAAATTAAACACAGAGAACATTAAGAAAGAAATTGAAAAAACTTTAGGAAGTTTGAAAAATCTCCCATATTCTTGGATAGGGAGAATCAATATTTTCAAAATGGCCATATAACCAAAAGTGCTATACAGATTCTAGGAAATTCCCATCAAATTTTCTATATCTTCATAGAAATAGAAAAAAGCAGTCATGATATTCATTTTCAAAATTATGAATCACAGAATAGCTAATACAATTTTAGTGAGAAGTACAAACAACAAAGGATTGAAATAGCAGGCTTTAAATTATACTACAGATCTGCATTTAAAGAATACAAAGTATTGGCAAAAAATTGGCAAGAAGTTTAAGGGAACAGAAAAGAAGACACTGAGACAACTCCCCATAATCATATTTACCTTACATTTTAATAGGTGCTAAAATTGCACACTGGCAAAAAAATAGCCATTTTGCCAAATGATGTTTGGATCATTGGAAATCCATATTTAATAGAATGAAAGTTAATTCCTATACTTCACACTGCACAAAAGTCAACACTACATGGATCAAAGAAATTTTACCGAGAAACAAAGCACCTACTAGAAGAACAGGGAGACCTGGCCCTCTATGACATTGGGACAGAAACTTACTTTTGAACAAGACTCTAACATAAAAAATAATAATAAATGAAATGGGGTCAAACTAAATATCTTCACAGGGAAAGAAACAATAGCATGAAGACAAAACCTACAGAATGAGAGAAAAATATTGCTACCTGCCTATGTTGTCAATTTCTAGGATGCACAAAGAATGCAAAACCTTAACACACATACACAACAAAAATGAATAAAGTTGGAAAATGAACTGAAGAGACCCTTCTCAAAGAATAAGTTTGAATGATCAAAAAACATTTGAAAAATTGCTCAACATCTCTAGATACTAGAGAAATGCAAATTAAAATTAAACTGAGAGTTTATTTCACTCCAATCATTGTGGCAAGTGTCAAGTATACAAGTAACAAATATTCATGAAGATGTGGGGAAAATGGAATGTTCACACATTGTTGTGACTGCAAATTGTTTCAATATCTCTGGAAATCAGTATACTGATTCTTCAAGGAGTGTATCCACAATTTCACCAAGTAAACCCACTCTTCAATATATACCCAAAGGACATAATATCAGCATGCTACAGTGACACAGCCACATTGATGTTTACAGCATCAAAATTTTCAATAGCTAACCTATTAATCCAATCTAGGTCATCTTCCACAGATGAATGGATAAAGAAATTGTGGTGTATATACACAATGGATTATTACTCAATCATAAAGAAGAATGACTCCATGACTTTTGCCAGTAAATGGGTGGATCTGGAGAATATTATAATAAGTGAAATAAACACACTCCCCAAACCAAAGATTGGATATTTTTGTTGATACATAAAAACTAAACCACATAAAGTGGGAGAGGGCAAGAAAGTTTCATTAGATTACATAATGGTGAAAAAAGAAGGGAGGGGGATATGAGAAGGAGACAGGAAAATAAATCTAAAAATATTTTCCTATATATACATATAAAAATACTTGAGTCCCACCATCATGGTCACCCAGAAGAAAATTTTCATTCTAATTAGAATACAATATAGCTCATGCTTGCATAATTTCAAGAAAATGGATTCTACTGTCATGTAGAACTATAATGAACCAATAAGATTCAACAAAAAATGACAATTGTTTGAAGACCTAGGTGTTTGTTTATCCCATCATAAAAATAACACAATGTATGTAATGTATAAAGCTGCTCCCCCTCCCATGAGGTACAGCCATTTTGCCCGCCTTCCAACCACATGTGAATCTGTGAACATCCTAGCTAGCTATTGGTTCATCAGTCAGCTTGCGTATCCTTTTCTGATACTGGTCCCCTGTTAGCCTGACAGAATTCAACTGTTTTACTGTACCTTCACCGCCATCTTTTTCCGTTCTTCTTCTGTCTGTCCTACACACATTTCTCTATCCTCCTGGCTTTCCACTCTCTCTAGCACACACCCTTTCTTTTCCTTTCTATTTTTCTCTTATTTTCTGTCTTACCCTGCAGGGAGACACTCTGATTGCTTAATAAAGTCCCTTATGTGATTTCCCATGTCCAGCCTGGTTCCGTGGAAATTCCTTACAATGTATACATGTATCAAAATTTTATTACATTAATATGTATATATGTTTATTTTATACATAAATAAGTTTAAATTTGAATAAAAAAGCACAAAAAATAATCCAAATGAGATTGTTGTTGGTATTTGATATGATAGGAATACACATAAATACCATAAAATATATAAACTCAAATTCAGTAGTAAATGTTTCCTTTAAATGGCCTACCTCATTGCTTTTCAAAAGTTTCTCTAATCTCATTGGTATTAGAATCACTAGAAAAATGGCAACATATTCAGAAGACCCAGCTCCATCCCAGAAATACTTAATCAGATTCTACATTTTAGTAAATCACTGATTCATGTTTTCACAATCAAATATGAGAGTTCTCTTTCTTAATTACCTTAACTTTCTCATGTGAGAGATATGTACAATTTAGTTCATAATATATAAAGTTACAAAATGCATATCCTTGTGTTGATGCCTGAGTTTTATATTTTATTTCATAAAAGTGGAATTAGTATACTCCTTTTGGACTTATGTCACTTTTTCTTCAAAGGCATGTAATAGTATCATTGTGTATAAAATTCCTGAAATAATTAAAGTCATAATTCTACATGAGATTATTTCTACTAACTCTCATTGCAAATTTAACTAAATGAAAACAGTGAACAATAAAGTAATAAATGTGATATCTATTTACCTATTCTTATTTCAAGAATTGTTAACATTTAGGAATGTGGTCATTGATTTCACTGAAGAGTGGGAATGTATTTAGCCATCTCAGCAAACCTTATGTAGAGATGTGATATTAGAGAATTACAGAAACTTTGTCTTCCTGGATAAGCATAATGTCTCTACAGAATTTGTAACTATAATTATTCAATTTCCTTCTTTGCAGAACTTCTGGGAATTTCTCTGTATGAATGAGATTCAGATTTGTGCTTTCAAGTAAAAGGGCATTATTTTGGTATAGCTCAAATGTTAATGACATTTCTTTTAGTCTTTAATCTCTCCCTTTCTTGGTATGTTATATATCCTTCCCTTTAGAAAAGTGGTACTTACAGTAATTCAGTGATGTGAAATATTGTGAACTACACAAGCAGAGAACATAATTGTGAAGCCAAAAATTTGAGGGGGAACCAAACTTCAAAATATTCATGGAAAAGTTATCTGGCAGAAAATATTTTTCAGAATTTTAGGTTTATTTCTCTTGTTTTCATTGAAGATGCACTTCAATATGTTATCATGTTTTCAAATTCTTCAAAATCCTGTTTCTCTCCAGTAATGGCCCAGTTCATCTAAATTAACCACCAAAATCCCCTTTGCTAGTGACTGTCAGCCTGATTTAAAAGATCTTCTGGTATTTGTGTTTCTCAAGGTAATATGTACATATATTTGGAGAATTCCAGGTCAATCCATTGTAATAAATTAATGACCTAAAATAGTTTCTCTAATATTATTTATATTCATTAAAATTTATATTCATTAAAATTCCCTTATCTGTTCTCTTTACAAAATACTTATAAAGAATTTCTTGAAGTGAAATTCAAGATTCACAAAGAATGCTCTTTTGGGGTATAAAGTCATAGTTGCAACTTGCAGTCATATGAAAGAGTTTGTAAATAAAATATATATAATTATATAAAATTTTTGGTAAAATTTTTCTTTCCTACTTTATTTTATTTTGTAAAGTAGGTTTCATTTTGTAGATTTGGTTTTTTCACTTCACATAATACTGTTTTATTTTTGTCAATATTTTATGAATGTATGCCAATTTCCATTACTTCACAAATTAGAACATTGTTGAAATTAAGGTATGCATTGTTCTTGTTTCAGTTGCCAATAAAATTATTTGTGCTTTCATTTGTTTGTGTAAATATTTTAACTTTTTAAATAAATTTTATATTTTTTTGCATATTAGTTATTTATCCTGCATATATGCATAGTAATATAAATTTTCTCTATATTAATGTAATAGGTATAGATTCCAGGCATACTCTATTAATGTACTACACCACCAGTCCCTTTCTACTTATCTTTCAATAGAGGTTCTCACTAAGTTATTGAGGATGGCCTCCAAAGTGTAATCTTTTTTCCTCAGAATTCCTAATAGCTGAATAACATGCATGCCCATTATCTATATATTAATGAATTTGTTCTTACTTAGAGTATAAAGACCATGGCATTTTAAAGGTAGCTTTCAAGCACTCTGTAATTCTTTTTTAATTTTATATGTCATTTGAAATTTTAATTGTGATCAAAACCACAAAGCAATACTTAATCTCCCCAACATATCATGTATGTTCTTTAGTAATGTTATTTCAAATTGTTAGGTAATATATCTGTAGAACATTTACATTTCAAAAATCAATACCCATGTAAACAAAGAGTCGACTCTCTCTTCTCCCATCCCTTATGCCAGTCTCATTTCTGTTCAAGAAGGTTTTTGTTTGTTCGATTGCTTACATATCTCATATAAGTAGAGTTCTTCCATAGTTTTAATTTTTGGAAATGACATATTTCAGTTAACCTAATGTACTGAAGATTTATCCTGCTTATAAAGCTTTCAAAACTCTTTCCTTTAACTTGCAAAATATTCTGTAGTTTCTGTATTCCAACTTGCTTTGTCCTCTTCTCAAGGGGTATTTGGCTTGCTTCCCCATGGAAGCTCTATTGAATAACAAAATTTGGTGTTCACATGTCTTAATTTGCTGTATATGAGAAGACTTATTACACTTAGAATTCACTGTCTGTCTTAATTGATGTCAGCATTACCAATTGAATATTGTAGTTTTTGATGTTTTCAAATTATGAAAAATCTTTTCCCAAATTTGTTTCTATTTTGAATATTTTTTATGTACTCATGAGACTTTTAAATTTCATATAATTTCTAGAATATGTTTTTCTGCTTCTGCAGAAACATTGGGAGTTGGAGAGATATTTACATGGAGATTCTAGGTAACTTTGAAGAGTACAAAGTTCTTTTAATTTAATCTTTCAATTCCGGAAAAAGGCCATGTTTGAGAATGTTCAATGAATTGCCTCATATTTGTTGATTTCTGAACATTTGTTTCCACTTTTGGTTTCTAAATTTATTGTATAATAGCCACAAAGCAATTTTAATATTTTATGCCTGTTAAACTTTTGTCATACACTGGCAAACTCTTTAGCATTCAGAAAAACTGGATGTAGAGCAGGATTACTTTGTCCTTTATATAGACTACATACAGAGAAAAGTAAAAAAAAAGAAAACATAGGCATAAGAATAATAGTTACTTTTGGCTCCTTATAAGCACTCTGGCATGGTGCTTCAAGGAACCAGCACACAATGCTTATTATTCAACAGGTGTTTTGGCTATTGTACTCCACAGAACATTTCATAGAAAATTTTTTAAAAATTAATTTATGAAATGTATTATAATTTACCACTTCTTATTTTAACATGAATCACACACTGTGGAATATATAAAAAGATGATATTTTCAAAAACCCCTTAGCATTGTCAAATATATCTACAGTAATGAGAAGTAAATTGCACACACCAGAAATGGTTATAACATTAAAAATACATTTTACGTATAACAAATCTGGCACATAACTCTTTCTTCTCATAGTGAAAGTCTTATATATTTCCTCTAACTCACTGAATAAATGTGGAAAATTTCACTCCTACAGGAGGTCTAACAACTCCATTTCAAAGTCATTTCCAGAAGACTTTTCTGACTGCTAAAAACAAATGGTAGGGGCTGGTGATATAGCTTAGTTGTTAGAGTGCTTACATCGCAAACACAAGACCCTGGGTTCAAATCCCCAGCACCACAAAAAATGGATATTTGTAAGATACTATGTTATAACTGCAACATATGCCAGGAAACTCTATAAAATTTAGAATGTCCAGAGGTAGCAAAATTTTTAAAACTTGTGGGGTAAGTTGAGAGCAGTGTTTTAATATTATATACACAGATCTTCTACAAATGATCAGTAAATCTTCCTGAGACATGTTGGGCATTTCCAATTGTTGAAAATTTTTGTTACCCTACAGTTTCTCCCTTTGGTAGAAAAAATGTCCAAAGGTGCTCATTGTTGGACTTGGAACTTTTTTTTGGCCACCATTCTTCTTGAAATACTATGCCCCCATCACTGAATAGCACAATTTTATCAGTGCTAGCTATGACTAGAATGGCGAGAATGGTACAGGAGGCTTGAGAGCCAAGGGGTCCTAGGTCTGGAATCTGAAAAATCAAAGCCACCATCAGGTCACCAGTGTGAGGAAGAGGCTGCCATCTTTCACAGCCTAAGTCAACCAGTGTGCAATCACAGTGGAAGTCCTGTGGGTGTCCAGGACATAGGCTTTGATCTTTCCCTTGACCCTCATCTTACCCAGTAGCCTGGAATTGGAGGGCCATGGAAGGCTCCTATGAGCAGGTCATGCTCCATTACTTGCCACATTCTTTCTGCCAGAAAAGACTTGGCAGTACTGTCTTTTATATTTAATTCTCATGGTCAAGATGCTTTTTTGTTATTTCATAATAATGCAATAATAATCAAATTAATTTTTAAGAATGAAGAATTCAGTACTCTTCTTTTGTATATCTTTTCTATATTTCTTATAACTATTTTTCCTAATTTGCTTAATGGTTTAAGTTGTGCATCATTCCTTTTCATAGTGGAATACTTTGATTCCTCTCACACTTCTCTTTATTTATTTTATGTTATGTGCTTAATATAACCATCCCCCTTCTCTTTATGTTCTATAGATTTTTAATTTTCCAAAGGATCTTTCTAAATTGATAAGACTGGCTTGAAACTATGATTTTCCTTGCTCAGCCTCCCCTGTGTTGCTAGGATTACAGATTTGAATACCAGGTAGGCCTCTCTCAGACATTTTTTCTTAAGAAATTCTTTACTAGAGAACTTGTGCTTATTTATATTAACATTTTTTTGTCTGAATTTAGCTCAGTAAATTTTCTTCAAATGGTTATTTAGTGTTCTCTGGGTAATTCATAACTCACTATTCTAAACACAAATTCCTAATATTTTCTTTTGTTACTTTGAGTAAGAACATATTTCCTTTATCTTTATATATTGTAGTTTTGTTAATTGATTTGTCCTTTAAAAATCAATCAATAGTAGATTATATAGTAATTGGGAAAAGAGCATAGAAGTTTAAAAAAATAAAAAATAGTCAACTACAGTGCTACATGCTTGTAACCCCACCTAACTGTGAGGCCATGTAAAGGATTTGTAGTTTGAGGCAAGTCACAGAAACTTAGAATCACCTTGTCTCAAACAAATTTATAAGGACTTGTATTGTAGTTCAGTGGTATGGCACCCTTAGGTTTAATCCTAAGAACCACACATAAAAAATTAAAAGTAGAATGACCTTGTGATCCAGAAATGCCTGTACAAAATATGTGCCTATAAGAGATTAGGTCAGTATGTAGAAGACATAGCTCCAGTACTGTGTTCAGTGCAAACTGGTTCTCAGTATTCAAGATATAGACTAACACAATGTGCCCATAAATGATTGAATGAGTAAAAATGTGATATTTATATGGTATTATTCTTTAGAAATAAAAATAAATATATTGTCATTTAAGGTGTATTAGGATTAATATACAGGACTTTGCATTAAGTGAAATACAGCAGATACAGAATCAGTTCAAGGAGTATATGTTCACATGTGGAAGTCAGAAATCCAGGGATTTTAATTATAGTCACCTGGTACTGTGATCTGTGGAGAGTTGGAATGTTGTTACTCAAAGTCTAGAAATTTTTATTTAATGGGCATAAGGTGGTCAAGAGTCTGTTGTACCACTGGTGAATGTTATGAAATAGTTCTTGGTAAATACTAGTAGATTAAAAGTAATATTTGTAAGCACAATATTGATACTTATATGAAATAATACTTGTGTTATTAATATTACATTTGTCATTTTACCTTGCAAAAATACATTAAAATACAATGACATAATTAAGTACACAAAGTTGAATTTGTGTACTTAATAATAAAACTAATCCACTTGTAACACAAATTTTAAAAAGAATTTATTAGTCTTGATTGCCATATATTCATTTCATCAAAGTAATATTGGCATGGACTGCACAAGACTTTTATTACCTCTCAAACTTGTTTTTATGGAGAATCTTCTTGACACAGGTGCATATTTTTCTCATTAAACTTTTGTCCATATTTCTTCTTAGAGAACCTAAAGAAACTTGTTGAATATCCATTGTGTTAGCATCCAAAATCTACCTTTTAGTCCTGAATCTCTCTGTCTTGTGAGACAAAAATCAGTTTTCACACAATATTAGAGAAATCCAGAAATATTTGTGTATGTTTTATATTTTTACTGAAAATGAAGGTAGCTTGTAGATTTTTCCTAATTGCTCAATGCTATATGATGAAGAAACAAAGATGATGAAGAAGGAAAGATGAAGAAAGAAAGTCTATGTTTGGTAAAAGTAACATATTTTCCTTTCCTCTACTGTATTGCTCTCTCTAGTAATGAACTCAACTTGGATACTGTGCTCTCTGCAATAGTTCAGGTAATTTTACAACATGATTTTTTTCTGTACATTTTTATTTAATGTATATTTATGTATCAATGATGACCTTGTGTTTGTTAATCTCTTCACTACTGATGTCCTGACATTGCTAACATTGCTATAATTTCCTATGCTCTGTATACAAAATATATGCATCTCAGTCTACTAAGTAAAATAGTTTTCTTTTTAAATTTATTTTAGCCATGACTACTCAGCAGACCCAAGAATCATCAGAAGACCAGGGAGTAAGACATGTATTTCAAAAAGTAATTAATGGAAAAAATAGAAATCAGGACCTTGACTATTTAAAGGACAGGACAATATTGAAAACTGTATATGAGAATGAACATCAGAAATCAGTTTATCAAAAATCAGACCTTATTCACAATTGGAGAATTAATACTGAAAAGAAGTCCCACAAATGTGAAGAATGTTGCAAATCTTTTAATGAAAAAATCACACCTTATTCGCCATCAGAGAATTCATAGTGGAGAGAAGCCCTACACATGTAAAGAATGCAGCAAAGCTTTTAATCAACAATCACACCTTATTCGCCATCAGAGAATTCATAGTGGAGAGAAGCCATACACATGTGAAGAATGCAGCAAAGCTTTTTGTCAAAGATCACACCTTATTTGTCATCAGAGAATTCATACTGGAGGGATGTCATATAAATGTATAGAATGTGGTAAAACTTTTAATGCAAAATCAAGACTTATTTACCACCAGCGAAGTCATAGAGCAGAGAAGACCTGTAAATGTAATGAATGTGACAAAGTTTTTACTGCAAAATCATACCTTGTTCGCCATCAGAGAATTCATAGTGGAAAGAAGCCCTACATATGTAAAGAATGTGGCAAAGCTTTTAATGCAAGGTCAAGCCTTATACACCACCATAGAAATCATACTGGAGAGAAGCCCTACACATGTAAAGAATGCAGCAAAGCTTTTAATGCAAAATCCTCCCTTGTGCGCCATCAGAGAATTCATACTGGAGAGAAGCCCTACAAATGTAATGAATGTGAGAAAGTTTTTAATGCAATATCATCCCTTATTCGCCATCGGAGAATTCATAGTGGAGAGAAGCCCTACAAATGTAAAGAATGTAGCAAAGCTTTTAATGAAAAATCACATCTTATTCGGCATCAGAAAATTCATACTGGAGAAAAGCCCTAAAAATGTAATGGATGTGACAAAGCTTTTATTCAAGCACCAAACCTTATTCAAAACCAGGAAATTCATACTAGTGAGAAGCATTAGAAATGTGCAGATTGTGGCAAAGCTTTTAATAAAAATATAAAAGTGTACCTAATTCACCACCAGGGAAATCATACTGAAAAGAATTCCAACAAATGTAAACAATGTCAAATCTTTTTGTAAAATATCACACAGTATTTGCCATCTGAAAATTCATGCTGGAGAGAAGCCCTATAAATATAAACATTATTGCAAAGTTTTTGATAGAAGAGTATTCATAATTCACCAGGAAAGAAAGCATACTGGAAAGAAGTCCTAGAAATATAATGAATGTGACCTGTAAGAATCTTGTATTTCTTTCCATATCATTCTTTAGACTTGGGAAATTTTCTGATATCATGTTATTGAAAAGGTTGTGCATTCCTTTGGTTTTATACTCCATGTCTTTGTCTATTCTGATAAATCTCAAATTTGGTCTTTATATTTTTTTCCACATTTCTTGGAAGTTCTGTTCATGGTTTCTTACCATCCTCTCTGTGCAGTTGATTTATTTTCAAGAGTATATATTTTGTCTTCTTTGTCTGAGGTTCTGTTTTCTAAGTGTTATAGGCTGTTGGAGATGTTTTCTATTGAATTTGTTTTTGGTTTATTGATTCCTTCATTTTGAGGATTTTTGCTTGGTATTTATTCACAATTTCTAATTCTTTATTAAAGTGATCTTACATTTCCTGTATCTTCTTTTATTCCACTCCTTATATTAAACTTTACTTCACATGTCAGTTTGACTATGTACCTTCTAAACCCCTTCTCTGGCATTTCTTCTAATAATTTGTTAGTTGGTTCAACAAATAGTGTCCAGCCTGCTGACTCAGTTGCCTGTTCTGTACTTTACTCAGAATCCCACTATGCATAGTGAAAGCCACAGTGACCAGGATTATTAAAAGTACTTCACATATTTTTAGACATTGTCAGGAAGCATGAGAAAGGTTAACTCACAGACAATGGTCATGGCCTGGTAATAGGTGGATGGGTAAGTTTGAGGTCTGCATCATTCACTGGTGCAGTTGGAGTGATTAAGTATCTTTTAGTGTCTGCTGGTAGCTGAAGGTGTGCTGCTATTGAAGGTGTGTTCCAGGTCAGGAACTCTTTCTGTGCCAACTGATCAGGTCCAGAATAGTGGGCTCCTAGAATGGCTTGGTTCCATTTGGTTTGGCATTTCTGTATTTAACATTAGTGATAATATAATATCCTGTGTACCAATTTTTTATTTGAAATAAAATGTCACTTCATTTTACATAAGATGCCTTAGTGACAGTGATAAACTTTTAAGCAAATACTAACTTATTGTGCATCTTAAGTAAGTTGCTCATAATTGCATTTAACTGACTCTACTAAATGCTTTAATTCAAACTAGGATAATTAAAATACAATTTTAATGAGTAATAAATTCTGATGTTTCCTATCCTGCAATTTGTTACTTGAATCATAACTTTCTTTTTTTAAGCTCTTTTTAAGCTTCTTGTGTCCATATAATGTTTTCAAATGGCACCACTTATAAACAAAAGGCATTTTAAGTAAATATATTATGTAGTATGGCATCATACCCCTTTATGACAGTCTTATCTGTCAATACCATTGCATTCCTGGTTTAATTTTACTAACTCTAATTACTGGAGGCAAAAAAGGCACAAAAACGTAACCACAGTGATTGCCCATACTAAGCAGTGAATATTCATCAAATGATTAGATAAGTATTTCTTGAATTAATAAATGAACAAATAAGATAGCATACAGTTTCTGGAAAGGTGATGTTGGATAAAATACACTGGACCGAATGCTTCAGTCTCAGTCCTGAATTAGCGGGCTCTGTGACCTTGGGAAACTCAGATATGTATACTCAACAAAGCTGAGACAATGGGATATCTCAAATGGAAGTAGAAGCTGCGCTGGTGAGTTCTTGGAGTAAGCAAGTATTTATTCATTGAATAAAATCGTAGGTGGAAAAACAAACTTCCACCCATAAAGTAAACATCATGTGGCATTGTTATTTTCATGCCCACCTCTGCTGATTACACTCAAATAGACACATGATCCTATATTAGTATTCAGAGTCACCTATTTCTCATCTCATTTGGAACTTTGTTTTTAGGTTCTATTTGCAAAATGAATATTCAAACTTTGATTAGTGCTGCCCAGCTTTGCAGAGTATTAGAAACTCTGTCCCCCATCCACCCTCCCCTTCCCTTCCCCCACACTGACAATATTCTTGGGAAACTCAGGCCATTGTAAGATACACGGGGCTAATTAGGGAGGCACCAGAAGTGTGCAACTCATGAACAGTTAATTATCCAGTCAAATATGGGTGACTAATCACTTTCTTTGTTGGATTATCAGTGTCAGATACAGGTCATTTTATCATTTGTTCACTCATTCTCTAAAAGGCAAATATATTTGAACCCTGGCCAGTAACACTGTCATTATAGGAAGTTGGGAAGATTTTGCAAGTTTATTTAATTGGATCCAGACCTTAGCATGGCCCTTAAGCACAATATCTGATAATGCTTCAGGATTACTGTCACCTGTACATTTAAGGAAGAGCTAATAATCACTGGGATTCAGTCTGTACTGGCACTTAGAAGACTGGTCATCATGGTGATCTTGTACTGTCTGGTCTTATTCCAGGCCTTTGGACAGGAATATTGGCCATCAAAGTCACATTCTAATACATAAAGAAGATGGGGAGAGACTATTCTCTCATCCCTTGAAAAGAAACCTGATTTGAAAAGAGCTGTGCTTGGAGCTCAAGGTGATGTGTGCCCCATGCCAGGGCATTGAAACTCTATAGGTTTGGTTATACTATGTGCTTATACACTGGAAAGAAGCAATCAGTTAGGCATGGGGAGGGTCAAGTGTGTTAAGGAGATAATAGTATTCCAATTGAACTTGCATGGAACAGCTGCTGTAGTTGTCAACTCATGCATAGGTTGGTTGCCCACTGAGGTAGGGCCCTTGGAAGTGGATGAGGCACATCACTGTCTCAGAGTTAAGGGAAGTACATGGGAGCTAGAAGAGTATGGATGGTATACTGGATTACAGTGGGAAGAGTGGTCTTGAGACCCAGTGGTCCCACTCAGTCATTTTATGATTCTAGAAAATTCTAACTTAATTTGAGGATTCCATTTTTTTACATGTGAAGTGAGTGCACAGCAGTCTTGTGACTCTGACATGAACACATCTTGCCTTTTTATTGTATGTGTCTCTGATGAGGAGTGGAGGAAGCTTGCAGTCCCCTAGGAGAATGGAAACTGGAAGCAAGGGTGGGTAAAATGGAGCCCATGCAAATGATGTGGAGGCAAATACTTTTCTTACATGTCTACAGGACCATTTTCATACTTCATTGCATACTATGGAGGAAAACAGACAAAACCTTATAATACAGATTCTCAGGATAACTGGGTAGGAAAGAAAGTGAGTAGGTGATTTAAAGTCAAAGTATATGTTAGATGTGGAGCTCAGGATGTACCTCAACCATTGAATGAGATCTTTCTAGTCATTTTTGTGAATGCTCATGACAGTTCATCTCCACTTGCTCACAAGGGTGACAATGTGGCAAAAGGCACTTTGTGCCCACCCTCTAATATTGTGATGACATATGCATCCAGGTTCTAGGGCATATTATGTTCTAGGAAGTTTTTTTTTTCCCTTGTGAAATTCAAGGAGAGTGAGGTGACCTGTCTACCTCATAAAACATTTATATGTGTGTGTAATTATCAAATAACTGGGAAAGATATGGAAGTATTATGTGAGTTACCAAAATGTTTATCTGTTTAATGTAAAATCATTTCTTATGAGGGCTCATTCTTTGCTGGAATCAGAGCTGAGCAAAGCCTAGTTAGGTCTAATGACTAGAGCACCTGCTTCAAATGATGGTCCCTAGTATCCAGTAATCAATATGTCAGTAAGTATCACCTCTATACTAGGCTCTGTAGATAAAAAAGACCAATAAAAATGCATTACTCTGTAGAGCTTGTGGTTTAGTGTGTGGGCTATAGCTGTCTCACAGCAGTTTATCTCATGTACCTTTTTTAAATAAGTTTTATTGATGTGTAATTTACCCACCATAAAATTTTTTTGTCCAGTTCCAGTTCCAGGGCACTAGCATGTCCACAGTGTTGTGCACCTACACTACTGTCCATCAGGTATTTTTTATTACTCTGAATAAAAACCCTGTACCCATTTGTAGTCATTCCCATTTATAACTCTTCTCTAGTTCCAGAAACCATAAAGCTTTGTTTCAATGATTTGTCCATCTGAACATTTAATACAGAAGTAATATACAGTGCATGATAGTTTGACAACGTCCATGGCCTTAAATCAGCTCTCTTTCTCTTTCTTCTTGTCTTTTGCTCACCATCATTATATAATTCACTGAGTCATTTCTTTGGTACATTTTCTGGCCTGAGTTCTTTGGAGTAAAGAAAAGGCACGCCTTCCCTCAACAGATATTTGTCAGATGCTTCCTTTTTGTATCATTGCACTGGTTTCTGTTCTCACTGAATTCAATCTAACCAGGTACAATGAGAAACATAAGCAAAATTCACACTTAAACAATCAAATAATCATTGAAGCCCTGTCCAAGGATAGAATATTTGTAAAAAAAGTTGAAAGAGTGACACAAAGAGATGGGACTAGACACTGGTCATAGCATTTGGAACTAATGTTGGCACAAGCCTGATGAGTTCCAAGGCCTGAAAAAAGTCAGAGTGGCTGCAGTTCTATTTGGATGGTGGCCCTGGTGAGATGAGCAAGGCTGTGTTCACCTGGGGCTTTGTTGTGGAAATCAGGCTTGTGTTTTTCCAGGTGCAATGGAAGGTTCGAAACCAGGAGAGTGCTATGGTCTGATTTGGTATAAGAAAATATGGCTGCTCTTTAAATAATGGAAAGCAAGGTGCAAATTGAAACAGAATACTTGGGAAGATTTTGCATATGTCCTGTCCATTGGCACTGGCAGTCTTGGTTATGACAGGACAGAAGAAATGAAGCAGAGTGGACACATAAAAAAAGAGAGTGGACAGGTCTTAAAGATGGGTTGAGTGTAAAGTGGAGTCAGGGCCTAAATTGAGCTTTTTATACATTTTTCTAACATTAAGGAAGCTGAATTCAAATGGCTTTGAGACACCTATGAAAACCATATGCAGAAAGACTGACTGGACATTTGCATATACACAGGTCTGGATCTCACTGGAAAGCTGGGATTGGATACAAAGAAGTGGGATTCATCAGTGTGAAGGGAGTACTTGAAACAATGTTTGTGGACAAGCTTCTCCAATTGGGATTCTAGAGAGAAAAGATACAAGCTTCAAGAATCTGTCACATTTAGAAAATGACAGAAATAATATGCCACAAGAGTTCAGATGGGGAGGAGGCATAAGGGGAGCCTGGTACAATGCAGGTACCAGCAAACACTCATTTCAGTTGATTCCATTCCTATTGAGCAACCTTGAGTCAATAGGAAGTGAATTTAGTACAAAAGGAATCAATAAGAATCTACAAAGGAGAGGCAAAAACAGGAGACATGAGGAACAAAAATGAGAAGCAGAGAGCAAGGGACTGGGGAGCCTGTTTTTATAGAATTCATCACCTTTGGGTAAAACCTGAACATAACAAACTCAGCTCCACAGTCTTGTTGGGAATAGGTCCAGCTTCACCCTCATCAAAGTTATAAGTTGGAAAGCCCCATGGGAAAAAATATGCTGTGGACAGATTAGAAAGTTTAGGACCAGACAACCATAGCAGCACTATTTCATGCTTCACACAGCATGATTTTTTTTTTTTTTTACTTTTTAAATCTGCTTTTAGTACTTGCTGATGATTGCACTATTTTACCTTGGAAGGTTATAAATGAGGAGGCATCCTTAGAACTTTCATAACTTTTGAGAGTGTGAATCTTTCAGTTTTCAGCCTAGACTTTCACATTCATTATTAAAAGAGGAAAATTATTAAAATTCAGAAATAAATTATGTCATGTGGTGATATATACAATGTGTAAATTTTTATATAATGACGAATAAGACGATTTTGAGAATGAACTGTGCTGAGTTATTTTAGTATTTAGAAAATCACCTTTTTGAAGGCAGTGTTTGAGATCTTTTTAACATCTATTTTTTATTCTATAAAATCATTGAGAAACCATTATTGCCTAATTTAGTGATTTAAATTATAATTTACCTGTGCTTTGTAGAATTTGGCATTCTGTCTAAAAACCTATCATGCAAGCACTTTGAACAACTAGTCACTTTCAATACATTTATTAAAACTTTTTTCTTCATGTTAAAATGAACAAATAAAGAGAAATCATAATCTGGTTTTAAGCTGCTCTATACAGAATAAACTTACTGAGTTAAATGTCAGTTAAATTTAAGAATTTTACCTGTATAGATTAATGTGAAACAGTACTGATGTTAATTAAATTTGAAGAGAAAGGAGGCAATGGAAACCTGCCTTTTGCTTATCTCTGATGATTGATTGTGAGTAGACTATCTGTTGTTTAGTGCTTGGCCTTCATCTACTACACACTATGAATTTGAATAAATTGTAATTGTCCTAGGTACAATTTAATCTTCTCTTTGGTCTTGTGAAAAAATAAAAAATTGTGGCAGTCACATACTTTTTTTAAAAGCAACTAGTGATTAAATTTTGAGCACACTTTCTTAATTTTTTATGTAAAATGTCCCTGATTTATCACAATTTTGTTATCTTACTATTCTTCTTAAACTGTCTATGAATATACAATAAGTAAACATTGGAAAGAGGCAATGCAAAATGGTAGCTAAAAATGTGAACTTGGAGATCAGGCTGCCTGGATTCAAATGCTGGCTCTGAAACATCACAGCATGTACCTTGGGCACACTACTCAGCCTCTTATGATGAAATTTTCCATCCTTCTGTGGACACCAATCATGCCTTCATATGGTGTCTCCACACAGTATATGCTACCTTCATGGTATCAGATTGTTGCAGTATCACATGTTTGTGTTCAAATAAACCTGTGTTTTATGGCCCCAAACATATGCATAGTTATACAATGGAGGCACCAGGGCATAAAATATTAAAGTTGAATTAACTCCAGTACTCTGTGACAACACTGTAGCTACCTAGGCTAAATATCTAGAAAAAATACACAAAGTTAATGTGTAAGGCAAGGACAAGAAGCAAGAAAATTTTCTTCTCACTCCCAGTCCCATACCAAAAAACATACCAAAAATTTTCTATGAACTTGTGATCCTCCTGCCTCAGCTTCCTGAGGCACAGATATTACAGATATATGCCACCATGCATGGTCAAATAATACCTTTAAAACCTGCATAACTTACAACTCATCTCATGGCATTCATTTCAGTACTACTTCAGCAATTCCTTTCTTCATAATGTTTTAAAAACTTTGGACACTTGTTCACAAATGGATTAAGGAAATAACTTTCACAACTACAGGTGACATAAGGGTAATAAAATATACAAAATAAAACTTTGCTTTCTAAGAGTTGCTTGAACTAACATCAACAAAATAATTTCACCATTGTCCCTACCTTTGTTGGAAACATTCATCTTTGCTTTCCAAATCTATGAGCAGAGTTAAGCAGTTGTAGAACAGGCCATGAAGCCTGCAAACACTTGCTCTTTGCTATCTGGTTCTTTGCAGAATATATGTGATGATGCTTCATCTATGAAAATTGTATCAGTGGCATCCTTCATTTTCCTGGTTTCCCTCCCACATGTGAGGATTATATGGCTTTATTTTTATCTCTCCTCCCTTTTCTTGTTCGGGGTGTTCAGTTTATAGGTTAGATGCTTCTAGATATGGTAGCCCTTCTGAATTATACAGCAGTGAGCCTGTGAGCAAGCCAGGTAGAATGGGGCAGAAAAAGAGCATGGTAGAATTTTTCATAGCCACACTTAAGCTGTTGTTCTGGCCCTGGACTCCCTAATTTTACTAATTATTTATATGAAAGAGTAAATTCACATTTTTAAGGCTTTTAAAATCATCGAATTTTGCCTGTGATTGGAAACAACCCAACCATTGTAGCTTAATTTTTAAAATTGTGAACAATTTGCTTAACTTTTATAGGATTCAGATTTCCTATTTGTTTCCCACTTGAATAATAATGAGTATTAATTTGGACAATAAATACAAAGCTATTGTTTCAGGTCCTTATGTAGTTTCAGCAGGTAATTGGAAGTTATTATTTTTATTTTCTGATGACTCCATACATAATTCTAAATTACTTCATTTCTCCACCTACACAGACACATATTAACAAAATCAATTATTTTTTGAAAAAAATCAAGTTTTGTTTAGAATTTTTTGACAACCAGACATGTATTTCAGTTGCAATCAAATATATTCCCACAGTAAATGTAATTGTTTCGACCATCTGGGTGGAAATGAGTGTTGTATATTTTAGTTAAGCTATGGAATATCTTTGCTAAATGTTTTTGCAATCATATTTATTATTTTTTCATAATATTATCTTGGAGAAGCATCGAGTGCCATTGATAATATTAGGTATGTTTACAGTTTATTATAGAGAACAGATGAAAACTCTTTTAAAAATAAGGAATTGCACTGCTGTGGAAAGTCTGGTTAATGTTGATGCAAGATTTCCCATTCTTTGTAATGGTTATAGTATTGCTCCAAATGCTAACTGGTTGAGCTTCCACTGACAGTTACCATGAGTGCAAAACCAAGTGGCATGTTATTGTTGCACATCAAATATCTTCCAATATTGAAGGTTTTACTGTAACTTTTTTTGAGTGTCATGATAAAATCATATTTCCTCCAAATATAATTCACTTGAGGTTTATTTTTAATACAATGATAGTGAAAAGTGTTTATCTTTTTATAATATTGGTTTAACTCAAAAATTTAACACATAGTAATTTGAAAAGTAAAACCCCTGTATAGCAAATCCATTTTGCTGTCATTGAGGATAAAGGGAATGCCTGTAAATTATGCATCAACTGGCCCTACCATTATTGAATTATAAGATCATTACAGAGATTTCACAGATAAATTACCAAGAAATCATATTACAGTCCATCTTGTTTAGATAGAAGAGTAACATTTCTTGTCTTCAAGATTCCACATTGGCTTTAACCCCACTTAATGTTAAATTAATATTTTTGAAGGTGATTATACTCTCCTTCACAACATTGAAATAAATGTTACACTAATAAAATCACATTACTTGTCTTAGAGTTTCAACAAAATTTACTCTAAAAGTAGTACTATGCATCTGTATAACACCTTTCATAAATGTACGCAAAAACATTTCACAAATAAAATGCACTAAAACATTATCCTGAATTCACAGGTGGTTCAGTGGCTAAGGTTTTCTTTCAATACTGTGACCTATCAGAAAGCAAAGCATATTCTCATCAGATGATTTTGATTTTTAAGGATAATTCTTTAGAAGAAAATTTCTGATGAGAAAAAATACTCAACTATCATCATTTAGAAAGAAGCTGCTTGATTCCATTCAGAAAATTACAACAATATTTTATAGCTTGGAACCACTATCAATGTGAATAAATTCAAATATATTTGAAAAGTGGAGATTTCTGAATTTTAGAGTTAAAATTTTTAAATGTGTTTGCATCTTTGTAAAGCAGAGCAAAAATGTCATAGATTGAGAGTGTCTTATGTTGATGGGAAGAGACTGGAGTTTTCTTCAAAGTGTATGTGAATCACAGGCCTCACATGGAGTGGATATCAGCCCCCAGTAGCTGTGGTACTCACAGCCATGTTTCATGGAGTTGCCAGAGCAAGCCCAGTCAGTTCACCCTGTGAACTGAGGCAATTTGAAAACATCAGTGCTCAGACTAGGGCACCCTCTTCTCTTTCCAGATACATCAGGAGAGAAATGTAGTAATGTTAAAAATATAGGTGCCTGATTTGATCTGATATTTGTAAAAAGAGGTGAAAAATTAAGTTCATGAGGCAAAAAGCATAACAATAGTGAGCACTCAACATGAATTTCATTTTACTAAAATTATTATAATATTTATGATTTTACCCAAAAATAGAATTTAGCCTTACATGGCACAAAGGAAAGAATATACCCAGAAAGCATGAATCCACTTCCACTATATTCACAATTTTATTTCATGTTTGTTTTTTCTCAGCATTATCCAGCAAATTAATTTTATAGATAATGACAATTTTTATTCCTATCTCTTATTATATTGTATAATTTTAAACAGTTCTTCTAATTTGAGTTGAGGTTCATCTTTCAACACTTGCACCAATTTTACCCAATTATGAATATGTAGTGACTACCCTAGTATTTAAAATAAAAATTGTAAACATAGTGACACAATTAGTGGTAGAATCTTCATAGAGTAATGTGCATAAGAAGTGTGATTCTATTACAGAATACTGACAACTGGAATTTTATGTTTTTTTTTTTATTTTTTGCTATTAAACAGTTTAATTTTTTAATTGAAAATCATAAATTTACACAGGGCAATATTGTTTGATTCATTCTGTTATTTTTCCCTTCCCCCCACCCCTCCTACCTCCCTTTTCCCTCTGCACAGTCCTTCCTTTCTCCATTCTTACCACCCACCTTATCCCTAAACCTAAACCTAACCCTAACCCTAATGCTAACCCCTCCTATTCCCCCTTATATGTCCACATCCGCTTATCAGCGAGATCATTCGTCCTTTAGTTTATTGAGATTGGCTTATCTCACTTAGCATGATATCCTCCAATTTCATCCATTTGCCTGCAAATGCCATGATTTTATCATTCTTCATGGCGAAGTAATATTCCATTGTATATATATGCCACATTTTCTTTATCCATTCATCAACTGACGGGCATCTAGGTTGGTTCCACAATCTGGCTATAGTGAATTGAGCAGCTATGAACATTGATGTGGCTGTATCTCTGTAGTATGCTGATTTTAAGTCCTTTGGGTATAGGCCAAGTAGTGGGATAGCTGGGTCAAATGGTGGTTCCATTCCAAGATTTCTGAGGAATCTCCATACTGCTTTCCAGAGTGGCTGCACTAATTTGCAACCCCACCAGCAATGTATGAGTGTACCTTTGTCCCCACATCCTCGCCAACACCTATTGTTGCTTGTGTTCTTGATAATCACCATTCTAATTGGGGTGAGATGAAATCTTAGAGTAGTTTTGATTTGCATTTCTCTTATTACTAGAGATGTTGAACATTTTTTCATATATCTGTTGATTGCTTGTACATCTTTTTCTGTGAAGTGTCTGTTCATTTCCTTAGCCCATTTGTTGATTGGATTGTTTGTATTCTTGGTGTAGAATTTTTGATTTCTTTATAGATTCTGGAAATTAGTGATCTATCTGAAGTATGAGTGGCAAAGATATTCTCCCACTCTGTAGGCTCTCTCTTCACATTACTGATAGTTTCCTTTGCTGAGAGAAAGCTTTTTACTTTAAATCTATCCCAGTGGTTGATTCTAGCTTTTATTTCTTGTGCTATGTGAGTCCTGTTAAGGAAGTCTGATCCTAAGCCAACAAGTTGAAGGTTTGAACCTACTTTTTCTTCTATAAGATGCAGGGTCTCTGGACTGATTCTGAGGTCCTTGATCCATTGTGAGTTGAGTTTTGTGCAGGGTGAGAGATAGGGATTTAGTTTCATTCTGTTGCATGTGGATTTCCAGTTTTCCCAGCACCATTTGTTGAAGAGGATATCTTTTCTCCATTGCATATTTTTGGAACCTTTTTCTAGTATGAGAAAATTGTATTTATTTGGGTTTGTGTCCATGTTCTCTATTCTGTACCATTGATCTACCTGTCTATTTTGGTACCAATACCATGCCGTTTTTGTTACTATTGCTTTGTAGTATAGTTGAAGTTCTGGTAGTGAGATTCCCCCTGTTTCATTCTTCTTGCTAAGGATTGCTTTAGCTATTCTGGGTTTCTTATTCTTCCAGATGAATTTCATAATTGCTTGCTCTATTTCTGTAAGGTACATCATTGGGATTTTAATTGGAATTGCATTGAATCTGTATAGCACTCTTGGTAGTATGACCATTTTGACAATATTAATTCTGCCTCTCCAAGAACATGGGAGATCTTTCCATCTTCTAAGGTTTTCTTTAATTTCTTTCTTTAGTGTTCTGTAGTTCTCATTGTAGAGGTCTTTCACCTCTTTTGTGAGATTGATTCCCAAGTACTTTATTTTTTTAGATGCTATTGTGAATGGGGTAGTTTTCCTAATTTCTCTTTCTATAGATTCATCACTTATATATAAGAATGCATTGGATTAATGAGGATTGATCTTGTAACCTGCTACTTTACTGAATTCACTTATGAGTTCTAAGAATTTTCTGGTGGAGTTTCCAGATTCCTCTAACTATATAATCATGTCATCAGTGAACAGGGATAGTTTGAGTTCCTCTTTTCCAATTCTTATCCCTTTAATTTCTTTGGTTTGTCTAATTGCTCTGGCTAGAGTCTCAAGAACCATATTGAATAGAAGTGGTGAAAGAGGGCATCCCTGCCTTGTTCCAGTTTTTAGGGGTAATTCTTTCAGTTTTTCACCATTTAGAATGATATTGGCCATGGGCTTAGTGTAGATAGCCTTTACAATGTTAAGAAATATTCCCACTACCCCAATTTTCTCTAGTGTTTTGAGCATGAAGGGATGCTGTATTTTATCAAATGGTTTTTCTGCATCTATTGAAATAATCCTGTGATTCTTAACTTTTAGTCTGTTGATATGGTGAATGACATTTATTAATTTTCGGATGTTGAACCAACCTTGCATCCCTGGGATAAAACCCACTTGATCGTGGTGCACTATCTTTTAAATATATTTTTGTATGCGATTTGCTAAAATTTTGTTGAGAATTTTTCATCGATGTTCATTAAGGATATTGGTCTGAAATTTTCTTTCCTTGATGTGTCTCTGTCTTATTTAGGTATCAGGGTGATATTGGCTTCATAGAATGAGTTTGGGAGAGTTCCCTCCTCTTTTATTTTATGGAATACTTTGAGAAGTATTGGAATGAGCTCTTCTTTAAAGGTTTTGAAGAACTCGGCTGAGAACCCATCTGGTCCCGGACTTTTCTTTGTTGGTAGGCTTTTGATGACCTCTTCTATTTCATTGCTTGAAATTGATTTATTTAAGTTGTGTATATCCTCCTCGTTCAGTTTAGGTAATTCATGTGTCTCTAGAAACTTGTTGATGTCTTCGAGGTTTTCTGTTCTGTTGGAGTATAGATTTTCAAAATAGCTTCTAATTATGTTTTGTATTTCACTTGTGTCTGTAGTGATATTTCCTTGTTCATTCCGAATTTTAGTAATTTGAATTTTCTCCCTCTTTCTCTTTGTTAGTGTGGCTAAGGGTTTATCAATTTTGTTTATTTTTTCAAGGAACCAACTATTTATTTTGTTAATTTTTCCAATTGTTTCTTTTGTTTCAGTTTCGTTGATTTCGGCTCTGATTTTAACTATTTCCTGTCTTCTACTACTTTTGGTGTTAGTCTGCTGTTCTTTTTCTAGGGCTTTGAGCTGTAGTGTTAAGTCGTTTATTTGTTGATTTCTAATTCTTTTTTTGAATGTGCCCCATGAAATAAATCTTCCTCTAAGTACTGCTTTCATAGTGTCCCAGAGATTTTGATATGATGTGTCTTTTTTCTCGTTTACTTCTAAGAATTTTTTTTAATTCCCTCCTGATGTCTTCTGTTATCCATTCATCATATAATAGTGTATTATTTAATCTCCAGGTATTGGAGAAGTTTCTGTTTTTTATTCTGTCATTTATTTCTAATTTCAATCCATTATGATCTGATAGAGTACAAGGTAGTACCTCTATCTTCTTGTATTTGCTAACAGTAGCTTTGTGGCATAAGACATGGTCTATTTTAGGGAAGGATCCATGTGCTGCTGAGAAGAAAGTGTATTCGTTCTTTGTTGGATGGTATATTCTATATAAGTCGGTTAAGTCTAAATTGTTGATTGTGTTATCGAGATCTATGGTTTCTTTATTCAATTTTTGTTTGGACGATCTATCCAGTGGTGAAAGAGGTGTGTTAAAATCGCCTAGTATTATTGTGTTGTGGTCTATTTGATTTCTGGAATTGAGAAGGATTTGTTTCACGTACATGGATGGGCCAATGTTTGGGGAATAGATATTTATGATTGTTATGTCTTGCTGATTTATGCTTCCCTTAAGCAGTATGTAATGTCCTTTTTTATCCCTTCTAACTAGTTTTGGCTTGAAGTTCACCTTATGTGAAATGAGGATGGATACTGCAGTTTTTTTGCTGTGTCCGTGTGCATGGTATGTTATTTCCCATCCTTTCACCTTTAGTCTATGGGTTTCTCTTTCTATGAGATGAGTCTCTTGCAGGCAGCAAATTGTTTGATTTTTCTTTTTAATCCATTCTGCCAGTCTATGTCTTTTGATTGATGAGTTCAGGCCATTAACATTCATGTTTATTATTGTGATATGATTTGTATTCCCAGTCATTTGACTCATTTTTGTTTTTTGACATGATTTGGTTTCCCCTTTATTTGGCTATTCTTTTAGGCTATTTCTCCCGTTGCTGATTTGCATCATTGATTTTCATCTCTTCCTCATGGAATATTTTGCTGAGAATGTTCTGCAATGCTGGCTTTCTTTTTGTAAATTCCTTTAGCTTTTGTTTATCATGGAAGGATCTTATTTTATTGTCAAATCTAAAAGTAAGTTTTGCTGGGCATAAGATTCTTGGTTGGCATCCATTTTCTTTCAGGGCTTGGTAAATGTTCCAGGCCCTTCTAGCTTTTAGGGTCTGGATTGAAAAAACTGCTGATATTCTTATTGGTTTCCCCCTGAATGTAATTTGATTCTTTTCTCTCGTGGCCTTTAAAATTCTGTCTTTATTTTGTATGTTATGTATTTTCATAATAATATGCCTTGGTGTGGGTCTGTTGTAATTTTGTATATTTGGAGTCCTATAAGCCTCTTGTACTTGGTTTTCCATTTCATTCTTCAGATTTGGGAAATTTTCTGATATTATTTCATTGAATAGATTGTTCATTCCTTTTGTTTGTTTCTCTAAGCCTTCCTCAATCCCAATAATTCTTAAATTTGGCCTCTTCATGATATCCCATAATTATATGTAGATTCTGTTCATGATTTCTTACCATCTTTTCTGTTTGGTCAACTTTGTTTTCAAGATTAAATATTTTGTCTTCAATATCTGAGGTTCTGTCTTCCAGGTGTTCTACCCTCTTGGTTATGCTTTCTGTGGAGTTTTTAACTTGGTTTATTGTTTCCTTCATTTCAAGGATTTCTGTTTGATTTTTCTTCAATATCTCTAACTCTTTATAGAAATGATCTCTTGCTTCCCGTATTTGCTCCTTTAACTGTTGGTTGGTGCGATCATTTAATGCCTGCATTTGCTCTTTCATCTCCTCGTTTGCTTCCCTGATTGTTTTAATTACGTACATTCTGAACTCCCTTTCTGACATTTCTTCTGCTGTGCTGTCATTGGGTTTTGTTGATATAGTATCTAGGTTTGTTTGAGACATTTTCTTCCCTTGTTTTCTCATATTGGTCAGATGTCAGTGGGACTTTGTGATATTGCAGAATTCTTCTATTGGTTTATAGTGTCCCTGTAGATTTCCAGTGTCTCACCTTCCTGCCTTCAGTAGCCTGAAGTCTTGGAGTAACTTGATAATGCAGTGCTTCCAAGGAAAACTGCCCCTAGCCCGCTATTGGTTCCAGGACTTGGATCTGGCTGTGTGTGGAAAGGCTCTCACTGGGGGTCCTGCTACGAGAAGCCTAGCCTGGAAAGGCACTTCCCACTGGAGGGGGCCTGGCAGCGGGCTGCTTGTGGAAGTCCCTGGCTGCCCTGTCCTGGTCCCTGAAGCAACCTGTTGGCAGTAACTTGCCGCCCTGGTTCAGGGACTTGAAGCTTGGTTCTGTGCAGAAAGGCTCTCACTGGGGGGCCTGCTCCGAGATGCTGGAGAATCTGGCCCTGTGGGAGAACCCCACCATCAAAGTGGCACAGAGCTGCCTGGGGAAGACTCTAGATGCCCTGACCTACTCTAATAAGCCACCCGAATTCAGGCCTGCCACCCGGGCAGTGCTTCAGTGGGTGGGGGAGACTCACCCCATGGCTCTGTTTTAGTCCGAGTCTCTCAATGCCTCCCCTTCTTGAATCCTGGGTTCTAGAGCAATTGGAGATGCAGTCACCCTCTAGTCTGCCATCTTGGATCGCCACATGGAAAAAGCCTGTGGCCAGGGGGGAGGGACTGGGGGCAGGTCCACCTGGAGAGGTCTCTGGCTGCTTTGCCCTGGTCCCAGAGGCTGCTTGTGGGCTGGAGTTCACCGCTGGCTTGGGGACTTGTGGCTGACTCTGTGTAGAGAGGCTCTCACTGGGCAGTCTGCTCCAAGAAGCTATCCTGGAAAGGCGCTTCCTGCCGGAGGGTCTGGGCTGCGGGCTGCTTGGGGAAGTCCCTGGCTGCCGTGTCCTGGTCCCTGAAGCAACCCATGGGCAGGAACTCGCTGCCCTGGTTCAGGGACTTGAAGCTTGGTTCTGTGCAGAAAGGCTCTCACTGGGGGGCCTGCTCTGAGATACTGGAAAATCTGGCCCTGTGGGAGAAGCCCACTGCTGGAGTGTGCAGAGCTGCCTGGGGAATCCTCTAGCTGCTCTGCCCTACTCTAATAAGCCACCCGAATCTGGGCCTGCCACCTGGGCAGCGCTTCACCAGGTGGGGGAGACTCACCCCGTGGCTCTGTTTTAGTCCGAGTCTCTCAATGCCTCCCCTTCTTGAATCCTGGGTTCAAGAGTGACTGGAGATGCAGTCACCCTCTAGTCTGCCATCTTGGATCGCCCCATGGAAAAAGCCTGCGGCTGGGGGGGGGGAGGGACTGTGGGCAGGTCCGCCTGGAGAGGTCTCTGGCTGCCTTGCCCTAGTCCCCAATTTTATGTTTTCTAATGGGTTATTACTATGTGAAAATTACAAACAATTTAAAAGTCACTGAGTCACCTTCCAATTTCTACTGAGACTTCTGGCTTTACATTTGGAGTACCTTTAAGAAACAACACACCAATGTATTGATCAAAAAGTTTGAAAACCGAACATAGACAACCATTGATATTCTTTCTAGGGACTAAAAGCATAGCTCAGTGGTTGAGCACTTGCCTAGAGTGCTTGAGGCCATTGGTTCAATTCTCAGAACAGTAAACATAAATAAATAACCAGATATAACACAATAGTTATTCTCTGAAAATGGTCATAAGGGTTTAAAAGCAATTAGAAAAATTCATCATACAGTAAAACTTTAAAATTTATTTGTATTTAATTCAGGCCTGCTTCATCCATTTATTAGTCAACTCAGTTAAATGGGAACATTACTCCAAGGACCCATGGCTCCATCTCCTGTCAGTTGCCCATTGGAAAGATATTTTGCTGGTTTGTCTAAATATTTTCCCATAACCCTAGGTTCCCATTACTAGACCTATATTCTGTGTCCATATATTTAAGGAGTACGACCCCAACTCCCTTGCAATTTGGAATCTTTCACACATTGTGATGGTGCTTATGAGAACAATTAGACCTCATCATTGTTTTATATATAATGGCAGAACACAAAAATCTATAAAAAGTGAAAGGAACTGATTCCCATTTGAGTGCATGCTGTTAGGGATAGATAAGCAAAGTACAAGTTTCTTTAAATAATAGCCTTTTTCATAAATTGATATGTGATGGTTTCACAAATCTGAGAATATATGAGTTGAACTGTACAACTATAGTTGATGAATTTTAGAATACTTGAATTTTATCTCAATGAAGCTCATTAAGATGTTTATATTCAGTTAAGTTCTGTGTGTCATATTTTAGTTCTGTGTTCAAAACTCTTATCTATGGGGGCTGGGGCCTTAGCTCAGTGGTAGATTGCTGCATATCATGTGTAAGGCACTAGGTTCAGTTCTCAGCACTGCATATAAATAAATGAATAAAGTGAAGGCCTGCTGTCCAACTACAATTACAAAAAATGAGAAAACACTCATCTACATAAAATTTGACTTTCCTTATGCATGATGTAATCTAAATATGCTTATATATGGATATAAATGTTGGGATATGTGTGAAACAATTTAACTAGATGAATAATGGTGTTAACTCAGAGTATGGATTTCAGAAGTTCATGGAGAAAAGTAAAAATAATCTTATCTGCATATTTTTTGTAGACCTTTAAATTAATACTAAAATAATCAGATATCACAATGCTCAAATACATATTTTATTGAATAGAAGAATAACCTTGAGATTTAATCTTGTAAGATTGTAAATATGACTTCTTCTCATCATTGCCTTTATCTTTACCACATGGACTATAGTATATCATGTGTTCCACACAAGGTAACATTTGGGACACCTGTCACTGAATAGGTGCTCAAAACTGTGATCAATCCATGCACAGAAAATGTAAGACAAAGAGAAAATGAGTTGTTTAAGGTGATCCAAAAATAAAATGGTACAATATCATCACTGCCTTTTTTCAGGTGTACCCTCCTGATAATATCAACATCTCTAATCTCAGTATGTATGAATACTTCTTCCTTTTGGTAGAGCTATATCTGCTTTCATCACAGTGGTAATCAGTACAGTAAAAACAATTTCTGGAAAAGAATACTTCCTTTCAGTAGAGTGATATATGCTTTTATCACAGTGGTAATCAGTACAGTAACAATTTGTGGAAAAGATATGAGGCTTGACTCTTACAGTGTATAAATCCAGTTCGCTTTTTCTCACAAGGGCAGTTTTTATTTCCAGGAATTTGACTTGGAGACTTGTAAATGAATAACAATTTCTTCTGTGTCCTTGGATGGAGGTATTTATGTCAGATCAATGCTGAGATTCCTTGATTGGAAAAATACTGTCACCGAGTGGCAACTGAAGAATACAGGATATCAAAATGGGCAGAACATGCCCAGGTAGAAAGAAAGCCAGGTATAGAGAATGGGCTAAGTGTCAGTGCAACTGTTTTCTCACTACTCAAGCCCACATCAACTCTAATCACAAAAGAATGTCTAATTCTAAATTTTAGCAGATCAGTGAGAGAAAGAAAGATTTCAGTGAATTCACTGCACTGAATTCATTGTTTAGATATGAGAAACCAGGAAGAAAATTGTTCAATTCAAATACAACTCTCAAAATATAAATTCTTAAAAGGATGGATGCACAGATGGACTGGTGGATAGAAGAAAAGAATATTCCATCTGAATATGAGTTTCTTCATAAAGGGCTACCAGACAGTAGAGCTTTTAAATTTACACCATGTTATGAAAGTGGGCAATGAAATCAGAGTTCTCTACCACTGAGCAATAGTCCCAGACATTTTATTTTTATGATACAGTCTCAAAAAGTTGTCAAAACTGACCTAAAATTTGAGATTATCTTGTCTTAGCATCCAAGTTACTGGGATTGCAGACATATACCACTGTGTCTACCTGCAAAATAATTTTGAACTGCACACACTCTATGTCTCTGATTCTTTATTCCAAAGTATACAAAAAATCATTTTCCCAAAGTTTTCCTATATTAATGGATCATAAATTAATTTAATAGATGGAAGCAAGAATATTTTAATGGATTATGAGTAAGTTGTAATACACATCTTCTTTATACATTTAAAGTAAAATTGTCATTGTGAAATTTCCATGCTTTAGTAAACATCTTTTGTAAGAAAATTGTGATATGACCTTAATAGAATAATTATAACTAACAAGTAAATCTTTTAGGAAATATCATGAAATGTCCTACTCACATTCAAACATCTCCATTCATAACATGTTTTCTTTATTTTGTAAATACAGGAATTGAAAATAAATTAAAATTATGTGTGGTCATCAGATGGGTAGAGACAAGTTGTATAACATCTTGGTCTATGGGTAGTTTTTATGACAGTTTAGTAAATGTATAAAATGATTCTCTATTGGTACCTAAACCTCCCTTACACATACTTTTATGAAACATATTTACATCTTCTGCAATATCACAAGAAATAAGCCTTGAAAACAGCTTTTAGAGGTTTATTCTTCTTATATTCTGCTATATCCAGTCTGACAACTTCCACCTTTAGCTTCTGAATTCTGTTGTTGTTCTGCCACTTTTTTTCAGGTAGTGTGCTTTTAGTCTTTGTAATGAAGGATTGGTAACAATGTGAAAGGAAAGACCTACAAGACCAAGGGAATTCTGTTGAGTAGGACAGATATCTCACTACTTGATAAGGTTAAATATGGATAGATATCAGACACATTAAACCTGACTTGAAGGTGTCAGACATAGAATTATGTTGTATTATGGAGGGCAATGATCACTTTAGGATTCAATTATCTTGAAATATGGAAGATGCAACATGGGTCATGCTTTGACAGCTTATAATTCAGTATGTTGTGTAATTCCAAGAGCTGGGTCCCTGCTTCTATGTATGCAAAAGCTGGTTCCATCAGCTCAAGAAATGGCTTGGTTAAACTGAAGATGGTCAAAGGTCAAGGCTGGGTCTGCAGATCATAACATGCATGAAAGTTGTATAGTTAGCTCTCATGTAAATGTTGCCCTGAAAGGATTTTTTACTAACCTATGAGATTTTCAGTTTACCACACATCATATCAGCCTGTACAGCAAGTTTTATTATATGGCTGATATCTTTGTGGGATCTCTTCATTTTTCTTAAGCAAGCAGGCTTTGTGATCATATCCTCTGTTTTATAACCCAGGGTCCACTTATTTTCACTTCAGAACTTTGTACTTACTTTACAATGTCAGTGATTTCCATGGAGGGAATAAGTGTTAGAGCATGAAGGAGGACATTATATGGTTAAATATCCCAGCTGGAAGAATACCACTCAGGCCTGAAACTTCTCTTGGACACCACAGAGAATAAGCAAACCAATTCCAGAATGGCTACAATCCTAGATTTGCAAGGCTTAAATCATTTTCAATTCTCCCTTTTAAAGTGTAAACTATTTGAGGGAGAGAATGATGAAAAATGTGTGATCCAACTATCACAGAAAGAGAGGTTCATATGGCTCAGAGTGGTAGGCAGTGGTCCCCAAATAATTTACATAGTGAAGGGAACATGAAGTTGTTACCTGGTTTGAAGGACCACTCTGTCATACCTGACAGCTTTTGTATACAGTGGTGCTCATTCACTCTGTTATTTCAAACCTCCTAATTATTTTCAGTGACAATGCTTCCTTAAACTGGCTATAACTGAATGTGGCATCTAGAGATGGACAAATGCTCGATCAATTCTTACAGATTTTCATGGAAGTTCAGGATGTGTTTACATGATATTTGTTTTTTTTTTTTAAGATGAAAACAGGGACTTGAAAAATTTGCTTAGTTTCACATGATTTGTATATATCAGATATCCTGATTTATTGTCTGGTGTTACATATTTTGACTCCTTTAAATCAAATGAACTATTAGTTTATTTTTGAGATTTTTTGTGACCAATGAATTCAATTTAGAATGAATACACATTTTAAACTAATTTATCTTAAATATCATTAATCTTTTTTACCTTGATATTTTGCATGGATTATGTACCTCATAGGAAAAATGACAGAAAGAGCCACATTATTGTAAGCAATTTGCAAGGAAATAGTAGAATACTGTTACAGATTACTTAAGTGGTAAATTTAATTGCATCACCCATAACACTGGAGTGTGAAGGAAGTAAGCCCCACTTCACTTAGGCTGGGGTAGCCACTCTTGATTTGACCAACTTCCAATATTTAGACATTTATTCCTCTCAGGTGTTTAGGATGCAACTGTGACTCTGAATCTGCAGGTTTCACAACCTCATTTTCAAACAAATTAGATGTTAAATATTCACTAATGATCCTATGTGTCCTAAATAAATTCATACCTTTTTTTCCATACTGCCTAATATTTTTTCCAGAGCATTTATGTTCTACTGGATATTACAGGCAATCTAGAGATAGTTTAAAGTACACAGAATAGCATGCATACTTTATATGCAAATACCATGCATTTCCTATAAATAACTCTTCAATTCTTGGGTTTTGATATCTATGGGGATCATGTAATCCATCCAAATCAGAAGTTTAAAGCCATCTTTCTGATGAGGATGGCCATCTGCACAATGTAGGAGATCACTGGTCCCAAGAATATACTCTAGAATTGCATTCTATCCAGAAAAGCACTGGATAATGAAAGAAACCATGGAAAGAGCAGGATTTGAACCCACATAGATTGCCTGGGAGTGGCAGAGTAGGAAGAAGATTTGGTTTTACAAACTGGAGTGGGTGAAGTTCCTGTGGCTAGAATGAGATCTTGACATGCTAGAGTAACACATATTGGGAATGAGAAAGAAAGCAAACACTCTTTGAGTTTCCTCACTACCTTACCTATATAAAATTCCACCTGCCATTGAGGGTCTTAGACCCATTCCATTATTCCAACAACCAGGCACAGCCTGGGGGCCTTCAACACTTCTCTACCATCTGCTTTGTGTTTCCAGGGCATTTCCACTGAACTGGAGGTTTCTTACTTTGCAAAAGGGACCACTGGCCTGGGGTGAGGTGGGAGCTGTGCCCTCAGGCTATAAGACCATGTGCATAAGGGGGTGACTGCCACTTCCTAAGCCCATTTATCCCAAAATTTAAGCTCATTTTGGTTCAATCTGATAGCCTAGAAATGAGTTGGGTAGTGCACTCTGACTGATGGAGGAAATCACCCCCCAGGGTAGATTGTGATGCTCTGTGGGTGCAGGCAATTGAAGGTGTCTACAGTCATAGGACAATCCAGTGCAGATGGGTACAGCAAGTGCCTTCTGTACAGATTGTCTTCATACATTCTCCTTGGAAGCTCAACCAGATTCAAAATTTTTATTTTTTGCTGATCATGAGAGTGGATTTTCAGGGATGAGGACCACAGTCACTACAGAACTACAAGCTGCAGAGCAAGCAGGGACTGCAGATTGCCTCTGGACCCTCTGCCCCTCTCCCTTCCTTTTTTGTCTTCAGGATTGCTTCTATCAGTCTAGAGACACAATTCTGGCAGTGCCCTTAGGTTCAAATGTTTTATAGATACAGGGAAAGGAATAGAGGTAGTGCATGCACTGGTAGCTATCCTGAAGATGTTGCTGGTGAGTTGTAATTAATGACTGCATTAAGGGAAAAGTAACCCCTTAAATCAAATAAATGTACTTATTAGCTCTGTCCCAGGTACAGGATTATGTGGTGGACATAAAGGAAAGGAGTACCAGTGAACCCTGCTGTGCTTTGCATGTCACCTTGCCTTCCTCAGTCACAATGAAGACTGAAGTAAAAAGATGTAGTAATAAATGGTGATAAGAACACCAGGATCTGGAAGTAAGTTTATTAGTGTTGACAAGGATGAAAAAGGTAATTCCCAAAGCCTGAGCACCATGCAGATCAGGTCTTTTAGTGTTATATATAAGCAATTTGGGACATATCAAGGTAAGGGATATGGTGCAGTTTTGTTGAAGTGTGTATTTTATATTCCTTATATGGGTATAAGCTAGTCAACAGTCTAGGCAATTCAGTTCAAACACCTCAGGGACTTTTTACTTCACTAAGACTAAAGAGGGATTGTTCTTTCCCTTCTATTTGGTTCCTTCCTCTTCTACTGTAATTATCTTGGTACAGAGACCTGCATCCACTGCAAGCCTCTATGTTCAAATGTCCATAAGCAGATATTCTGTGTGTCAGCCTGCAAAAGCACAGCCTGTCAGCTCTTCAACTGCTAAGGCTTCCATTCTGTTCTATCTCAATACAACAGACAAATTCATTCATCACAGTGTAGTTCTGAATTGAAAGACATTCTGTGGCTTCTTCCCATTTCCCTCAGAGTGAAAGAGTGGTGGATTGCTGCCCAGCTGGTGTTGCTCCCTGTGCACAGATCCAGTCCACAAACCTGCTTTACCCTCAAGCCAGGAATCGTTTGCCTATCCTTGCCACTGCTTATCCAGTTTATCTCCACAGTCCCCCAGCCTCATCCCTTCCTGTACTTCTTTCTTCTCTGCTTCCAGCATCCAAATGAGTCCTGTTCATTCTGTATACTCAGGCCACATTGGCTGAAATCTAGCTTTTTCTCTGATTATAACTGTCTTCACCACATCACCACTGACACCCAGCTCACAAAAAGTAGTCCATCCTCTATCAATCTCACTTTCATTCCATGCTTGCTAGGAAAGTGGTGCTCCAACAATCCAGTTCTCCAAGAAGAAATGTGGGAATCATCTATGTGCTTCTGTCACCCACTTTCCCATATCTGACACTCACCAGACATAAATGCCATAAATATGCATGCCCCATGAACTTCGTTAAGTCTGGTGTGACCCATTGCTGAAAACTACCTGGCCTTCATGAGTCCTGCATGCCCTTGCTCTGTACTCCTCACCAACCACATTGTGGCTGAGCACTGCTCATCTCCAACAGTCAAATTTAAGTTAGTTTCTGTGGCAGATCTGTGCTTGGACAATTTACCTCTTGATAATTTAATAATTATCACCTGGTGAGAGGGGTTTTCTCACTTTCTCCAGAAGATGGTGTCTACCAAATAAATTATATGTTTTATATTGAGGTAATTGAGATGCAATCTGAGTCAGAAGTGATGAATTAAGACCCATTTCCCCTGTACTCAACATTCCCAGCTGATACTGTCTTGAAAACCTGTGTTGTGGCCTCATGAGGTGCTGACAGCAGCACAGGATGCAGAAGTCCTTCAGTGCTGAGGACCCATCCTGTCTCACTCTTGTCACCTCTGCCTCTAACTGACCCTGCCATTTCCTTAACCCCTTAAAGCCTTGAAGCTGTTCTTCCCTGGTATGACCTGGTCCTCTCACCTGTATTGCTTGAGTGGATTCCAGCAATAAGTGTGTAAGCTTTTGGATATTTAGTGTGAATTTCTAGGGATTCATCCAAGTTGCTCTGTGTCAAGACTTTATTTTCTCTTTGCTAGATGTTGTCCTGGGTCTTGGATGTACCAATCTCTTGGCTTGACCATTTTCACACCATCTTATGTACAAAGCCTTATGGCTAAAAACATTAACTTCCCTTTGAATATATTTTTGGATCAAATTCACATGAAGTCTTTTGCCATTTACTTTAAGAATTTTCTATGTTTGTCACTGTTGTGTTTTGAGAATACATTACCCATTAAAGATAATAGTTCTTTCCTAAAAGTGTGATTTGCATTTTTTTTATTTAATGGAGGTGAGGGAGAGTGGAGTTTGAATCCAGAATGCCTTTTTTATAAGCCTCATGGTCACCTTCAGTGGGTACATTGTGCCTCATTTGTGTAGGCATTAGATGCAGTGCCAGCAACTTCACAGCACTGAACTGTCTTCAAAAGTATACCCAGAACAGAGGGCCATGATGTATAAATTACATGATCTGTGATCTCAGAATATAGTAGCACAAATGGACTGAGGCAGGTCCATAACAGACAAAGCAAACTTGAAACAGTGCAAATCTGAAAGCACCTCACTTCCTGATTTCAAAATATATTCAAAGATATAGGAATTAAAACACTATGACTCTGAAATAGAAGGCAGCATGCAGCCCAATGCACATTAAAGAGAACAAGTTCAGACATGCAGTCAACTCCTCTTTGTCAAGGGAAACTGTGGCAGGGCGAAACCCGGGGCCCAGGGTTACGCCAGGTGCATCTAAAGATGGTGACTGGCAGAGAGCAAACGGCATCCTTATTATGCCTGGAGAAAGGCAGGAAGTGTTTACAATTGGCTGTATGATAATCAGTTCAGCTGCCTAGCGCGTGGACAGATATACTTTACATGTATGCTTGAGCAAGTGATCGCTTGACCTTTAACAGGATTGGATGGACATATCTGGTTACAATTGCTTATGCATGAGACTGCTTATATATTGAAGGTGTTATCTGAATAAAGCGGAAGCTGCTTCATGAACTTCGGAAGAGTACGTATCTTTTGTCCCGCTGGTCAGGGCCGAAAGAGCAAGAAGCGGCACGAGCCCTTGAAGCAACCAGGGCTAGGAAGCGATGGTTTTCGGTAAGTGGTGGCCCGGACTGGGATCAGACGAGGATCGGACTGGGAATTGGTGAGTGCTCAGGTAAATAAAAGACAGTTTCGCTTGCGTAATTAACGAGAAGGTTTCCCTATTTGAGGAAACGGTTGCCTTAAGGTTTTAACGGAAGGGTCCCCTAGAGAGGGAGCGTAAGGGAAGATTCTCCTAGAGAGAGAATATATTGAAAGGCTGTCCCAAGAGACAGCAAAGGATGTCCCATAACAAATATGTGTAAGTTGCTATTTGTGTTACCTTTCCTTGTTTGGTTTCTGTTTGTTGTTGTTGTAGCGATGTGTACATTAGTTTGTTTCTGTCTGACTTCCAAAAACCAAAATCTCAAAAACAGTTAAGAGAAGGGGAAAAGATATTAGAAACTGTAGAAAAAGAACAATCAAGTCAAGCTTCTGAAAGAGAAAGTAGATGTTCAGACCTCTGTGCCTCCGCCAGAGCAGTATTAACTCCAGAGATGGGAGTACAGCCAATACCAACTTCGGTTGTCTGCCCATTACCTCAAGGAACAGTCGGACTAGTTCTGGGGAAGAGTTCTTCTGCTTTAAAAGGATTAAATATTGTCCCTGGAGTTATAGACCCTGATTTTACAGGAGAAATAAAAATCCTTGCTTCTTCACCAAGAGGTGTAACAATAACAGGTCAGGGTGATCGCATAGCACAATTGTTGGTCTTACCCAGCTGCCATGATAAATATCCATCAAAAAATATTATTAGGGGAAATAAAGGATTAGGTTCTACTGGCCAAAATATGGTCATGTTAACATGGGGTTTAAAAGATAGGCCTATGACAAAGTTAGTGATAGAAGGCAAAAGCTTTGAGGGCTTATTAGATACTGGGGCTGACAAAAGTATTATCAAAATTAGAGAATGGCCCAAAGCCTGGCCACTTCAGCAGGCAGATCAGACTTTAAGGGGATTGGGTATGGCTTCTAATCCTAACAAAAGTGCAGCCATATTAAAATGGAAGGTGGCTAACCAGGAGTTATGTTCTGATACTGCCAGACATAATGCAGTTGTGGGCAATCCTCAATGGAATCTAAACATGCTGACAGGCCAAGGACCGTATGAAGGGCAAGGTAATCAGATTAATTTCCACCCTGGTGTGTATCAACAAATTAACCCTCAACTTTTAATCTATCCTTATATGGAAGATATTTTGCTAGCTCATTAGGAAAAACCTGTCTTACAGCAATGTTATAATTCCTTACTAAAGTCACTGGAAAGATGGGACTTACCCACCTCAAGTTTGGGCCCCATGTTTGATATTCCTAAAGGTGATTCTGACCCTCTTTCTAAGCGAGTGCTTACCCCTAAGGCTCAAACAGCTCTCAAGCTTGTTGAAACAGCTATGGAAAAGGCTCATCTTGATCGTATTGACCTAACTAAGCCTTTATCATTCATTGTCTTGGCCACAAATAAGTTACCCACAGGAGTGTTTTGGCAAAAGTGTCCTATTCTATGCGTTCACATGAATTATGCCCCTAACAAGGTCTTAGCCTTGTTTACTGAATCTGTGGCAGAATTAATTCTTAAGATGTTAAAAGTAACCCTTTCCACCTTTGGATCACATCCCTCAACTATCACTACTCCATATACTACTGATCAGATACAATATCTTATTAATAATTCAAATTCATGGGCTGTAGTCTTTACTGGTACTTCTGCTGTGTTTGACAATCATTTGCCATCTGATCCTCTTCTCCAATTTTGGAGTCAACTACTATGATTTTTCCTAAAGTCACCCAAAAAGAACCTATTACAGGAACTACCCTTATATTTACTGATGGATCAAAAAATGGTACGGGTGCTATTACTATAGATAATGTTATAGAAACATTGTTGTTTCATACTCTATCTGCACAACAAATGGAACTATTAGTAGCTATAGAAGTATTCAAAACCCACCATGAGCCTTTTAACCTATTATCTGATAGCAAATACGTTGTTAATGCTGTTCAAAATTTAGAATTAACTGGTCTGATATCCCTCACCTCCACTATTACTAAATATTTGCAAAGTTTACAAAAACTTATTTGGGACAGAAAAAATCCTTTTTTGGGGGGCATGTTCGGGCTCATACTGGCCTTCCAGGTCCTTTAAGTTTACACCATGATTTAACAGACATGGCCACCAGAGACCCACTCATCTTTAATACACTTGAAAATGCAAAAACTTTTCATTCCAAATTTCACATAAATGCTTCCACTCCATGCACTCACTATAAAATTACTAAGGTAACAGCTCAGGACATAGTCAAGTCTTGTGCTAAATGTGTTACACTTATTCCTAACCCCTCATTAGGAGTAAATCCAAAAGGGCTTCAGCCCAATCATATTTGGCAAATGGATGTAACTCATTATTCAGAATTTGGAAAAGTACAATTCATTCATGTGTCTATTGGTACCTTTTCAGGATTTATTATGGCCTCTGCTCATACTGGAGAAAAAACCAAAGATGTAATAACACAGTGTTTATACTCTTTCTCCATCCTAGGAGTTCCCAAACAAATTAAAACAGATAATGGTCTTGGATATACGTCCCAGGCCTTTACACAATTTTGTTCCACCTGGTATTCAACATGTCACAGGAATTCCCTATAATCCTACTGGACAAAGCATTGTTGAGTGTGCCCATTTAATGCTTAAAAACATGCTTTATAAACAAAAAGAGGGAATAGGGGCATCATACAGATCCCCAAAGACAAATTGTCTGTTGTCTTGTTCATTTTAAATTTTTTAAATCTTGATTCTGAGGGCTGATCAGCTGCTGACCATCATTCAGAGCCTAATAAAAAGCATCTACCTCAAGTGCTCTGGAATTACATTCTATCAGGACAATGGAAAGGCCCAGATCCGGTATTAATCTGGACCCAATGGTCTGTTTGTGTTTTCCCACAGGACGCACAATCACTGATTTGGGTGCTGGAGAGATTGGTCAAGGCCTCAACAGAGACCCCAAAACAGGAAGAAGATAAGGAGGCTTCTCCCGCTGATGGTGCTGGCGAATTCTCGCCATGTTAATAGAGGAGACTCACATGAACTATGGGGGATAGTGAAGATGTGGCCCTATCCTGCACCTCTTACCAACTCCTCAATTCTATATCCTCCTATTTTTACAATTGGCCACATTTCTGCAGTCCGCTGTTCTATGGGGAAAAGAATGGTTTGGGTTTTCGTCCAGGGGAGGACTCTTGTGTGTTGTATCTGTCCTGTGCATATACAAAATGCATATACATCTGCACAGAGAAACTGCCATTATTTGCCAAGCTCTCATCGTAACTGATGCTGGCCCATCCCCCCAAGTCTGGTTAAATATGCTGGACTGGTAGTCAAAGATGGGTAAGATTCATGGGAGCTCATACCAACCTAAGACAGGAAATGAGGGCTAGAGCCTCATTGTCCAATGATGGGTAAGGATGTTGCTCTGCCATGGACAACCTAAGACAGGCACGGTCCCTTTTATAAACAGAAAGGGGGAGTTGTGGTGGGTGAAACCCAGGGCCCAGGGTTATGCCACATGCATCTAAAGATGGTGACTGGCAGAGAGCAAACGGCATCCTTATTATGCCTGGAGAAAGGCAGGAAGTGTTTACAATTGGCTGTATGATAATCAGTTCAGTCGCCTAGCGCGTGGACAGATATACTTTACATGTATGCTTGAGTGAGTGATCGCTTGACTTTTAACAGGATTGGATGGACATATCTGGTTACAATTGCTTATGCATGAGACTGCTTATATATTGAAGGTGTTATTTGAATAAAGTGGAAGCTGCTTCATGAACTTCGGAAGAGTACATGTCTTTTGTCCCGCTGGTCAGGCCAAAAGTACAAGAAGTGGTGCCAGCCGCTTGAAGCAACCCGGGCTAGGAAGCGGCAGTTTTCGGTAGAAAACATTAATATACAATAAAGGATAGCCTATTAGTGAAATGGTGCTGAGGATACTGCATATCCATGTAGTTAAGAAAGAAATCAGAACCTTATCTTACACCATACAAAGCATCATCACAAAGGTACTAAAAATCTAAACATGAAACTGAAATCTATAAAATTGCTAGAAAATATTGGAGCTCCATTTACTAATCTTTCCCCATCCTCCTAAGATGACAAATATGATCTTTACTCTGATTTGATCACCACACAGATACACAGATCAAAATATCATGCTCTACTCCATAAGCAGGTGAAGTTATTTTGTTTCAATCTAAAATAAAAGAAGAAAATAAGCTTCTGTGGAAAATATAAAAAGGAAAAACAGAGGAAAACATTCCCCACAAATGCTTTAGGAATGTTTTCTTGGCTATGACATGAAAAGGACAGAGGGCAAAGCCATAAATAGATGAAAATTCATTAAACCAAAAGCTTCTGCACAGGACAGTGAAGAAAAAACAGAAAAAAGATTCTACTCACTGAATGGGAGAAATTTCTTGAACATTAACTGGGAAAAGTAAAATATCAAAAATACATAAATAATCCCTAGAACTGTATAATAACAACTACCTAATTAAAAATCAGCAAAGGAGCTTGGTAGTTCTTCCTTATAATCCCAGTACCTCAGGAAGCTACAGCAAGAGGATCACAGTTTCATGGACATCCTCAACATCTTAGTAAGACTGTAACCAACCTGTTGAAACTGTTTCTCAAAATATAAATGGTACCAAATAATCATGGAAACAGAAAAAAAAAAAAAACATTTTGGTTGCCATGATACTGGGTTGGGGGGAAGTAAGGTGCTGCTCTTCAATGGATGTGCAATTTCAATTATATAAGACAACGTACTTCTAGACATTTCCTGTACAATTCTTTGCTTATAGTTTACAATACTGTAACATGCACTTATAATTGTTTTTCAGTAAAGATAGACTATTAATGTTCTTAGTACTATGGAATGTGGGGAGGGAAAAAGGGATGAATTTAGAAAGAGGAAGAGGAGGTAGAAAGCAGGCAAAGGAGGACTAGCCCATGGTGTTCCTCCTAAACAGTCAGGATTCCTGCTCAAAGTGGACCTGTTCTTGCTTGAATATTCTGCTACTGCTATCATAAATTTTTATTGATTTTATCTTAGTTGCTATGCTTCATAAGTGAGTTCCAAGAAGACAATGGACCACATGAATGAACATCACATATACATGTAACCACATGTGATGGGTTATGAAAAGTTATATTCCTATAAGACAGCACCCCAAGGAAAATGGAGAGACTGTGTGGCTTGAAAGGAAGGAGGAGAAAATTGGCCAAACCTTAAAATTGTTCCAGTATATTTGTTTCTGAAAAAAAAAATGAATCCTTAGGGAAAGGGCAGACACTGAATACTGGGCCCTAAAACTTGACCTTCCTCCTTGCAACTTAGTCCTAAATGACAATGGACAAGATTTGAGTATTCATTCTTCAGGGTCTGGTTTTAACCTGCCCAACTAGCCCCTGATGGTCAAAACTGCACGTGAAAGGCTTCCATTGATTACAATATCCTCATTATATCCTATAAAACCCAAGTCCTGTAAATAACAGGCATTATTCCCATCTGGAAAATGAGCCCAGACAGTACCCAAGGCCATGAAGGAATAAAGGCTTCTATGAATTCTTTGAAGTTTGCTTACCATCCTTTTGTGCTTACATTTTTGTTTCTTGACCAGGAAACAGATGACAGGCATCAAGTGCCCTTACCCAAGACTCTGAAAATTTTCACCTTCTGCTGAAGTTCAGTTAAATGACTGCTGGGATCTGGGAAGTGACTGGTGATATGTCCAGTACCCCAAAGTATCTCTGAGGTCAGGGAACACCCATTCATGGCTCATGCACTTGTGGTTATTGCAACCTATGCTACATGGACAGTGCAAGGACTTGTATTGAGTGCTTTATTGGTGCTGGAGACATCCTCTTTCTGATCTTCTTCCTTAACCCTCAGTACCTTCTCCCCACACCCTCCTCCTGATATCCCACAGAACTCTGAATCAGAGACCCCTTTGTCATTTGGATGCTGCATCCATTAGCAGACTTTAAATTATCCAGAAATAAAACTCTGACATTCCTTCTCTGTGTAGAAGAAAAGCTAGGCAACCTGCCCTAAAACCCACATCTTTTGTCACATGGAACCTTAGGGGTTCTCCCACCATTATTCTCTGGTATCTAGCAGATAGATGCCTTGCTCTGAGACCCATGCCTTTGGTTCACAGGAACATGGGGGTCTCTTCACCATTAAAACTGGTGTGATAATTCCATCTGTCTGATCTCTATCAGATAGTCCCCCTGTGCTGAGACCCCACTGTTGCTCCCTGTCGAGCAACAAGGTCCGATATATCTCCTCAGGGCCTGCCTGAGGAGAATATGGGGCCTAGCAGGATGATGAGTGTCAGTGGCAATAGAAACCCACCAGAGCTGGGAGGTCTGTCAGCGCACAAAGCACAGCAGGAACTCATTTATTGAGGAAGTTATACAGCTTTTATGTAGGGTGGGGGCTAGGTGGGAACCAATTAGCTTAAAGGTCAGCAAGGCACGGGGAAATCACACAGGGGAGAGTCCCATAGGACTAAATGCAAGCACGAGCTGATCATTTCACAGAACTGCTGCTAACCAATCCGTTACAGTAGGGGGTGGAGATGAGCAGTCCAATCAGGGAGTTGCTGGGTAAGAACACATTTTTCAGTTTCCGGGGGAGAGTGGCAGTACAAAGATGTCCTTGTAAACTGTTGGTGGATCAGGCAGTGCCACGTATTAGGAGGAGGTTGCCATGAGGGTGCAGCCGCCATTAGGGTGCATCCCCTACAATTCCCCCTTTTTGTTTCATTAGCCCCCCTCTGGAGCCAGTTGGAAGGTGGAGCTTCTGTCCTAAGTTTCTCCTCTTTAGAGGTCTTACTCATCTCTGAATACTCCACAGTTCCTCAACAGCTCAGGGGGGAGGGAAATCTCATCAAGAGCCTGTCTTAGGTTGTCCCAGTGCACCTGGGATCTTACCCATCATCAGCTCAAGTGATCTCCGGGGGTTAACCTTGCATTATCATTATATGCCTCCTCATAACCAGTGGCTAGCCATTGGTATTGTACTTGGACATTTATTAATTGTACTGCCTTCAAACATTTCTGTACAAACTGTATGACCTTATTGAAAATGTAGGGGCCAAAGGTAGGTGCTATAAGGGGAAGGAAAAGGGGACCAAGCAAGAGAAGTAAGTAAGGGAGCCAGCCATGTAAGCTCGTCCAGAAGAAACTAGATTGAAGCTCCATACACCGTTTTTTCAGATTTTCTTGCAGTTGCTTGATCTTGTCATGGACAATTCTGGACTGATCAGCATAACAGCAGCATTCCTCCTGAGGAACCAAGAAAAGCCCTCCTTCCCTGGCAGTTAGTATATTTAACCCTCTCCCATGTTGTAGGACTACTGCTGCAAGGGAATCTAATTGTGCCTGGAGGTCTAAGATTGCACTAGATATTTATTGCATATCATCTATTAATTGTTGTGAAGGTTCATTATATAAGGTAAGAGAGGTGCCCAGTCCGGCAATTTTGGATCCCGCTTTAGTAGCTACCTTGTTCTTAACATGTTATTCATAAAGAGGAATCATGCTTATTTGGATATTGTGCATATCCATCCTCTGGGGCCAGTACTCTCACGTATTTTTGCCTTAACATCATTAGTTGGACTGTGCTTACATGGTCCTTGATAAAAGCTATTAACCTATTTAGAATGTAGGGGATGAAGGTTAGGAGTAAGAATAAAATAATAAGTGGCCCCAGTAAGGTAGAAATCAAGGTGGCCAACCAAGGGGAGGAATTAAACCATGATTCAAACCAGCCTTGCTGTGCTTCCCACTCCTTCTTCCGTTTGGCTAGTCCTTCTCTAATTTTAGTCATAGATTTTTTTAATTACTCCTGAATGGTCAACATGAAAGCAACATTCTTCACCTAGGGCCACACACAGTCCTCCTTGCTGTAGGAAAAACAAATTTAATCCCCTCCTGTTTTGCATTACTACTTCAGCTAGGGAAGTAATGGATTCTTGAAGGTGGGAAATGGAGTTTTCTAGCTTCTCAATATCCAGATCAATAGCTGCTCTTAAACCAGAGTAATGTTGGTTCTGAATTATTAAGGAAGCTGTTCCTGTTCTGGCTCCTAAGAGTCCAATACCCAGAATCATACTTAGGGTTAGGGCCATAAGAGGTTCCCTGTTGGTCCTAGGGGGGTTCCCTCTTAGTCATAGATAGATGTCCTCATCTGAATGATATAATAGCCTGGGAACTACCCTAACAAGCACACAGAAGCCTTGGGAGTTACTGATCACTTCTGTATGGGCACATGGTGTGAGTACTATAGAACAGGCCACCAAGTGTCCTGCTGGGGGATCAGATATTGACCTGAGTTGCTCAGTGTCTCATAAAGATTGATGTGACACAGGGATATAGTTTATACAGAGCCCTTGTCAAGTAACTTGTTGTAAAGTCAGGGATTGATTTTTTGATTGCCAGCAACATTTGGTAGAGTTGTGGGAAGAGGTATAGTTTCCTAGAGTTGCTATGCCTTCATAATATGGTGGGGCTGTATCATAACACAGCCAAAAGGATTTAGTTATATTGGGAATAGAGCTGTTTAGGACTAAGTAGGATTGTTCTAGAAGAGCTAATAGGGGGTCCTCGAGGGTCCCCATTGGGAGAGTAGTAGAATTCAGTAGCAAGGTGTTGGCACTAGGAGATGTGGTTGAGAGATGTGTTAGGCTTGGTTTCAGGGTACCAGTTTGTTGAATGGATTGTTTGCTTGAATTAAGTACCTCGTTAGGGCCCAATGCTGTTTTGCTCAGGGGTTTCTGGACCAAGTTAATTGTGAAGATTAGTCCAGGATTATACCTGCTGCAGTAAAGCCCTAGTCCCCAGGTTTTTCCAGTTAGCCTTTTTTCCTGCAGGGATGAACTTTATGACTAATGGTTTGCAGCATTCCCCTGGAATAGCTAATGGGAAGGCAGAATATTCTGATTGGTTTTTGTCATAACATGGCCCACAGTTTACCTTTTTACCTTGCTGGTGGCAATAACCTTGTCCCACTTCTTGCATGTTTTCACCCCTTTCCACTGAGATTAGTTCTCCAGTGATGGGGGGTCCACATGATCCACCCAGTAGATTCACAACCCCATGCTTTACAGTAGGCACTTTCAGACCTACTGTAAGACCTCCGCCTTGGCAATTTGCTTTCTGTCTCTCAAGTGAGCGGGGTAGATGTATAACCCTAGGCTTCTGGTATTGCTGCGACCCCCAGGAGTTAAACACCCATACCCTGGGAAGGGTTCCTGATTAGAAGGATCCCATGTATTCCCCACAAGGTCACACAAGTACACAAGGAGGTCAGGGAACCAAGTTCCTAGAGGGGTTAAATTTGAGAAGGTGACATTGGCTATTTTGCTGGTTTCTGCGTTGATGGCCATCCAGGTTTGGTTTCATGGGAGGTGGGGTTTTCCTTGAACTAATATAGTACTTACAGTTAGGAAGCAAAGGGTTACTAAAGGTCCCATGGTAAGTTGAGGGATTTAGGATTTAGTATCATTTTGATACTTATGGTACAGCTCCAGGTGCTCCAAGAAAGCTTGTATGATGATGGCACTAATGAACACTAACAGAGAGATGATGAGCAGTCCAGTGATGATGAGGCAAAGAGTCCACCAAGTTTTTTGCATACCTGTCAAAGACAAGAGAATACCATCCCTCAAGAGGCGGAGCTCCCTGGGTCAGTATTATCATTTTGTGAGGGGAGGGCATCATTTGGAGGGGGGTGATATTTAATGTTCTTTGCAGGGACCCAAATGGGCTTGTCCTCATCAATAGAAAATACATTCCGAATCCCCTTCCAACAGTTATGAGAGGGTCAGGACCTCTCCAGGCCCCTGTGAGAGGGTCTTTCCATTGGACTTTGATGTGATATCTTACCATGGTTGCCCAATGCTTTTGGAAATGGGAGAGATGATCATTTTTGGAAAAATCTAAAATATTTAGAGTACATAGTGCCATCCTTAATTCATCATGGGGAGATGATACTCCCCCTTTTTGTTTTAATAGCTGGGTCTTTAGGGTTCTGTTTTGTCATTCGACAATTGCTTGACCAGTGGGATTGTAGGGTATGCCCGTATTATGCTGGATGCTCCAGCATTCTACAAATGTGGAGAATGATTTACTGGCAATGCAAGGGCCATTGTCAGTTTTGAGTTGTTTAGGTAGGCCGAGGACTGCAAAACATTGTAGTAAATGATTGATAGCATGTTTTGCTTTTCTCTGGCGTGGGCTGTGGCCCAGCAGGCATGTGAGAAAGTATCAATGGTTACAAAGACGTATTTTAGCTTTCCAAAAGGAGCATAATGGGTGACATGTTTGCCACTGATGGTTAGGTGTTAACCCACGGGGATTGACTCCAGCTTCTTGTAAAGGAGGTACTTGTAGAAAAGGCTAACAAGATTTACAGGTCCAGGTGATTCATTTTAGCTCCTTAATAGGGACCTGGGGATACCTGTGGTGTAAGTCCCGCCAATTAACATGAGTAAGCTCATGAAAGGATGTAGCCTCCTCTTGGAAAGAATAGCTTTACAGAGAAGATGCTAAGGAGTCAGCAATTGTATTGCCCTGAGATAAAATACCTGGGAGGCATTGGTGCTCCCAGAGGTGCTGCAGGAATATAGGTTTAGTCATCAACTTTAAAAGTTTTCTTGCCTGAAGCATTAAAGGGGTGATGGGATTATCATCAAGCTTAATGTATGACTAGGGGAAGTTAGGGGCAGATTGGCAGCATAGAGGCTATCAGTGAACAGGTTGAAAGGCTCTTGTATTTCACTTAAGGCTAGATCAATGGCATAGAGCTCTTTGAATTGTGCTGAACCTTGGATGTCATGGATTAATGTCTTGGGGGTTTCGTCACCCTGCATAAAAGGTGGAAAAAAAACTATTGCTGCTCCTCTTGTTCCCCCATCTAAGAACACTGTGAGAAAGGAAGGATTAGCCTCAGCTAAAAACAATCTTGGTGGGAAAAGTAACAAAGTTTACATACACCCTATTGATAACAGGTCCTATAATAGAATATTAAATGATAGAAATAAGTCCTCAATAAAATTTACTGTTTATAATTACCATTACAGACAAGTTTAGTTTGGAGAATAACAGCTTGATAAATTCCCTGCTTTAAAACTTGTATACCTGGAAAATATGAACACATTTAATATACAAAGAGTGACCATTTCACAATTACCTGACACTTTTATATTACCCAATTTAGTTTTTAAACCTCAATTTTCAAGACTAATTGTCCTAAAGAATGAAACTTAACAGATATAATGTTAAGAGTTTATTAATATCTGTAAGAAATCCTTGTCAATTTAACATATAAATTAAACTTCAGTTTATATCAGTATAGTACTATTTGACTTTAAGAAAAACCTTAAACAGCTTTAACTGATTGTCTTACATACTTGTAACCAACTTAGTTACATGCAAACTTGTTGACATTTGCCCTTTACTTGCAGACTTTCTTAGACTTACTTAGACCCTCATATATTTCATTATCTAACACTTTCTTATCCAGAAAGATTTTGTTCTTCACTAAATATAGTTCCATTTTCAGAGCCTTTTATTTTCTCTTTCCTATGTGTTGACCTCTTTTTGTTCACATTCTGAAACAACTCTTATGGAATTTCTGAATTTAGATAAATTACTCCATTTTAACAAGATAAAATACTTTGTTGTTTATAGTACTCTAACTGAAACACAGTTGAAACCTTTAGAACCCTTTATATATAGAATTGTACCTGTTAGGACATAACTCTTAGTAACCTTGTTTTTAGTCAAGGTATTAGACAAGTGTCCTGAACAGTATTTGCCACCTTTTTCTTGTTGAAGAAAAGTCCTAGAAATAATTGATATTAGACATTTTGTTAACATCAACAGTTTATTAGTTTGACCACCTAGAGACTTGCAAGTTATTTGAAAAGACATTTCACTTTTATTAGTTTACCCAATTTAAATTGAACCCTTTTAAATCATGTGAATTAAAAATATTTGGATCCATTTTTAAATTTTAATTTTAGGAGTGCTCAGTTTTGATACAGACAAAACATGACATCAAACAGCACGACATACAAATAACACAAAATCAAAGGCCATGTAACTTTACAGGTGAATCTCCATTGCAATGTAACAGATGTTCAAAAATAACTGTAAAATTGGATAAAAATAGAACTGATAAAAAAAGTCATGAGCTCAAAAATACAGCATTAAAGAAAAACAAAACAAAACAAGAATCCTGGAAAATGAGTTAGTTCTGTGTAGCAGCCCAGGAGTTTAAGTCTCAGGTCGCTCCCTCACTGAGATTGTTGCAGTTTTTCATTCCAATGCAGGCTTCAGGAAGGCCAGGCCAGGGCAGCGAGTGACCCTGTGCTCAAGATAAGTTTTGTATCCGGATAGGGTGGAGGAGGGGCTGAAGAAGGCTGGAAATGGTTAAAAGATGGAGTGGACTCGGGGGAGAACTGCTTCAAGGACACAGGTGTTCCCTCCCTAGGTGGCCATGGAGTTACATCAAAAGGATCAAGAGAGGGACCTGTTACTGTCTCTTGTGATAGTTCCTCTTGGCCCTTGCATGGGAGGACCTCAGGATGGTCCTTTGGAGAGCAAACACCTTTGGAGAGACCCCTGTCTTTATCTGGATTGTGGGAAGGATGCAGCGGGAAACAGCTTTTAAGGGCTGCGATAGTGGGGAAGGCCCCGAGAGGGGGGATATCTTCATGATCCTCACACGGGGCACCAGTTGTTGCTCCTTGTTGAGCTACAAGGTCCAATGTATCTCCTCAGGGTCCACCTGAGGAGAATACAAGGCTGAGCAGGATGATGAGTGTCGGCAGCAGTGGAAACCCACCAGAGCTGGGAGGTCTGTCAGCACACAAAGCACAGCAGGAACTCGTTTATTGAGAAAGTTACACAGCTTTTATGTAGGGTGGGGGCTAGGTGGAAACCAATTAGCGTAGAGGTCAGCAAGGCATGGGGGAATCACACAGGGGAGAGTCGCATAGGACTAAATGGCAAGCACGAGCTGATCACGTTCACAGAACTGCTGCTAACCAATCCCTGACAGTAGGGGGTGGAGATAAGCAGTCCAATCAGGGAGTTGCTGGGTAAGAACACATTTTTCAGTTTCCGGGGGAGAGTGGCAGTACAAAGATGTCTTGTAAACTGTTGGTGGATCAGGCAGTGCCATGTATGAGGAGGAGGTTGCCATGAGGGTGCAGCCGCCATTAGGGTGCATCCCCAACACCCCACCTCTAATCTCTTGGGACCCTGGGAGTCCCTACACCATTAAATTTGGGGTAAAGGCATTCCTTAATTTCTGGTGGCATTGTCCATTTTGGTGTTGGAAAGAATCCAGGGAATGCTATAGTTTCAATCTGGCACCCCATTCACACCTCTCCAACATGTGAATCACTCTATTCCATGGGATTCCCCTTTGGGTTGTTTCATTAGTAATTTTAATTTCCTTTACTTCCAAACTGATCTCAAAATCAAACACCTCATTAAGGTCAGCACTCAAATTTGACCACAATATAAATTAGATTATCTGTACCATTGACCTAATATGAAGATTTGATCAAGAAATTCTCCAAAAATTAAAATATTATTTATCACAAAATGACATTTGGAGTGAGGTACCAGCCCAGAATCATGTAAAAAATCTTATTTAAAATGCTCACCCCCAACTGACAGATGGAGCAAAAATTTTAACTGCTTATCACTGAGAGAGAGGAAATTAACCCTCACCAGTCCAAAAAACAGTGGTATGTCTCAGTAAGGAGTGTGATATAGCAACCCCATTCCTCAACATAGTGGGTGATAATGTTTCATAATCTTCTGCATCCAAACCTGACCTGATTACCAACCAGGGAGAAAAGAAATAAAAATCCCTAAGCAGTAATTTACCTTGCCTAATCTTGCTGAAGCCTACATTGGAATATAAACTGCACAAAACAGTAGACTCATTGAGGGACCAACCTAGGCTGAAGAAAAAAAAATGCCCATTTTAAGTTCCTCCTGGACTGCAACACACACACACACACACACACACACACACACAAATGGTTTTAAGACTTTCTTTCTCTCTCCCTCCCTCCTCTTTTTTTATTTTATTTTATTTTATTTTTTTTTAAGTTTTTAAAAAGTTTAATGGAGCTGATAAGGCATATAAATTGTGTTCTGGCAGACCTGCTTTCTCTTACCAAAGAAAATGGCACATGTTTTATCAAAATTTGACAATTGAGAGTAAAGGGTACTAAGATTAAGCTTCAGAGCACCAACTTAAAACAAAACAACCAAAAATATTGTTATTCAACGTAGAAATGAGGAACAAGAACCAAGGCATGAAGGGGAGATTGAATATGTGTTCCTCCATCGCAAAATCCTGTAGGAATAGGAGTTCTGGCCTCTTGTGAGCAATGCATCACACCACCAAACCCCAATTCTGGAACCTAAATTTACAATGACAGAAAAGCAAAGATAATTCCAAATACATTTCTTGGTATATTCCAAAGGGAAGCTTTGAAGTATTCATAATACATAAGCATGTCCGTTTCAGGTACAATGACAGATTGCTATAATTCTTCCTGCTATTATACTCTAACAAAAAATGATCCACTGTTGCAAAAATTTAGAAATCTTTCATTCCTACTTTTGAGTATGGATTTCACTGTTTTAAATAAGGGTTATATCTATAACGAATACAGAACTTCAATTCACACGACATTTCTAACATTCCATTCACATCCCACCCAGTCAATATGGTTAACTTAGCAAAGTTTCTTCACAGAAAGATATTATTAAATGGCTGAAGAAATTGCAAACTTTAACAAAGTGCTGTGAGTAATTACTGGAAAAACCCTTACCCTGATTTGCAATGGTCATTTAAGGATAAAAATAGGAAGTAACTGATACTGGACTACAAGTTTGCAATGAAACATTTTCACTGTCCTACTTGATATATAATAGGATAGAATAAATTACAGTACCTGGCAGGCTGACATCAGTTCTTCATCTAAAAAAGACTATCATTTAGTTCAAGATATTAAAAATGAAGATGAAACATGCTCTAAAACGTTGTAGCTACAAGAGGTCTTATATTTACTCCAAGAGGACTCTATTGAGAACTTTTATTTAGGTCTACCTAACATCTAGAGAACCTCCATGCAATTCCACCTTTTCCCAAATGAGATACCAAACTGCACTTCTTAGGAGGGGGAATGAAGGGACAGGGGGAGTTGGGTTCTGCTACTTAGGTTGTAATCACATTATTAGTAGATAAAACAGCTTTGTCACCTTCCACCCACTACAGTGGAAACTGCACAAAGTGGGGCATCCATGAAAAATGAAAAGCAGGAAATGAAAGGCTTGAATAAATACCTACCCCACCATCCATCTCCCCTCACTAATACTGAACCAAAAGGAAGCCCACTCTCAAAGTTCATGACCTCTCTATTTCAGGTCACTTTGAATGCAGTCTACAAGTTTACATTTACTGTAAGGAGTACCCCACATAGAAGTAGTACTTGTCTTAAAACTGAGTATTTGAAGCCTACAGGGTTAATCTGGGGCAGTTCAATAATATTGCTATTTTTAGAGCACTAACACACACAAAGTGAATCCAATAAAGTTCTGTGTATTGATTCAATACTAAGTGTTAATTGCATGACCATCATAGCACCTCTTTACATCACACAATCACCAGAATTAGACACTGTGTTGAAAACTAAAAACAGGGCAGTCCAATAATTAGAAGTTGCACACTGTTACTATATAGAAACCAGGTGCATGGTACAGTGCAGCTGTAAAAATGGAAGCCTGCAGATCTGACAAGGAAGTCAAATCCTGTTTTTAGATAATTTGGGGAACCTGGCAATACTGTTGAAGCAAAATACTCAACACAGCAGGAAATGGACTGGGGAGAAAAAAAAACATTCTATAACCAAATAAACATCTGATATTTCCTTTCCCTTTGAGAATAAATACAGTTAAGATCACTTTTAGCCTTGGAACGGATATGTTTGCCTATGATGATCTTGCTAATGACTACACAATATCTGATGTCCTCTGCTAGGATTATAGTTTTTGAGAAAGCCATATTACAAGAGGCATCTACTGTAAATACCTAGAACTTCCTTTTATGGCAACCACTATTGAATTCACTTGTCTTAAACAGTGAACAAGGGAAGATGGCCTCATGTTGCCTTTGCAATAATAGTATATGTTGAGGATCGAGTGGCTTTCAAGCAGCATGGTGGGTGTGAGAATGTTTGCAGTTTAGATCATTCTGTTGCGTTTATGGGTTGGTGAGTCTGTAATGACATCGCCACACTGGGCTGAGGTACGCTTTCTAGTTCCACCATTGTCCAAGTGGAGTGCCATTTCTTCTGATATGAAAGTGTTCAAATCGACATCATGGAGTCCATTTCTCCTTCGACTAGCATTCGATCCACTGCTTACATGTGTAGGAGAGCCTGGGGTACTGGAGCGCACGCTTATACTAGTCATTGCACAACTAAGACCATGCAGAGCTATGGCTTCCCGGAAGGGTTGCAAATCAGTCTCTACAGATGAGCTAGTTTCCGTTGAAATAGCTCGGTTAGGGGACACTACAGTCAGTCTTGGGGGAGCTCTAGAGTTTCGTGGTGGAGGAACCTTTCCACACAGGAAGCTGATCAAATCTTCTCTAGGAATAGTTCTTCTGCATTTTTTAACCCAAGCCAGCACATCCTTATTGCGTCGCTGATAGTCAATCTGAATTCCAATATCAAAACGTCGCTGATGGGTATCCACACTTTCTTTGTAGAGGTTGGTGACCGCGGTGGCTGCGTTTTGGAAGGGGACCCAGAGAGAAAGTCCTGGCTGCTGACACACTCGGTCTTTGTAGAGCTGGGCCACGGCGGTGGCCGAGTTCTGGAAGAGGTGCCACAGCTTCTGCTGCTTGTGCTCGGGCTGCGCAGCGGTCGCCGCCTCCTCCTGCAGCTCAGGGGACAGTTGCTCTGCTCGTCCTGCTCGGCCTTGGCCAGGCACTGCCGCTCCCACTTTGAGAACCAGTGCTCGGGCCCGTGCTCCTGGATCTCCGCCTCGCCCTCCTCCTTCCGCTCATCCATCCTCCGGGGCCTCCCGCGGCCTCGTCGCCGCCGCCGCGTCCTCCTCAGGCGGGGCCCCCGCGGGACCGTCGTCGTCGAGCAGCCCTGCGGCGGGGCCGGCGGCCGGCGGCGGCTCCTTGCGGCGGCCCAGGCCTCCTGCAACCCGACAGCCGGCGACCCCTCCCCGCGTCCCCTCGCAGACCGGACGACCCCCGCCCCGGGCCTCCCAGCCAGGGGCCCGCTGACGGCCCTCGTCTCGCCCGCCGCGCCTGCCTACCGCCCCCGCATGGCGCCCTGGCCTCCCTAAGGCCGCCGCTGCTGCCCGCCGAGCCCTCCGCGTAACCCGGCCTGCACCGCCGAGCCCACCCAGAAGACTCTTTTTTTTTTTTTTTTAATTTGAAAATTTTTAGCACACAAGTTTGATCCTACTTACCTAGGTTAATTTTTTCTTATTAGTTCTATTTTTATTCAACTCTAGAGTTAGTTTTCCTTTTAAACCTCTATAATGTTGTAAAGAAGATTCATCTGCAAAAATTGCAAGGCCTTTGCTTTTGTGTTATGTGTATATTATGCTTTCTGCCTATATACCTGCATGTGTCCATATATCACGTACATATCAAAACTAGCCAATAGATAATAGGTGTCACAAATTAAAATTTAAAAATGGATCGAGGTACCTTTAATTTACATGATTTAAAGGGGTTCAATTTAAATTGGGTAAGCAGTTGAAGCTAAAATGTCTTTAAAATTACTTAATACACAATTCTCTCCAGGTAGTCAAACTAATGAAATATTGATTTTTTTTAAATGTCTGATATCAATTGTTTCTAGAACTTATGTTGAATGGAAAAATGATGGCAGATATTGTTCAATACACTTCTCTGATATCTTGGTTTTAGAGTAAAGTAAATAAATTAGATTTGACATGTATAGGATTACTTAAATGCATTTGTTTTAGAAATCTGATTAGCAAAGTTAAAATGTTGTTAAATAACATTGATTACTCTAAAGTTCCTGAATTCCATAGAGTGATATATTTAAACATTGTGTGTTCATAAATTGGTAAACAGATATTGTTCCAAATACAAGGTGTTGGAAATTTTCAAATGAGTTTCAGTTAGAGTACTGTATATAACATAAAGTATTTCATATGATTAAAATGGAATAATTTCTCAAAATTCAGTAATTTCATAAGTGTTGTTCCAAAATGTGAAGAAAAAAAGGATCAACAGAGAGAAAAGAGAAAAAGGTTCTAGGTACATGAATACTCTTAGTAGAAGGGAGAAGAAAATGTTTCTGGGTAAGAAAGTTCTTGTGTAATGAAATATATGAGGGTCTAAGTAAGTGCCAAGAAAGTCTGTGTGCAAGTAAAGGGCAAATTTCATAAAGTTGGTGTGTAGCTAAGTTAGTTATCTGTATGTGAGACAATTATTTAAACCCATTTAAGGTTTTTTCTAAGATCAAATACTGGTGTACTGATGTAAACCAGAATTTAATCCACATATTGAACAGAAAAATATTTGGGCAAAATCCCAAGTGACATCAGACCAAGATGAGTGGATTCAGAAGGCAATGCCACTGGGACCTGTGCTAGTCTGGGTGATGTTCACTCCCTCATGAACCATCCATCACTCCCAGGTTCAGTAGTCCTTTTGGGGACTTTTGGGGTTCAATCAACTGTGGTAGGACTTGGGTGGCCTTGTGGCTATGATGCCTTTTGGGGCCAAACCTGGATACTGCTACCTTGCAGCAGTGTACTGCAAGCTGTCAGGCTTCATTAGTGTCCCTTTAATTGGAGGGAACTGAATCACCCATATGCCAGTGTGTATGCACCCCCAACACACACTGACTATACTGCTCCTGGTGGAAGAAGTAAGATCACATTTCCTGAAAAGAGTAGCCACATGGGATGTGCCTCTTACCTCTTTGCTCTTACCATTACTGCTATTCCAGTGCTTAACTTGAATCATTGCCCCAAGCAGCCAGGAGCAGAAGTGTCTCTGATGACCAAGGGAATCCTGACATCACCATGCTGTCATTTTATCTATTTGTTATGTCAGGTGGTATCTGCAGAAAATCCAGGTTATCACAGCAGACACTCATTTGGACCCATCTTGCCCAAGGCCCAGAAACACCCCCTGTGGTGATAAAAATAATGCACTCTCCTACATGTTCCTGGAATTTCCTCCCACTTCAATCCCACATTGCAGTATGCAAGCCCTTTTGACAATGAATATCCTAGCTGTCTCCTTATTTTCTATTATTTCACAGGATCACTGTTAACAAACTTAGGCATTTCTTTGAGAAGTATCAAAACCAGGGTAGCAGGATATTGAGGATGGATGGTTCAATGGAATTAACTTTCAAAACCTAAGCTCAGTGCAATGATATTTGGAAGATTTGCTGGAAACACAACCACAGGAAGGATGAAAATTTGGTGTTGATTTATTTTATTTTTTTAAACATCATGTGGTTTTTATTTATTTTTTTTATTGTAAACAAATGGGATACATGTTGTTTCTCTGTATATGGAGTAAAGGCATAGCATTTGTGTAGTCATAAATTTACATAGGGTAATGTTGTTTGATTCATTCTGTTGATTTATTTTTTTAATTCTGCCAGCACAAGTTGTACCTGGGCTGACTGATCCAGTGAGCCATCACTTCTTCCTTTTGCATATTTAAATTTACAGACAAAATCTAGCTAAGATGCATAGACCTTCCCTAGTTAGGAAACTGACTTTGTCCTAGATGACTTCTTTATTCAGGCCCTCTCATACCTGAGATAATTGGGAAGATCAAGCACTCCACTGGGCCATTTGTTTTGACTGAATATCAGCTGGTTAGAAAATTTGAAAGAAAAGTTCCAGAAGGAGGCAGCGTGGTACAAATAGAAATTGATTGTGGTTAGAAAGGCTTGGGGTACAAGTTTGCATGTACTCAAAATCTTTTTATATAATAACGACCTAAGCACAAAATGTTTCCCACATATTACTGCCTCTATTCTTACATTAAGCCACCATGGACCTCCAAAAAAATTGTCTGATCAGTTTTGACTAAACCATTTTCCACCTTAAATAGATAGGGTTAAATTATTTTCTCATGACCCCCACTCTTTAAGACTTGTTTTTTCATGCAACTAAAAATTCTGGCAGAATTATTTTTTAAAATAAAATTGAAAATTCCTTAGAATCTGTTTGATTTTGCTTTGGGAAGGTTTTTCAGCCAAATATTTCACAGAGTCAGACTGGAAAAGGATCCAGTCTCCTACCATACTCATCCTCTTAAGATAATGCCAACCATTCAATCCATCAACATTTCCTCCTCTTAAATCAAGTGAATACAACACAGTTGGAAACATAGCACTTTTAATTGGAAGTTCATTGCAATGAGAGTTTTTAACATGACACTGTGGTATGAATCAGCAGTGTTCCCCCCGTGACCTGGAATTTTTTAGAGACGGCATCCTAGAGATGAGACAACAATAAGGAAATCTTATGTTATATGATACAACAATGCTGAAGTGGTAATTTAATGAGAAATTTCTAGAAGAAGAAAGGTGCTCAAATATATTTAATGGCACAAAATTCTAAATATCAACTGAAGTAGAGTTTGGGAATTAATATACTTCTGGGGCACACTCCCAGGCTCTGTACAAATGAATTGAACTCATACACCTTGACTGGTACCACGTTAATCTAAATGTCAGCTGGGAAACCTGGATGTGATGACAATATAGAGGGGATTTTGCCTTGAATATTCTAACTATGTTGTGCTGTGCATTGGGAAGATATTATTTCTTTAAGGAGCTGAGTGAATTCATGCTGAATACATATCTTAGTTCCTGCTGATGTCACTCAGGAGACACAGTGGTATTAAAAACTTTTTTCCCAAATGTCCTTTGGTTTTTGGGATTGGCTTATCTCACTTAGCATGATATACTCCAATTTCATCCATTTGCCTGCAAATGCCATAATTTTACTATTCTTTATGACTGAGTTATATTCCATTGTATGTATATACCACAGTTTCTTTATCCATTCATCAATTGAAGAGCATCTAGGTTGGTTCCACAATCTGGCTATTATAAATTGAGCATCTATGAACATTGATGCCACTGCACTATGTAAATGTATGATTACACAAATGGTATACCTCTAGTTCATGTACAGAGAAACAAGATGTATCCCATTTGTTTACAATAAAATTTTTTTTAAAAAACCTTTTTTTCCTTGTATCATTGAAGTTCATCCTAAATTCGAATGAAGCATTTTTATAGACTAATGTTGATTTGATGGATGTTTGGAAGCCATTATTTGTAGTTTGGGTGAAGGTTATGGTGTTTTTATATTTCCCATGGTTCTAGAAATTTTCTTTTTTTGTGTGTTTTGTAGGCTAAATAATGATACAGGAACACCTTTACAAAGAACTCACATTTAAAGAATAAAATCAGAGACATTGGGAATGTGGCATGTTTCTGTTGTATATAAGAAAATTACAATAAAAAATAATTTTGTATTGTGGATAGGCTTTAGATTCTGTTTTTATTTTTTTCTGGTAGGTATCTCAAGTGACATTTCTTTTATTTTTAAAATTGTCTGCTTTTGAAATTCAGGACTGGTCCATCATGGGTTTTCATTTTTGTACTATTGCAGAGATGTTTTTCTTTACATCTCTATTGTTGAAGTACACTCTTTATTTCTAGACCCATCATTCAATAATGCACTTCCAAATTCTTACTTGTTTAAGTGCTTGTGTGTAGGTGCTGTGGAGTAAGGAAAGCCTTTTCTCATTGGTCTTACACCAGGAAAGCAAAATCAGTATAAGTGTAAACAACTGTCCCTTGCAAGAAAAAGAACAGGTCCAAGAATTTGAAAGGGCATTTGTGTCCTTTGCAAGTTGAGTTATTGTTAGCAAATATCTTTGTTTACCAAATGATCTCACAATTCCTTCCTGTTGTACTGGAACAGTAGCTTGATGCTGAAGAAGTATCCTGGCTGTTTTGGAGACCATTAACAATGACAATTTTTTAGTGTCTGTTCACTGATGTTAGTTTTCATCTCCAAAAATGTCCCATTTTACTGCCCCATAGAAAGTTCATAGCTGTTCCCTTTTTTTCATATTCAGCTTTGAAGCATTGTAACATTCCTCTATTTCATCATGATGCTAGCCACAAGATATTATGCTCTGGAAACTGTGCTCACCATGTCATTATCAGACCTTTGTTTTACCCACCACATTCACATTTTAGGAGCATCTTTATGGCAGGGTTTGTGGAAGTAGCATGTTACTGTATCCTCCAGGGTCTGCTAAAAGTGTCCTTGGCATTGTCACAGAGGGGCTTCTGTCAGACAGGCAGTAGTCAGTGCGAGATGATAAACCCCTATGTCAAGACAGATTGACCAGGCATATCTGCCTCTATATGTGAGTGGAAGGGATTCTTGCAAACTCCTACCAAGTGAATTTCAGAGTATAGCCTAGTTGTGGGTCAGCAGCAAAAGATGCAGGGTCTGGCAGGTGGAGTGTTCACAGTACATCACTCTTCATTTGCTGTTTTATTTTTCTCCATCACACATGCTCAGTGATTTCCACTCTCCTCTCTGCTGTAGGTTTCACAGTAGCTACCCACTTTGACTTAGAAGTCCAACTTTACAAGTTCCATCTGTCATATGTTTGGGCATTCTTGGAAAGGAGTGGCACCCCATCAGAGTTTGTAGATGTTTTTCAATTTAATCATCACTGAACCTATCGAGATGGACTGGAAGGTGTCCTGCTCTCAGCTGTCAACTGACACCATTCTGATTGGTTTGTAATCCCATAGTCCAGTTACCTGATTGGGCAACATTTTGAGTGAGGCCAGACCAGAAGTGCATCTGGAGGGCAATGTCACTGTTGCCCACTGTAGTCTGTGTAATCCTTGCACCCTCCTGAATCCATCTTTCTGGTCCAGTAGACCTGATAGGGTCCACTTGTTTGTAAGAGGACACGGGTAGCCTTGTGGCTATGATGCTTGGTGTGGCCAAACATGGATATTGCCTGCAGGAGAGTGCATGCTGTCAGGCTGCAGTGGGGTCCCTCATCCTGGAGGGAACTGGATTACACAAAGGCCTGTGGGGGAGCAGGATTGCCCATAGGACCATGGGACTGCACCTCAAACACCCTGGCTACTCTACTTCTGTGGTAAGAAGTTTGGATATCATTCCTTGCCAACAGTAGGCTCCAGGTACTTGCTCCCTTCCTCTTTCCTCTTACCATCACAACTGACCTGGCACTTGATTTGAATGTTTGATGTAGCCAGGACCAGAAGAATCTTGGTCATCATGGGAACCCTGATATCATCATGCTGTCATGCTTATCTGAGATATCATGCAATATCTGCAGAACAGTCAGGATATCACAGTAGGCATTTATTTGAACCCGTGTTGCCTAAGGTCCAGAAACACCCCTGCAGAGAGAAACAAATTGCACTTTTCCATATGAGCCTTGAATCTCCTCACCCTTCAATTCCAATTAGCTGGATGCCATCCCTTTTGACTGTGAATATCTTAGCTGCCCATCATTTATTCACTTCACTGGAGCACTGATAACCAAGTTACAAATTTTTTTGAGAAGTTTCAAAACCAGAGTGGCAGGATTTTAGATGAAAGTGAATGATGGACACTTCATGTAAGTATCTTTCTAGACTTAATCCCAGTGCAATGATTCTTGAGAAGATTTTCTGCAAACACAAAAACAGAATTTGACAGGCTGTCAGATTTGGCTCCACAGAAATGTTATAGGCCAGGGTACATGGGCAATGACTGAACAGACTCCATTTTGCTCTGCAACTCCATGTTATGTAGGAAATTAGCTTCTCCCATGGAAACACACCACCTATGCAACCATCATCAGTTACTTAGATGACATGTTTAGCAATACAAAATGACAATATTTATATGATAAAAATTGTTCTCTTTTGATTCCTAATTAACTCTCCAAAACAATGCCATATGAAAATGGTGATGTCAATGATGATTGTGTAGATGTTAGTAACATTTCTTTAGTTTGTACCTAGGTAAGTGTTATTTTGATCCACTTCCCCCCATCTGCTGAGGATTTTATGATGCTAGTTTGTAATTTTGAATCATAGCAACAGACTTAAGATTGATATGATTTATGGTATAAGAACCCCTGCAAACCTACGGTCCATGTTGTTCTCCCAATAGCCATTTTTGGGACATTGTGTGTGACAGTAGCTGGCTGGCTTAATAAAGACTCTTGAATTTGGACTTCTCAGTGGTGATGGGTGTGCTCTTAAGTTGTGCCCCATAACATTTGGAGGGCACAGCAAGATCCTCACTGCCTGGTGCATAACCACTATTCAGCCCTGACCTGGAAACTCTTCTGAAGGGGAGAGGTCATAGCATTTCTCCCAGGGGAAGGCCTCTAAGAAAAGTTTCTCATCCCAAGGCTGCATGATCTGTGGAGCCCTGCCCCAAGACTGAACTAAATTCTCTGAGAGTTACCATTTTCTTTGCCCCCAGAGGAGTGGTAAGTGTGTTTCTGGTCGATACATATCTGGGAACATGAAAAAGATGACACAGTGTTACTTCCATGGTCTAACATGGTTGCAAAATATTGCCCAGGCAATAGGAATCAGGAGTGGCCACTTGTCTTAGTCTTGGCATCTTACCTGTTCTGTGTTTGTTCATCTTTTTCTCTTTTTTGTTGCCATTGAGTGTAAGACTCCCTAATGTTCTGTGTGTACTCCCCTTTAATGCATGTTAACTAATTTCCAGGAATTCCAGAAAAGAACCAGTGACTAAGAAACCAGTTTCATGTCTTTTCTCTACATATATTCTGAGAGCTATTGGCCAACTTTTGAGGTCAAATGACCCCTTCAGCATACTACCGACTTCACTCTCACCTATAAAATTCAACAAATTGTTTTTGGGCAGCCTGGATATCCTGATCAAGTGCCTTATATTCAAATTTGGATTGATATTCTCTCTGATAACACCCAATGTCTCAAATCCAGTTTCAGGACTCCAAGAAAAAGTGCAAGGAGTCAAGTGCTATTGTGCTGACAAAATCTCTCTCAGGTAGCCAGGAACCCAAATACTTCTAGAGGTACCAGAGGAGTCTGATGTTTTCTTACTCTATCACTCTCTCTCATCATCACCTCCTGCAACATCCACCTTTCCTCCTTTATTTCCACCTGTCCCTTCTTCCTCTACCCGACCTCTTACTGCTCCTTCTACCCCTATGTATTCACCCCACACTTGAAGCAGTTCTCACTATTATCCCAATTACCCTTCCCTTTACCACCCCTTTCCTTACCTCCTCTGTGTCACCAGTTCCTCCACTGCCCCTCAGGCAAGCCCCTATGCAGCCTGGCTTGGACCAACAACCTTTTATAGTTTATGTTTCCTTTTCTATTAGTGATCTTTATAATTGAAAAACAAAACAAAACACTTGCTTTTCTGAAAAGCCCCAGGGATCAAAATGTCTCCTAGAATCTGTATTTTACACTCATTAGCCTATCTGGGATAATTGCCAACAGCTATTTTAAACTCTCTTCACCTCAGAGGAACAGAAGCATACTCAGAGGGAGGCTCTCAAAACTATGTTGGTGTCAAATGATCAACCCTCCAATGAGCCTGTGCAGTTTAAAACTATTTCCCTGTCCTCTTGACCCACCTGGGATACTAATGCAGACAGAGGTATGGTGACTTCACATCATTATCGCCAGACTCTTCTCAGTGGGGTAAAAGCCACAGCATGGAAACCTACTAATTTGTCTAAGGTAAGTGAAACTATACAGCAACCAAATGAATCCCCAGTTGCACCTCATTCTTAGACTGCCTCCAAGACTTATTGCTTGTACATTGTAGTTGATACAAAAGCTCCAGAAAACAGATCAGCATTAAACATTGATTTTGTTACCCAGTCAGCCCCAGATATTAGAAAGAAATTACAAAGACAGGAAGAATTTGAGAGAAAGATGCTGTCAGAGTTGGTGAAGATAGTCCAGAAGAATTATAACAAACAGAACCCACCCAAGGACAGACAAGCAAAACACATGACAAAAATTATGGTAACAACCATGGCAGGATACAAGTTTCAAACTCAAAAGGACCCTCCACACCGAGTCATATCTCAATTATGGGCAAATAACAAAACCACTCTACCAAGAGACCACTGTGCTTACTATAAGGAAAAAGCACTTTGAAAAAACTAATGTCCAAATAAAGACAAAAGTCAGGTATAGTCCTCCAGACAGAGGGAGCTGAAGACTACTGGAGTAGGGGATCCATTCAGATGAGCCCCCAGGAGCCCAGGGTCACACCAGAGATAGGGGTCAAACCAGTCAACTTCTTGGTAGATATTGGAGCTTTTTTCTTTGTCTTGACTGAGAGAAGAATCTTTATCTAAAAAAGGATCCCCATACAGTGGGCAACAAACAAATCCAAATCTTACCCTTGAACTACAGCCCACATCACCAATATAGAAAAAAGAACAATTACTCATTCCTTTCTTGTGATGCATAACTATCCTTATCCCTTTTGAAGGAGAGAACTTTCACAAAAATTACAGTCTACCATCTCTTTTCAAGGAAACTTTGCCAAGCTGACTCATGATGGATCTCCAACTGCTATTATGTTAGCTTCTACCCTCAGTGAGGAATACCTTTTAATGTCAGAAAAAACACCCACCCTATCTACCACATATCTCTCTGAGATCCAACAAAGCATTCCAGAGGTCTGGGAAGAAAACAACCCACCAGGTTTAGTCTCACTGACCACCAATTGTTGTTCAATTACCTAATGTAGCAACTCTAGAAAGAGTGAAAAAATACCCTACCAGTCTGGAAGCCATAAAGGGAATTGCCATTCACTTTCAGAGACTAAGGAAGGCAATATCCTTATAACTTGTCAGTCAGACTGGAATACTCCTCCCTGAAACATTCCAAAACTGGACACCAGGAATTTTCAACCAGTACAGGACTTTAGAGAAGTCAACAACTGGGTGGAAACAATTCATCCAGTGGTGCCTAAACCTTACAATCTCTTAAGGCTGCTGCCCCATCCCAAAAAGTCTACACTGGACTAACCTGAAGTATGCATTCTTCAGTATCACACTTGCTGAGGTAAGCCAGCCTCTCTTTGCTTTTGAGTGGGCTGACCCAGAGGTAGGCTCTTTTGTACAATTGACAAGGACTTGGTAACCACAGGTTTTTAAGAACTCCTCAACACTCTTTGATGAGACCTTATGTCAAGATCTGTTACACTTCTGGCAGCAACATCCAGAGGTTTCTCTCCTACAGTATGTGGATGACTTCCTGTTAGCTGCTAAAGATATACCTGATTGTAAAAGGGCTAGTGAGAACTTATTAAAAGAATTAGCTTCCCTGGCATACTGAGTCTCCACAAAGAAAGCCCACTTGTGTACACATACAGCCACATATGTAGGCTATGAGCTAAGTAAGGAAAAAGAACATTCTCAATAGGGTGCATAGAGGCAATTCTCAAAATATCATGTCCTCAAACCAAGAGACAGGTTAGAGAGTTTATAGGTTCAGTAGGTTATTGCTGACTTCGGATATCAGGATTTGCAGAAATAGCAAAGCCCTTATATACAAGCATGGGGGGGGGAGAAATCTCCCTACTTTGGACAGAATGAGAACAAAAAGCATTTGAAACTTTAAGGAAGACACTGACAACTGCTGTTGCCTTAGAATGGACTGATGTAACCATGTCTTTGCCTAAAGTCATCAAAACTTATTCATTTGTACAATAATATTTGGCCACAGTACCCTTTAGATAATCAATCCAAATGGTCAATATATGACTCCCAGGACTCTGATATTTTACAGGATTTATACAACTTATGTGAGTGAGCAGGCAAATAGAAAGAGATTTCTTATATTCTTTCTTCTTCTTTCTTGTGCACTATACCTAATCTTTGTTAATCCTACAAACGTGAACAACTTCTTTTGGCAATGAAGCCCTCACTTGCTCCTGCTTCTCCTTCCTCTCTTGATCTCTCCTCCTCTGAGTTCCGCCCAGGAAACAAACCACCCTCATACCAGTCTCCTTTAGAGGAACCCCTCCAGCCCCCTGCTCTGCCATCCCCTTTGCTTTGCTCTGCTTCTGCTCCTATCCCTCTGCCCTGCCCACCTCATCCTCCTAACACACGGTTCAAGTTACATGTTCTACCCCACATACAGGAGTTTTCTGGTGTGGAAGAAGTGATCAGAATCCATGTTTCTTTTTCACTCTTTGATCTTTCCCTGATAGAGAAGTGGCTATGCTCTTTCACCTCTGACACTGTGACTTTCATTAAGGAATTTTAATATCTTAGTCTTATGACCTTAGCTGGCATAATATTTACATGATTATGTCCAACACATTGACCCCTGAGGAGCACAGCAGATTCTGGGAGCAGGCACACAATTATACAGATAAGGCTCACCAATCGACTCCAGCCCACCCCATTGGGGCTGAAGCAGTATCACATAGGAAATCCCCAATGGGCCTATAACATGGGGGCCAGACTTCTGCAGTGACACCAGTTCTAAACCTGTGTGCTTGCAGGTCTCTGAAAGGATGCCATTAAACCCATTAATTATGATAAACTTCAGGAAGTAATACAGGAGAAAACTGAAAACCCATCTGTCTTTCTGAGTTGCCTCACAGGGACCATGCTTATATACACTAATTAGGACCCTGAAACTCCAGAGGGATGGCAGCTACTGATGACTTATTATTTTTCCCAAAGCTACCCAGACATAAAGACTATATCGAGGTGGTTGTATAGGGGGAAGTCCCTTACCCCACAACCAGAGGTTCTAGTAGTGGCATTCAGGGTGTATAAAGAAAGGGAAGGAAAAAAAAACAAAACAAAATTAATACACCAAATGCTAGCCAAACCTTTTCAGCCAGGCAGATATGCCCAGCCATCCACTGCCAGGGGCACCATAGCTCCCAGAAGACATCCAGGCCCATGTTTCAAATGTTGAAAAGAAGGCCAGTGGGCATGAGCCTGCCCCAAACCCTGGCAGCACCCAGGTCCTCATCCAAAATGCCACCAACCTGGACATGGGGCAGTGAATTGCCCTGGTGCTCAGTGATGTGCCAGGTCACCCTCAACCCCTCTCTCCAGTGCTTAACTGGGATTGGCAATGAATGACTGTAAGGACCTGGAACTTCTACCCCTGACATCCATCACTACTCAGGAGCCCCAGGTGACACAGGGGAGGTAATCAGCTCCATTTCCTTATAGGTACTGGAGTCACTTTCTCAGTGCTGCATGAGTTTTTGGGATGCACTTCCCCTGCCATATCCTCTCTTGTTGGGGTAGAGGGAAAACCATTCCACCCCCCAAAAACCCCTCCAATAATTTGCCATATTGGATAAATCTGCTTCACTCATTCATTTTTCATAATTCCTATGTGTCCCATTACCCTCCTGGGAAGGAACATCCTAACCAAATTGGGTGCTTCTATTTCCTTCTCACCCACAATGTGCCTTCACTTAGATTCTTTTGCTATTCCTCTTCTCATGACTCTGCAGGAATATACAACTCAAACTGAGTCTTCATATCTCCTCCTCCCTCCCTTGTTGATCCCAAGGTCTGGGACACCCACATACCCTCTGTAGTAAAATGCTCACCTTTATGTACTTGCCTGAAGGACCCAACATTCCACCCAGGCCAGGTCCAATATCTCCATCCACAAAGAAACCTCTTAAGACTTCAAACAGTCATCCAGGATTTAAGGCAGGAATGCTTCCTGTGCCCCACCAACTCAACTTATAACACCCCAACCCTGCCTGTTAGAAAGCCTAATGGATCTTACTATTTGGTACAACATCTCTGCATCATTGCAACTGCATAACTCAGCAGTTGTTCACATTTATCCTATTATGCACAGTCCTTACACCTTTCTTTCCTCTCACCCCTCTTCCACCATTTACTTTTCAGTGCTAGATTTGAAGGACATGCTTTTTACTGTCCCACTTGACCCTGATACTCAGAATCCCTTTGGTTTCACCTGCATTAGCACTCTCACTCAAGTTTCTTTTCAGTTAACCTGGACAGTTTTTCCACAGGAATTCTAAGGCAGCCCTCACTTCTCTGGCCAAACACTGTCTTATGATCTCATCTCTCTCACTTTTGTTGCCTCCTTCCTCTTACAGTATGTTGATTGTCTTCTTCTATATAGTTCCTCTATCAAGGTCTCCCAAGGAGACATGGTTAGATTCTAAATTTTCTGGCTGAGAGAGGGGATAGTGTCTCTCCAGCAAAAGTGAACATTTTCCAGCATCAGGTTATTTACTTAGGAGTTAGTGTCTCACCTAGCTGGGTTAAGACCATACTGTAGGGAGGAAAGCATTGTTGCAGGACATGCCCACTCCATAGACCAAGGAAGAAATTCTTTACTTTTCAGGGTTAGCAGGATATTTACAACACTGGATGCCAAAATTTTCCATCCTGTCATCTCCGTTGTATGAGGATTCAAAGGACACACCCACTAATCCACTCCTCATACTGATGAAAGCCCCATTCCAGACCCTAAGGAAAGTCCTTCTTCATGACCCAGCCCTCCACCTAATGACATCACCAAACCATTCTACCTGTTTTTGTTTTTTTTTTGGAAAAGTGGGGGGTTGATTCTGCATCTTAGGGCACATGTTTGGTCCCACCTTTGACCCAGTGGCATACCTATCAAAAAGGCTAAACCTCACTGCAAGCGACTGGGCACCATATCTTAGAATATTAGCTGCAGCATTTGTCTTAATCCAGGAATCAAAGGAACTATGCATTGGAGGTCCCACTGAAGTGCTTACACCTCATCTCTCTGAGCTCCTTACTTATAAGGGTATGCAAACTCTACAACCCTGGCTGGTGTTAGCTCTACAAACTGCTCTCATTGAGGACTCTGCCATTTCTTTTAACACATGTCCTCCTTTAAATCCTTCCACCCTCTTACCCCTTCCTTCCAACATACATACTTCAATATCCTATAGCTGCTTTTAGATTCTGGAGAAGTTATTTCCTGTCCCTTCAATGTTCAGAAGGGTGCCTTACACAACCCTACTTTCATATGATTCACTGATGGGAGCTCTTTTATCCATGAAGGGATCCTACTGACTGGATATGTTTTTGTCTCCCTGAAAAAGGTTGTAGTCAGGACCACTACCTAACAATAACAGCAATCAACAGGCAGAATCATCTTCACCCATGCATTCACCCTCTCAAAGAAAGAATCCCTCACAATCTACACTGACTGCAAATATGGTTTTACATTATCCTTTCCCATGTCACTATTTGGAAAGAGAGGGACCTTCTTACTACAAAAGGGAACTCATCACCAACTCTAAATACATCCTAAACTTCCTTGAGGCTCTCCACCTCTAAACAAATATAGGTTTTGTACATTGCTGAACCCATGAGACAGACCAATCATTCAAATCTTCAGGGAACTACAAAGCAGATAAAGAGGCTAAAAGGACTGCCCTGTCATCCAAGCCAATCTCCATTATGACTCTCCATTATCCCTTACCTTCACTGCCCCCCTACAGGGAGATGCTTTTCTACCTCTACTGTTTATTCCATCCTAATATTTCTTTACTTTTACAATTCATTAAGACTCATCTGCAACTATCCTTTTCTGATATCTCATTTCTGAAAGAACTCTCCACCACATGTAAAGTTTGCCTACAACACAATCCTACAGCTGTCATGTCCCCCAATTTTCTGATTCACCAGGCCCATGTCACCATTCCAGGGGTAGACTGGAAACTTGATTTCACTCACAGGCCCACAGTAAGAAGATCTAAATACATTTTGGTTATGGTACGTATCTTCTCAGGATGGGTTGAAGCCATCCCCACCTCCAACAAAAGGGCACTGTCTCTACCTTCATCCTTCAGGAAAGCATTAATTGCTTTGGAGTGCCTAGCTCCTTCCATTCAGACAATGAGCCTGAATTCAACTCTCAAATTTTCCAACAACTTGCCAAGCCCTTTGTGGTCCCTTGGCATTTCCACATTCCCTTTTACCCAAAGTCATCAGGTAAAGTAGAATGAGAAAACTGAACTCCTAAAAAGCCTTAATTAATTTCTTTAGATCTTCACCTTGACTGGGATAAACTCCTGCTGCTTGCTTTTCTGCATCTTCATTCACTAATAATGAAACCTGCTAATATTTTGCCTTTTCAGCTGGTGTACTGTCATTCCATCTTTCCTTTCTTTCATCTCATACATCTGTTCCTCTCCTAAACCACATTTGAGCTTTCCAATGGGATTACACTGACTCCTCCATGCCTAGACATTTGTCTGGCCCCCTGGCTCAAAGTCTTCAGGTAGGAAACCAAGTTCTTATCTCTCCTCCTCAGGAAGCTAGAGCTTCTCTATTTCCCAAATACCAGGACCCCCATACAATGATCCTGGCTAAGGCAACGGTTGTCAAGTTTCAAGGTTTGCAAGGATGTGTACACATTTCTTGGTTTAAGTTGTACTTTCAATCCACAAACCCCTCTCCAGCTTCTAACATGCAGGCTTCTTCCAAACAAAACAGTGGGACTTCTCCATCTCAGACTAAAGACCATCAAACCCTCCACCCTTTCTCAGAATAAAAAACAGAAACTTCTCCAATACCTGGAGATTAAATAATACACTATTATATAATGAATGGATAACAGAAGACATCAGGAGGAAAATAAAAAAAATTCTTAAAAGTAAACAAGAACAAAGACACAACATATCAAAATCTCTGGGACACTATGAAAACAGTACTTAGAGGAAGATTTATTTCATGGGGCACATTCAACAAAAGAAGTAGAAATCAACAAATAAACAACTCAATACTACAGCTCAAAGCCCTAGAAAAAGAACAGCAGACTAACACCAAAAGAAGTAGAAGACAGAAAATAGTTAAAATCAGAGCTGATATCAATGAAATTGAAACAAAAGAAACAATCGGAAAATTTAACAAAATAAATAGTTGGTTCCTTGGAAGAATAAACAAAATTGATAAACCCTTAGCCACACTAACAAAGAGAAAGAGGGAGAAAACTCAAATTATAAAATCAGAATTAACAAGGAAATATCACAATAGACAAGAGTGAAACACAAAATATAGTTAGAAGCTATTTTGAAAATCTATACTCCAACAAAACAGAAAACCTCGAAGACATCAACAAGTTTCTAGAGACATATGAATTACCTAAACTGAAAGAAGAGGATGTACACAACTGAAGTAAATCAATTTCAAGCAATGAAATAAATGAGGTCATCAATACCCTACCAACAAAGAAAAGTCTGGGACCATATATGTTGTCAGCTGAGATCTACAAGACCATTAAAGAAGAGCTCATTCCAATACTTCTCAAAGTATTCCATGAAATAGAAGAGGAGGGAACCCTCCCAAACTCATTGTAAGAAGCCAATATCACCCTGATTCCTAAACCAGACAGAGACACATCGAGGAAAAAAAATTTCAGACCAATATCCTTAATGAACATCGACGCAAAAATTCTCAACAAAATTTTAGCAAATCGCATACAAAAATATATTAAAAAGATAGTGCACCACGATCAAGTGGGTTTTATCCCAGGGATGAAAGGTTGGTTCAACATCCAGAAATCAATAAATGTCATTCACCATATCAACAGACTAAAAGTTAAAAATCACATGATTATTTCAATAGATGCAGAAAAAGCATTCGATAAAATACAGCATCCCTTCATGCTCAAAACACTAGAACAAATTGGGGTAGTGGGAACATTCCTTAACATTGTAAAGGCCATCTACACTAAGCCCATGGCCAATATCATTCTAAATGGTGAAAAACTGAAAGCATTCCCCCTAAAAACTGGAACAAGGCAGGGATGCCCTCTTTCACCACTCCTATTCAACATCGTTCTTGAGACTCTAGCCAGAGCAATTAGACAAACCAAAGAAATTAAAGGGATACGAATTGGAAAAGAGGAACTCAAACTATCCCTGTTCACTGATGACGTGATTATATATTTAGAGGAACCTGGAAATTCCACCAGAAAACTCTGAGAACTCATATGTGAATTCAGTAAATTAGCAGGTTACAAGATTAATGCTCATAAATCAATGCATTTTTATACATAAGTGATGAATCTTCAGAAATAGAAATTAGGAAAACTACCCCATTCACAAGAGCATCAAAAACAATAAAATACTTGGGAATCAATCTCACAAAAGAGGTGAAAGACCTCTACAATGAGAACTACAGAGCACTAAAGAAAGAAATTAAAGAAAGCCTTAGAAGATGGAAAGATCTTCCATGTTGTTGGATAGGCAGAATTAATATTGTCAAAATGGCCATACTACCCAAAGTGCTATACAGATTCAATGTAAATCCAATTAAAATCCCAATGATGTACCTTACAGAAATAGAGCTAGCAATTATGAAATTCGTCTCAAAGAATAAAAAACCCACAATAGCTAAAGCAATCCTCAGTAGAAAGAGCGAAACAGGGGGTATCGCAATACCAGATCTTCAACTCTATTACAAAGCAATAGTAACAAAAACGGGATGGTATTGGTACCAAAATAGACAGGTAGATCAGTGGTACATAATGAGGACATGGACCCAAACCCAAATAAATACAATTTTCTCATACTAGACAAAGGTGCCAAAATATACAGAGGAGAAAAGATAGCCTCTTCAACAAATGGTGCTGGGAAAACTGGAAAAACCTATGCAACAGAATGAAATTAAACCCTTATCTCTCACCCTGCACAAAACTCTACTCACAATGAATCAAGGACCTCAGAATGAGACCAGAGACCCTGCAAATTATCGAAGAAAATGTAGGTCCAAACCTTCAACTTGTTGGCTTAGGATCAGACTTCCTTAACAGGACTCCCATAGCACAAGAAATAAAAGCTAGAATCAACCACTGGGATAGATTCAAACTAAAAAGCTTTCTCTCAGCAAAGGAAACTATCAGTAATGTGAAGAGAGAGCCTACAGAGTGGGAGAATATCTTTGCCACTCATACTTCAGATAGAGCGTTAATTTCCAGAATCTATAAAGAACTCAAAAAACTCTACACCAAGAATACAAATAATCCAATCAACAAATGGGCTAAGGAAATGAACAGGTACTTCACAGAAGAAGATGTACAAGCAATCAACAGATATATGAAAAAATGTTCAGCATTTCTAGTAATAAGAGAAATGCAAATCAAAACTACCCTAAGATTTCATCTCACCCCAATTAGAATGGTGATTATCAAGAACACAAGCAACAACAGGTGTTGGCGAGGATGTGGGGAAAAGGTACACTCATACATTTCTGGTGGGGTTGCACATTAGTGCAGCCACTCTGGAAAGGAGTATGGAGATTCCTCGGAAAGCTTGGAATGGAACCACCATTTGACCCAGCTATCCCACTACTTGGCCTATACCTAAAGGTTTTAAAATCAGCATACTACAGAGATACAGCCACATCAATGTTCATAGCTGCTCAATTCACCATAGCCAGATTGTGGAACCAACCTAGATGCCCTTCAGTTGGTGAATGGTTAAAGAAACTTGGCATATATATATATATATATATATATATATATATATATATATATAATATTATTCTGCCATGAAGAATGATAAAATTATGGCATTTGCAGGAAAATGGATGAAATTGGAGAATATCATGCTAAGTTAGATAAGCCAATCTTAAAAAAGTAAAAGACGAATGATCTTGCTGATAAGCGGATGAGGACCTATAATGGGGGGTAGGAGGGGTTAGCATTAGGTTTAGGGTAAGGTTTAGGCTTAGGGATAAGGAGGGTGGTAAGAATGGAGGAAGAAAGGACTGTATAGAGGGAAAAGTGTGGTGGGAGGGGTTGGGGAAAGGGAAAAATAACAGAATGAATCAAACAACATTGCCCTATGTGAATTTATGATTTTTAATTAAAAAAATTGAGTAATAAATTTCTTTCTTAAGAACTTAAGAAAAAGATCTGCTTAGTAATGTAAATGATAAGGAAAGAATGGATGGATAGAAACCAAAATATAGCTGGCATGATTATTCTGAAATTTATAAGCCATTTCAATATCAAAATCATGGTAAATGGATAGGAACAGACAATAATAAAAACCCTAATCATTCAGCATTCATAATAGGGTTACATGTAGACTGCAAGACACAACTGTTTTTAAATGACAGCTTTGAGAAGTGCATTGTGAGGGTTGAGAATGGAGCTCATTCGTAAAGCACTTTCTTATTATGCTGGAGACCCTGGGTTTGATAATTCCCCCAAAAAGCTATCACATGGTATTAAATCATTCTATTCCTCCTAATCAGGACAAACATAATTCGGAATTCATCTAAGTACAAATCTTTTATAAAAATTGATTGCCAAGAAAACTTTTGGCCAGAAAATCAAGTGACAAAATATATTTTAAAATATTTTAAGCAGTGATGTGCAAAACTATGATGATCATGCACATGTACCAAAATCGAGTTGGATACACTTTGTCAATGTGCTCAGAGTGTATACAGAATAAAATAATTATTCACTTTAGAATATTTAATTAAAACAACTTTTGTGAATAAAATATCCCGTGATATAATATATGGAAAGGAGATAAATAGCCATAAGAACCACAGAAGTCATCATCAATTGTTCCTCCCTGAGACACAAAGTTTAGCTGGGTACCATGTCCTGTCTATCTTCTCTCAGCATTACCTCTAGGGTCTGTGTTCTACTTTCTTTTTCCATATGGTGGCCACCCAATACCTAATTTGGAATAAATTTCTAATTCATCTACATTTCTCTTGTCTCTCTCTCCCTATAGTTCATTGTCTCTACTGTTCCTGAAGCTATTATTTGAAAAAAAATATGTGATCATGTCAGCCCTTGTTTAAATAAACACTTTTTATTACGTAGGACGTTCAGACTCCTTGAATGGATAGCTCATGCTTTTTATATTCTGGTTCATTCTATCCCTTCAAATCCTTTTTTTAAATAAATTATTACATATCGACCCTTTTTATCTGTTACAATTTTCCTAACATAACATACACATTCCTATCTCTGAGTTTATTGCATGAAATTTCCTCTGCTTAGAATGCTCTTCATTCATAGACTCATTTTCAAATTGACAAATTCTTACCCATCTTTCAAGGACCATCTCAAGTGCTTCCTTCTCTGAAGACTTATGATTTGCAGACCACTTACTTTTTGCCCATTTTATTTATTACAACACTTTATATGTATCCCTAGTAGAGGACTCTAGTCATCCAAAAGACATAATATGCAATGATGTCAAAGATCATAGTACACCAGGAAATGCTGTGCTTTCAATAACAAGTGCTAGGACAATTACTACATTCTAGAAGATGTTTGCAAAACGTAAAGCTGACAAAGTTTCTTTATGTGGAATGTAAAGACTCCCTATAAATCAGTAAGGAAAATTTACAAAAACTGGTAGGAAATAGACAACAGACTTGGGCAATTAATCTACAAAAGAGGATACCTAAATGACCAACAAACTTATTTAAAAGTGTTTAACTTAGACAATGAAATGCAAAATAAAATCACAATGAGACCACTATTTTACCAGAAAAGTTAAAATTAAAAAAGAAAAATTCTTAAAAATGGGCAAAAAGACCAATGAGAACTATCATACATTGATGTTGGAAGTATAAATTAGTACAACTACTTTGGAATCTTTATATATTTTCTAGGAAGACTGAATATATATATATACACACAGTATGATCCAATAATTCCACTCCTAGATATGAAGTGTTACATATGTTAAGCAAAAAAAAATCACAGTAATGATTTTAGCACTGTCTGATAACAGTAAAAAGTTGAATAAAAGCAAAATGACCATCGACAGAATTGAAAAAATGTAATACACTAAAAGCATATACAGTAAAACAGCATGCAACAAATGAAATATCACTATATGCAACAACATAAATAAAACTCACAAACTTAAAACAGCACAAGGAACCAACCACAAAAAATGCATACTGTACACTTTCATACATATCAAGATACAAAGCATTTAGTACATATGTGTATGTACATACAAACTGTATATATAATATACATTTCCATGTCTGCAAATTTTTGAAAATATATTTCTATAATAAATTACACAAAGATCAGTGGTTTCAATAATAATCAGAAAAGAAGTATTAAAAATTTTAAAGGTAATTATGAATGTGTACTTATGAGAATAAGAAAGTTCCAGGTATTAAAATATAATATAAAATAATATGGTCAAAATAGTAAAATGCATGCAGGTAAAACTAATCCTTGGTATAAAAGAGACAGGGATCATGGCCACAGGTGAGGAGTATTAAGTGAAAAAAAAAAAGGTGAGAGAATGGGCTTTCTGGGATTTTAAAAATTTTATTCAACTGCATACTACTCATATAGGTATGTCAGCACTGCAGAAACTGATTGAGTTGTAGGGTGATGGTTTGGGTACTTCACTGGATAATCCATGTATATTGACAAATGTTCATTGTATCTAGTAAAGTACCTCTAAGAAGATATATGTGGTATATATTCTGCATATGTAGCATATATCAATAAAATTTACCAAAAATAAAATATAACATAGCTTATTGGAAGTCCCATTCCAATATGCATGCATGTTAAGTGTTCCAACAAACCCTAAAGAATGGAAAATGATAAAACTCAGAAGATTTACATAATATTAAGTGCTGGTGTTTTAGCAAATTGGCAGAGCTTGCCTAGCTTGTGCAAATTTTGCATCAATTCCCATAACTGCCAAAATTAAAAGGTTTACATTCAGATAATAGAAAAAGCAGATCTGATTATGTAAGATACCAAAAATTTACTAAGGAGGTCTCTGTCTATGAGACCTCCAGCTCAATGGCTGATGAAATGGTGGACTGTTGAGCTGCAAATTTTCCAGATATCCATCAGGTATTCTGATATCTGCAGGTAGGGATAACCATTTCTTTAAATTTTACAAAAAGATAAAAAGGAATCAAAACAAAAAGACAGGACATTTGACTTTTGATTCATGTACTTTAGAGTAGTATTTTGTAGTAATAATTAGCTGAAGTTAACTGCAGTTTAAAAGTTACCAACATTGATTATATATAATATATTGAAGGCAAAATATTTACTACTGTAAGCAAAGGTATATGATGCAGTTTTACAGAAGTGATATAAGACAAATTGGACTCAGTTATTTTGGGGTCATTCCATTAGTAAACCTATCTCGGATTTACTTTGAAATTATTACACCATATGGTAGGAACAGGCAAGTACAACAACATTTGATCAATATAAATACTTAAACAAGTAGATATTATTATTTTAAATACAACATGTGAAAGAAAATTAAACATTTTCTTTTGGCTGTTAATAGAAGTAAAAGTTGTTCTATTTCCTTTAACTATAGAATGTGAGCTGAGACAAACTTCAAGGAGAAACTTGCCTCTATCATCACATCAACAATTGTGAATTCTATGAAAAGAAATCCTTTTATAATAAAAACATGAAAAACGAAAGAGATAAGAAAGAAACTGTGTAAATATTTACTGAGATAAAATACTTAAATACAGATATACCCCATATTCCAAATGGTTAGACTAAATAATGCAACAATAGTGATTATCACCATATTGATTTAATATTTTATATAACCCAAATCAAATACCAAGATCATTTTTGCCCAAAACAATGAAATGCCTAACACTCATCTAGAACAATAAACAAAAAAAATTTCCGAAAATATTCTTGAATAAGATTACATGCTCTTCAACTTACCATGGGGTTATGTCCGGTTATGCCCTGATAAACCAGTTCTAAGATGAAAATGTCATTAAGTTGGAAATGAACTTAAATATAACTAACTCACTGAATATCACAGTTTAGCAGCAGAGAACTCTGTAGAGTACTGTAATTTAGTCCTGTGGATTCATGGCTAATTGGGAGCTGTGATACTGCATCAAAAAATAGTATCATACTGCATATTGCCAGTCAGGGAAAAGATCAATATTCATAATGTGAAGTATGAGTTGTTATAAATGTGTATTGATTTTTCAGCATTGTAAAGTTGAAATCATCATTTAGGCCATGATGAACGAGAAATAGATCATGTGTATATGTGCAACGGGAGGAATGAAAAAATAAATTGTTCTACATACTAAAATGAATTAAACTAAAAATAAATATATAATCTAAGCATGTCACCTCTGGGGGGAAAATATATAATTCAATGAAAGAATTAGGCAATCTACATATAGACCCAAATGCCAACATCTTTTACACCTGTGGTAAAATCACATGTATTATAAGGGAAAATAAGGAAAATTATATTATTGTTTTGATATATCTATTTAATTATACAAATATTAAGTTGATCTCAAGAGTTGAAAGTGTTAATTTTTATAGAGAACACTGATATTGTTTTCCTTAACTCACTCAGAAAAAATCTTTTAACAATAAAAATATAATCAACCAGAAGAACAGACACTCTAATCTTCATTGTCTCTACAGTTACAAGAAAGAAAGCAAACTTCTATTTTTAGAGATTTCATTTTTTTGTAGAAAAATATGAATATACAGCACATACTGAAATGACAAAAGTCATAATTTCTTCAAAGTTATAATATCCCATTGGTAAAAAAGGAAATATGTTGCATAAGTTATATGGGGAAATAATTTACTACATACAATAGGGATTTCTATGTGCCATGAACCACACAGGAACTGATACTGATACTTATAAAGCAAGGGAAAAAATGGTGGTGTCTATTTTATTTTTCTCTCTTAAAATCTGAATATGAATTATCCAAATGAATCTTAGAGATATAACTGAAATTACATTTTCTGAAAAGAGGACTGTGCTAAGGCCCTCTAGAATGATGTCAGTCTAGATTTCTGGAATTTAAAAAAAAATCACTTTTCCTCAACAGGGAACTAAAAATGAATATTCTGTATTCTGTAGAATATAGAGTACTATGATGAATGTGTACTTGCATTGCAATAATAATTAGTAAAAAGGAAATATTAGGAATACAACTCACTGATATAATTATAAAAGCTCTCTTCATGAAAATTTCCAAATTGCTTTATTTGCTTGATATATATATATATATATATACATATATGTGTGTGTATATTTATATACAAAAACACACATATAAATGTATATATATATTTTTTTTAAAGTGTAACCTCTATTGAGATCCATCTATGTTTATGATTTCTGAGACAAACACCTGTAGGTGACTGGACTTCATCAGATGATTTCCCAGAAGCTTGGTCACTCTCAACATCTGATCCCATTTTTAGATATTTGTGAACAATATCTGTATTGGAAAATGAGACAATGTTTAACTTACTGAATATTTTATCCTACTGTGTAATTATCATTGCAGGTAAAGTATAGAAAACCAACATACAATAATCAGAGAATAACAGTCTTTTAGAGTCATATATGTGCAGTTAAGAGATCAAAACACTAACTCAAATGTCTTCAAATAGGAAGTACTAAAAAAATTCTTTTACACTTTTGGATTGTGAAACATTATGAAAGAAATTTCATTCAAGTCATTATCCAGAGTTGAATAAAAATTACAGCCTGGAACTATACATTTAAAATTTTAAAGAATAATAGTTATTTAAAAATAGTACTTTAAAAATTGAACTCAAGGGTTTCTTACCAAATCAATATTAAAATTTACCTTATTCCTGTATTTTTGTCTTGGTAATTTAATACTAAAAAAAGTTCAATTCTTATTCATAAGCAGTTGCAAATGATAATGGAATACACTTCTAATATAAAGAGATTCTGGAGAAATTTTATGTTGACATCTAGACAAAAAATTTACTTGGCAGCAAAAATTATTGTATTGGTGATTGATTCCTAATCTCTTAAAATTTGATATCAGATACATCTACAGTTACAATTTTTTTCTGTCATACTTAAAAAATAAAATGTTAGAGAATTAAAACATGCCTTATATTTCTAGAAACATTTGAAAATGTTCCTACCTCAATGAAATGTAGATCAAAATATAATGCTTAAATATGTAAAGGTGGTTGCAAGAATGTATAAGCAATACCCAGGAAGCAAATTTAACAAAGAGAGAACTGAAAGTCAAGAGCTCTTAAGCATAGACAGACTGTCATTTTCTTCATAGGGGTTGCTGATACTGGTGGGAAAGTGCTTGGGTTTTGATGCACAGTGAGATAAAAGGTGAAGCCTTGGGTGTCTAAACTGCAACCCCTCACAGAAACACCAGTCTCTTGCAAAAGAAATATGAGGTAAGTTTGTTAGTCTCAGAGTATGATTAAAACTTGACTACTACCTGACACAAAGAAGTAATTATGTTATTAACAAACAAGGATGATTCAAACACAAATGCTCACTGGTAGTTTTGAGAACCAGAAGAACACTTACTTGCTCAATTTTTGTGCCATTCACTACATAATAGCTATAGATCCAGTAAATTTAAATTTAATCTCATTTCCTAACACTTTCAACATTGCTTTCTTAAATCTAGACCAAGATTCCAGTACAAGAATAGATGCTTATGTATAGTTCCTGAACTAAATTTGTTTTTTTTTTGTTTATTTTGTTTTTGCATTTTAAATGTTACTAATCAAATAAAACAATATGCAACAGATACTATAGTCCACACAACCTAAAAATGTTCTAAGAAGCCCCTGGATTAGACAATCAACAGTCAGCCAAGCCCTGACCTGTAGTGTTTTCTGATTTCCTTAGGCAACAGTCCTCTATAGCACACTTCACACTACCAACATGAAACTGAATGTGTAACAATTGGAAGAACATGCAGTAGCACACCATTATGTGGTACTTTGCAATAAATATACCACAGAAGTAACTCTTACTGCATAGATAACTATAGTAAAAATCAACAGAATAATCAGAAATAATTACTCTTGCATATTCATTATTTTTGTTTCTGAATTTACTTTAATTATAAGTTCATATGATTAAATACTAATAATGGCCATGTTTAGCAGGCAAAATTGCTAAAAATTTGAAAATCATCTCTCAGTGTGAGCTGACTGCAGCACACCATTCCATAGGGTTACACCTAAACAGGTAAAGGCGATACACATTACCCACAGATAAAAACTGCATTAGTTCATATTCCAAAATTTCATGAAAAAATCAGGAAATAATCTGTCATGGCAAGAAAGAATGCAAGCAGTACAAAAATGCTCAGAAACTTCAGTAAATATAATTATGTAATGAAAGAACAAAATTGTTCTGTTTAGCTGGGTGTGATGGCACACACCTGTAATGCTGAGGCAGGAGGATGATGAGTTCAAAGCCAGTCTCACCAAAAGTGAGGCACTAAGCAACTGTGTGGGACCCTGTCTCTAAATAAAGTATAAAATAGGACTGGGATTGTGACTCAGTGGTCGATTGACCCTGAGTTCAATCCTGGTACTCAAGAAATTTTGAATTGTTATGTTTAAAAACATAACATGTTGCAAAAGTCAAATCAAACATGAATTTTAAAGAAGAAATCACCAGGGTTATGGGTGTGACTCAGTAGTAAAGTGTGTGCCCAGCACATGTGAGGCACTTGTGTTCATTCCTTACCACATGAAAATAATGTAATTAAAAAAAAATAAAGGGATTGTGCCCATCTGTAACTAAAAAGTATTTTGAAAATTTTAAAAATAAACAGCACCAAAAATGATCAGGGAAGTAGGCATAAAATAAATAGAAACTTTAAGCTATGTATTTTCCTGGATATTTAAAAGGACATAATAATAAAAGAGTAACAACTGAGGTGATAATCTAATTACTGTATGAGTCTAGAGTGATGATTTCAAGTATTAATGAGGTATGATCCTAAATTAAGCACCACCCTAAGCTGCCAATCATTTTGAAATTCTGCATGTCCTTCTTATGGGATTTGGTTCCTTTCTGATGGACAGGTATTCAAATATTACTTCTCTGTATTATCAAAAATATTCTCTCTGAAATGTTCCATCTTTCTGATGTTCTTTCTACTCTTAACTTGTTTTTTTTAACTGGCAAAGTGAAAGTAGAAAATAAAGGCTGGCAAACTAAAACCTAAAAACATGCATGTTCTACAATAAGAAAGTTAGATAAAATAGACAAATAATCAAATTACTAAATCTGCTTCCATTTCTGGGCATTGCCATGATGGAACCAATGCTTCCTCCAGTAAAACTGTGGGGTCTCTGCAATGGGCATTTCTTGAAAGACCCTGTGTACTGGTGGAGGAAGGAATGAGTGCTGTGAGATGGTGGAGGCCTGTCAGTCTTCACCACGGGCTCTGTAGTTCACAGTATTTGAAAATTGTTCCATCACCTGCCCAAGATTCAGGATCACATGGGAAGGATTGAGAAAGCAAAGCAGAAAACTAAAGTTGTAACAGATGTCACTACATATAAACTCATGTCTAGGACTATCCATGCAAACCAGTAGAGTTAAAATAATTTCTATGAAAAATACTTATAAAATATTAAAAATGTTTTAATTTAGCTAATATCTATCACTCTCTCATATAATAAAATTTAGATCATCACAAAATTAATATAATGATTTTATTCATTTGCTAACTTTAACTATCTCAAGATAGTTTACATCCATTCCTTCATGAATTCACTACCTAGCATGTACCATATGATTAAGCATCCTATAGAATATAAAAGATATAATCCTTGCCTAAATGAACTTATATTCCTATTGAGAAACATCCAGAAAATTGTGTCAATTAGTGAATTAAACAAAAGTACTTAAGTATCATTTATAGAGACTATGAAATTATTATCCTCAATTTAATATTTTAATATAAAGAATCTTTAAACAATCATGGGTCTATTACCAAGCAGAAACATTCCTAAAACTTAATATTTCAAAGTTATTTAGGCGAGGAGCAGTGGTCCATCCCTATAATCCCAGTGATTCAAGAGGCAGAGGCAGAAGGATCACAAGTTCAAAGCCAACCACAGCAACCTAATCAGTTTCTAAGTAACTCAGCAAGACCCTCCCTTAAAATAAAATATAAAAAAGGCTGAGGATGTGTGTCAGTGTATAAGTGCCCCTGGGTTCAATCCCTGGTACCAAAAATAAGATATTTAGTTATAAATGGCAAATAATATTAACAAGACTTTGTAAAACTGTTTCAAAGTTTTTGAGTATAACCCTAGAAACAGAATTGCTGCTTCATACATTAATTTTATATTTAGATATTAGGGAAAATGATATGAATTAATTTTTGAAAATTTTTTGAAAATTAAATATTTAAAAATCTTATGGACTCCAAATTCTCTATTCTTGCAGGAACTTTAGAAAAAATTCTACATTTCTCTTTAGTTAAAATAATTTTATGCTAACAGCAACAAAAAAACTACATAAGAATGTGATGGAAGCAATTATCAGGCATTTATCAAAAATATGCAGAATTTCTCTCAAAGTTATTAATGAAAACATGGGAATATGCAATATCAGATTGTGGTAGTCCTTGCTACCTGCAGTCTCTTCAATGTCTATTATGATGCCCTCAAGTATTTTATCAAGTAAGTCTGATGAAGAAGATATTCAACAGTTTCTATTTTTTCTTCTTTACTACCTGTCAAAGTTACTATTGTAAAAGGGAATGTTATTAAAGGAAACAATATATACTACTTGAAAACAATTAGATATTGTAACCATTTCACCAGGTTACAAAGTAAGCTTTAATAAATAATATTAAAATATTTCAGAAACTATGCAGTCTAAAATAGTAGCCAGTTCTCAAAAGAGTAGGTTCATTTTCTTTGATTAATAACATTTTTAAAAGAGGTATGTCTTGTAGTCAAATACTCATTACGAATATGTCCTGTGGTTTAGGTTGTGGCTCAGTGGTAGACCACTTGCCTTTTATGTGTGAGGCACTGGGTTCAATTGTCAGAACTACATGTAAATTAATGTATAAAATAAAGGTTGTTCAGTAACTGATTTTTTAAAAAGAATAGGTCCTAGCCAAATGTTGTGGTACATGTTTACAATCCCAGAGGCTTGGGAGGCTGGGTCAGAAGGATTGTAAACTCAAAGCTTGCCTCAGTTACTTAGTCAGGTCCTGAGAAACTTAGCAAGACCCTTTCTCAAAAATATGTAAAAAGGACTGGGGATGTTGCTCAGTGTTTAAATACCCTTAGCTTCAATCTCTAGTACCAAAAAAAAAAAAAAAAAAAAAAAAAAAAAGAAAGAAAGAAAGAAAGAAAAAAGGAAAAGGAAAAGAAAAAGAAATAGTGTCCTAGTCAGGTAAAGTGACTCATGCTACCTGGGCAATTGAAGTAGGAGAATCACCAAACCAAAAGCCAGCATTTTACCAAGACTGTTTCAAAATGAAAACTAAAAAGAACTTGGTATACAGCCCAATGGCAGAGTAGACCTTGGTTCAATTCCTGGTACCACCCCTCCCCTCACAGGAAAACATGACCCATAAACCACCCATGAAGATGCATAGGGAACTTATTTTATTTCTAAATATCACTGGCAAACATAATGGCAAGGCTCTTCTATCTGAAAAGTGAACACACTGAGCTGGTCATGCTAACAAGGATCAGGAGTTCAAAAGTAGCCTTAGCTATGTAGCGAGGTCCTAACAGTAAAGCAAGAAAATAAGCAAATTACTAAGGCCCCATCTCAAAGTGTTAAATAGGTCTAGAGATGTGATTCAGTGGTGAAACACCACTGGGATCAATCACTGGTATCAAAAACAAATAAAAAATGGCCCTGAACACACTGGATTTAAGTAATACCAAGAATTCAATGGAATTCTGACAGAAAATTAGAATTTTCTTTCAGGTATCTAGCAGATATTATCTTTCAAAAAAATAGAAGATTATGAAGTAAATTTTGGGATTTGATACAAAGGCAACATTTCCCCTCCTCTATGTAACTATACCCAAATAATTATTTTAATTTACTACTAGCCCATCTCTCCTGCCCCCAATAGACTACAAAACAGCAGCTCCCAAAGAAGCCTCAGCAGAAGCAAAGAGGTCTGGGAAAATAGACACATAGGTGTAGACATTGAAGAAAAGAAAATTAGGCTGTAATGTATTCATTCTGCCAAAAGATGGGTATTCTTAGGTGAATATACAGAATGAAAGGGCAATAACTACTTCCTGCATTTGTAGTGTATGATGAGTCTGAATATATGTTGTAGACATTGAGGGTTGACCATAAACAATGGCGAGTTTCATAGTGTCTCTTCTCCAAAGTTTTTTTCCAGCATGAACAACCTCCAGCTTTTCTTGCCCCCAAAATATCCTTACTCTCCCCTTTTGAATATTCAGCTTGGAAGCTTTGCCCCATTCCATGTTCAGCATGGTCTTTGTTCAAACCTGTTGTTATGCCCTGTGAAACTGTGCTCCTCATGCCATAACCAGGCTGTTATTTCATTCTTTGGCTTGTAGTCTGCTCCATCTCGGGGATGGTTAGAGGACTCTTGGCAATATCCCACAGACCCTTGTGACAGAGAGGCATTTGTCTGGTCAAGAAGGAAAACCATTGTGTGAATACAGATTGACCAGACTTTTCTGCATCTTGAGGAGATTTGATGTGCCCCTGGAGAAATCCCAGTAGGTAAGTATCTGGGTACAGCATACTCTTAATGCAGCAGCCAAGGAGGAGGGGCCTGACAGTTGGAGTGAGCACACAACTCTCCTTGCTTGTTAGGTTCCTCCTGACCTCCGTCCAACATGCTGAGAGAATGATTCCCTGCTCTCTTTGTGAGCAACTAGAGGAGCCACACATGTTCACATGGAACACAGACATCCCGCATAACAGCTGTCTCCTTTCCAAACTTTGTAGGTTAGGAAGGGAAACCTGACAGATGGAATGTGATGTGTCCCAATTCAATGATCACTTAAGCCAGGGCACTGCTCTTCATGCTGTACTGAGCTGAGCACTCACTACCCATTACTCTGTGTGACTGCTAGGCCTCTAGGCTAGTTTCCTGTCTCTGAAGAAGACCCAGATTTTCCCAGTCCTGGAGGAGTGTGGTAAGAGAGCAAATCCACTGGTGCTAATGCTAAGCTTGTTGAGATATGTCCTCTCAGGCACCCCTGGGTCCCAGCTTGTTACACTGGAACTTGTGGGGGCTTATGGACTACAGCAGGAGCCAGGTGAGCGGGCTCACAGAATAAATCATGCGGGCCATTGAAACGGCGCCACCTAGCGGGCTCGGGTGAAAGGGCGAACAGTCAGGCTTCAATGGGAACCCTTGACTAGATTGGATATGGAGAGATTTATCGCCCATGGGGCTGCATAGCGCTTACAGCCTGGTTTCTACCTCACCAGGCAACAAGAATGGTATTACTTCTTTAAAAACGCAGAACCTTCACAGCCATTTCCTTCGTATATCCTCTTACCCTCACAGCTGAGCCAGTGCTTGTCTTGAATGTTGGCTTGAGCGGCTAGGAGTGGAATGGTCCCTGGTTGTCATGAGAACCGTGATGCCACTGTGTTCTCAGGCCGCTGCTCTGTGACCTCAGGTGGAATCTTTGGTGCAGGCCATGTCACGTGAGTCACTCCTCAAAGTTCATATTGCCCAAGGCTTCACAAACCCTCTGGGGAGTGCAACAATGTGCCTTCTCCTACCGGAGCCTAGAAGCCCCATGCCATGCACTACCTAGCTGCCCAATGCCTGCTTCCTCCCCTTTGATTAGAGGAGATCTCCCATGAATGGTTCTCATGTGACAGGAGAACTGGTAAGCAATTGATGCATTTTACTGAGTGGAATTGAATGCACCTGAATGAATGAAGGAAAAAGGATCTGACTTTCTGCCACATATCTCTCTGTAATGAATCTTTGCTCAACAAAGATTCTTTAAAAATGCAGGACCTTGGCAGCCGCTCCCTTCGTCTATCCTCTTACCCTCACAGCTGAGCCAGTTCTTGTCTTGAATGTGGGCTTGAAGAGGCTAGATGCAGCATGGTCTCTGGTTGTCATGGGAACTGATATGCCACTGTGTTCTCAGGCCACTCCTCTGTGATCTCAGGTGGAATCTGCAGTGCAGGCCATGCCACATGAGCCACTCATCAAAGTTCATAATGCCCAAGTCTTCATAACCCTCTGGGGAGTGCAAACATATGCCTTCTCCTACCAGAGCCTAGAAGCCCCTACAC
>NW_027632956.1:3880617-4025885 GCF_902686455.1 Sciurus vulgaris | reverse complement strand
AAGGGATAAAGAAGGTCATTTCATACTGCTTAAGGGAAGCATAAATCAGCAAGATATAAAAATCATAAACATCTATGCCCCAAACAGTGGCTCATCCATGTATGTCAAACAAATCCTTCTCAACTTCAGAAACCAAATAGACCATAACACAATAATACTAGGTGATTTTAACACGCCTCTCTCACCACTGGACAGATCTTCCAGACAAAAATTGAACAAAGAAACCATAGATCTCAATAACACAATCAATAATTTAGACTTAACGGACATTTATAGAATATATCATCCAACCAAGAGCGAATACACTTTCTTCTCAGCAGCACATGGATCCTTCTCTAAAATAGACCATATATTATGCCACAAAGCTAATGTTAGCAAATACAAGAAGATAGAGACACTAGCATGTATTCTATCAGATCATAATGGATTGAAGTTAGAAATAAATGAAAGAGTAAAACACAGAAACTATTCCAACATCTGGAGATTAAACAATATGCTATTATATGATGAATGGATAACAGAAGATATTAGGAAGGAAATTAAAAAAATTCTTAGAGGTAAATGAGAACAAAGAAATATCATATCAAAATCTCTGGGACACTATGAAAGCAGTACTTAGAGGGAAATTTATTTCATGGAGCACATTTAATAAAAGAAGTAAAGCTCAACAAATAAACGACCTAACACTACAGCTCAAAGCCCTAGAAAAAGAAGAACAGACCAACACCAAAAGTAGTAGAAGGCAGGAAATAGTTAAAATCAGACCTGAAATCAATGAAATTGAAACAAAACAAACAATACAAAAAATTGACAAAATTAATAGTTGGTTCTTCGAAAAAATAAAGAAAATTGATAGACCTTTAGCCACACTAATAAAGAGAAGATGAGAGAAAAACCAAATCACTAAAATTCGGAATGAACAAGGAAATATCACAACAGACACGATTGAAATACAAAACAAATTAGAAGCTATTTTGAAAATCTATACTCCAACAAAATAGAAAATTTCAAATACATCAACAGGTTTCTAGAGACATTTGAATTGCCTAAACTGAACGAAGAAGACATACACAATTTAAATAGACCAATTTCAAGTACTGAAATAGAAGAAGTGATCAAAAGCCTACCAACAAAGAAAAGTCCGGGACCACATGGGTTCTCAGCTGAGTTCTACAAAACCTTTGAAGAAGAGCTCATTCCAATACTTCTCAAAGTATTCCATAAAACAGAAGAGGAGGGAACCCTCCCAAACTCATTCTATGAAGCCATTATCATACTGATACCTAAACCAGACAGAGACTCATCAAGGAAAGAAAATTTCAGACCAATATTTTTAATGAATATCAACGCAAAAATTCTCAACAAAATTTTAGCAATTTGCACACAAAAACATATTAAAAAGATAGTGCACCATGATCAAGTGGGTTTCATCCCAGGGATGTAAGGTTGGTTCGACATCTGAAAATCAATAAAGGTAATTAACCATATCAATAGACTTAAAGTAAAGAATCACATGATTATTTCAATAGATGCAGAAAAAGCATTTGATAAAATACAGCACCCCTTCATGCTCAAAACACTAGAAAAAATAGGAATAGTGGGAACATTCCTTAATATTTTAAAGGCCATTTATGCTAAGCCCATGGCTAATATCATTCTAAATGGTGAAAAACTGAAAGCATTCCCCCTAAAAACTGGAACAAGGCAGGGATGCCCTCTTTCACCACTTCTATTCAACATCGTTCTTGAGACTCTAGCCAGAGCAATTAGACAAAACAAAGAAATTAAATGGATACAAATTGGAAAAGAAGAACTCAAACTATCCCTGTTCGCTGATGACATGATTATATATTTAGAGGAACCTGGAAATTCCACCAGAAAACTCTTAGAACTCATAAGTGAATTCAGTAAAGTAGCAGGTACAAGATCAATGCTCATAAATCCAATGCATTTTTATACATAAGTGATGAATCTTCAGAAAGAGAAATTAGGAAAACTATCCCTTTCACAATAGCCTCGAAAAAAATAAAATACTTAGGAATCAATCTCACAAAAGAGGTGAAAGACCACTACAATAGGAAGTATACAACACTAAAGAAAGAAATTAAAGAACGCCTTAGAAGATGGAAAGATCGTCCATGTTCATGGATAGGAAGAATTAATATTGTCAAAATGGCCATACTACCTAAAGTGCTATACAAATTCAATGCAATCCTGATTAAAATCCCAATGACGTAACTTACAGAAATAGAGCAAGCAAGTATGAAATTCATCTGGAATAATAAGAAACCCAGAATAGCTAAAGCAATCCTTAGCAGGAAGAGTGAAACAGGGGGTATTGCTATAACAGACCTTCAACTCTACTACAAAAGCAATAGTAACAAAAATGGCATGGTATTGGTACCAAAATAGAAAGCTAGATCAATGGTACAGAATAGAGGACACGGACACAAACCCAAAAAAGTACTATTTTTCATACTAGACAAAGGGGCCAAAAATATGCAATGGGGAAAACATAGCCTCTTCAACAAATGGTGAAGGGAGAATTGGAAATCCATATGCAACAGAATGAAACTAAACCCATAACTCTCACCACGCACAAAACTAAACTCAAAATGGATTAGGGACCTTGGAATCAGACCAGAGACCCTGCAGATTATAGAAGAAAAAGTAGGTCCAGATCTTCAACATGTTGGCTTAGGACCAGACTTCCTTAACAGGACTCCCATAGCACAAGAAATAAAATCAAGAATCAATAACTGGGATAGATTCAAAGTAAAAAGCTTTCTCTAAGCAAAGGAAACTATCAGCAATGCGAAGAAAAAGCCTACAGTTTGGGAGAATATCTTTGCCAATCATACTTTAGATAGAACACTAATCTCCAGGATCTATAAAGAACTCAAATACTCTACTCCAAGAATTCAAATAATCCAGTCGACACATGGGCTAAGGAAATGAATAGACACTTCACAGGAGAAGATCTACAAGCAATCAACAAACATATGGAAAAATGTTCAACATGTCTAGTAATAAGAGTAATGCAAATCAAAACCACCGTAAGATTTCATCTGACCCCAATTAGAATGGCGATTATCAAGAATACGAGCAACAACAGGTGTTGGCGAGGATGTGGGGAGAAAGGTACACTCATACATTGCTGGTGGGGCTGCAAATTAGTGCAGCCACTCTGGAAAGCAGTGTGGAGATTCCTTAGAAAACTCGGAATGGACCCTCCATTTGACCCAGCTATCCCACTCCTTGGCCTATACCAAAAGGACTTAAAATCAGCATGCTATAGAGATACAGCCACATCAATGTTCATAGCTGCTCAATTCACAATAGCCAGACTGTGGAACCAACCTAGATGCCCTTCAATTGATGAGTGGATAAAGGAACTGTTTATATATATATATATATACAATGGAATATTACTCAGTCATAAGAATGATAAAATTATGGCATTTGCAGGCAAATGGATGAAATTGGAGAATATCATGCTAAGTGAGATAAGCCAATTCCAAAAAGCCAAAGGACAAATAATATCGCTAATAAGTGGATGATGACACATAATGGGGGGAGGGAAGGGTTAGTGTTAGGGTTAGAGTTAGGGTTAGGGAGGGGACAAGTATGGAGGAAGGATGCACTGTATAGTGGGAAAAGAGGGGTGGGAAATGTGGGGGAAAAGGATAAAATAGCAGAATGAATCAAACAACATTACTGTATGTAAATTTATGATTACACAAATGGTATGCCTTTACGCCATGTACAAACAGAGAAACAACATGTATCCCCTTTGTTTACAATAAAATTAAAATAAATAAATAAATAAAAGAAAATAAATATAAACTTTCACTTTAATAGTGAAATAAACACATGAAACGTAAATGGCAACATTCACTTATGTGTGTACCCCTTCCCCAAGATCCTAAAAAGCTGTGGTCAGTTATCTACTTCTATTCCCCACTTGGGGATGTAAGTCATTATCATCTAGAGAAGTCTGAGAAGGATCACTTTAGAGAAGAAATCCCCCATGATACATGAAGAAACTTGCCTACAGATAGTGAAAAGAGGAAAGAATTTAAAATAATGCATTAAGAACAAAATCAAGCTGAAAACTCCTTGTTATCAGACATTGTTTTAAAATTTGCCTGAACAAAGAAGTACAGTGTTGACAAAACAATATTCTTTTTTAAGAAAATGAAATTAATTTAAGCTTAGCACAAAGATAAGATCAAGAATGAGGGAGAACTCCTGCCAGATTCTAGCCCAAATTTTTGGGAAAGCATTGAGCTTAAATAAAGGTGAGTACTTCCATTCTTATCTTCATCTCTGACATTTGCTAGCTATGTGACTTTGGACAAGACCTTTCTGGGTCTGGGACATAAAAAAACTTGGATGGAGGGTATTTCTGGGCTCTTCTCCATCTCTAACACACCTGTAGTTGATATGTCAAAGAAAATTAAGCCCAGTAATACATGCAATTATTTAACTTGAAAAAGATTGGAAATTTTCGCCAAATCTGAAATTTTAGGTTAGTTCAGGCCACACCTGGGGCAGTCATCTTAAAGGGACAATTTTGAAATTCTGGTCTTCTGATACCCAGCTCACATTTCTGGGAAAGACTATTCCAAATACCCCTTGAGTTTAAATCAAACCCCACAGGTTAACAAGAATAAATGCTTGCTGAGCCTTTATTAGGTGTCAACTTAGTACACAGTACCAGCAGGCAATTATAAAAGAAATGTTCAATGCTGACTCTGTCCTTGTGGCTCTAAACAATATAGCGGGACTGATGAGGTGAATATACACTTTTCAACCAGGCAGTAGATTAAGGTAGGGCTTACCATGTGCTGGAGAGGGATCCTAAATGCTATAGGAATTCAGGAAAGAAAGAATAATGATGGGGAAGAGTGGGGTGGGATGAGATGGAATGGGATGGGAGTATAATTTCAGAGAAAGTAAACCCTGAATTAGGGTCCTGTAAAAGAGGAAAACTTGAATCAGTCTCACGAAATTAGTAAGTTCCTCATTAATTAGGTTTTAAATAGTCACCAGCTCAGAGACGTACATATACCTCTACATGGAATGCAGAAAGTCCAGCAGCTTATCCAGCAGGTGAAGTTTCCCACTAGCCTCAATCAGGTGGTCTCCAACTTCAAAAGGCTCTGGCTGTAAACCTGGAAAAGAAAAGATTCATTCCCAATCACATGCCCTGACTCAGGGCAAATTTCTTGAATAGAAAAGTCAATAGATAGGCAACAGCAAGAGAACCCTTGCTCCTCTTAATTCATTATGTCCCTTAGTCACATCTATTTGAGGCACTTTATAACTATTTGCTTATGTCACTATCTCAGTGCAGCTTAACACCAATTGCAGAGCCTGCCACATCCAAAAAGCCTAATAAATACTTGCTTAGGAATCAAACCCATGCTTTAGGAAACTGAGGCAAAGGGAGATGCCAAAGGTCAAGAAGATCCAAAAATAAAATGCTAAGGTTCTCACTCTAGAAAAGGAATTAAGAAACAGGCTTAGGTGTATATAAGTGATTCTCAAGGTATGGGGTGGCAGTCAGAATATTCTGGAAGGGGTCATTGCCTGGAGGTCTTCTCTTAGTTGGGGCACAAGTGCCCCTGAGGCCACTGCCTCAGATGCCTGGAGGTGTTTTCTTTGGGTGCTGCTTCTGCTCACACTGCTGCTGCACACCAGAGGTCTTTTCTCTGGACACACCTGTGGTTTACATTGCTGCCACTGGTATTGCTGCCCCTAACATCCCTGCTGCCAAAGCTGCTGCTGCTCCCTGGTGGTCACCTGGAGGTCTTCTCTCTGGTTGCCACTGCAGCTACAGCCACAGCTGCCACCACTGCGACTGCTGATCTCTCACTGCTGCCAACAAAACAGATGACTGAGCTGCTGCTGTGCACCTGACTGTTGTCACCGACCCACTTACCACATTTACCACTGCCCAGAGGTTTGCTGCTAGGGAGACTCCAGGTTCAGTTGCACATGATTACATCCATTTTGAGACACCAGTCAGAGCCTGAGGTATGAGATACTGGTGGTTTTCCTGCTATTGCCTTCTTGGGGAGTCAAGTTGCACCTGTCTGGGGACACCCACCAGGACCTGCAGGTTGAGAGTCAGGTGCCTGTGGGTTTGGCTGTTCTTGGAGTTTTCCTCTGGGGGTGCTGGTTGCTGACATCTAGTTATTGTCTCTCAGAATTGCTCATCTGTGGAGGTCTATTTCCAAAATCCAGTATCATTGAGATCTTGGGACTAAAGCATGGTCAAACCTAAGACATCTGAGGCCCCAATTCATGGGATAGTGACTGGGTCTGTCAGCACCTGTCTGGGTCCGGCAGTCTGCGGGAAGTCAGAATCAGGGCTGAGAAGTTTTGGATGCTAGCAGAGACAGTTTTTCAATTTTCCACTGAGATTTATTTTATTTAATTTTTTCCTCTGACATCTCTCTCCACCATATTTGGTATATGGTGTTTTTCATTCACCAATTTGTTGAGGATGGAGATATATGCATGATGTTTTGCAGTTCTGCTGTATATTCTTATATTTTTAACTTCTCTCTCTCTCTCTCTCTCTCTCTCTCTCTCTATATATATATATATATATATATATATATATATATATATATATATATATATATATTCTTCCTCTTCCTTGTCTGTTTCTCTGGATTCCCTTTCTAACTTTTCTCCCCGTAATAGTCAATCTCTGTTGGTTCTTCTTCCACTTTTCCTGTGGATTTTTGCTTGTGGTTTCTCTCTTTCTCCTTCATGAACATCATGTCCTGCACTATTTCTGATTTCTCAGTGTCCAATATTTGAGATTGCAAATTCTTTTGGCAAATTTTCTGTTTATATTTTGGACCATGATTGAACTCATTATTGCTGTTTATAGCTAGAGGGCAGTGGACACCTGGGAGGAAGCTATTAGATTTGAGGATGTGTTTTGTTTGTACTGGGTGCTGTTGATGTTGGTCTCCCTCTTAATCATGGAATACTAGAAAACTTCAGGGACATTATAGTTCTATAGGATAAAGTCTGTAGTACCACAGATTCATACTACTAGATGGGAAAACACACAAGCAACATGAAAAACCAAGGGGAAAAAGTGCCCAAAATAAATCAAGATGCCCTAATATGAGATTCCACACATAACAGTAGAAGAAATGTCCAAAAAGGAGTTTAGAATATACATAGTTAAACTGATCTATGATTAAAGAATGGTATAAAGAGTGAAATCAAAGAGAAAATACAGGAAGTGAGAGATCACTTCAATAAAGGGTTAGAGTTTGTGGGGAAAAAAAAAAAAACAAGCAGAAATCCTTGAAATGAAGTTATCCATAAACCAAATTGTACTTGTAATGGAAAGCATCACCAATAGACTAAACTATTTAGAATACAAAACCTCAGGAAATAAAGACAATATTATTTACTATTGAAAATAAAGTTGATCATACAGAGAAGATGGCAAAAATCCATGAACAGACCTTCCAAGAATTATGGGAAAACATGAAAAGACCAAATATAGGAGTTATCTGGATAGATGAAGGAGCAGAGGCATAAACAAAGAAAAAGCACAATCTTTTCAATGACATAATATCAGAAAATTTTCCGAACCTAAAGAATAAAATGGAAAATCAAATACAGGAGGCTTACAGGACTCCAAGTTACAAACTTACAGCAGACCCACACTAAGACACATTAAAATGAGAATGACTAAAATGCAGAATAAGTGTAAATTCTTAAAGGCTGTGAGAAAAAAAAAAGCAAATTACATATAGGAGAAAACCAATTCAGATCTCAAGTGATTTCTCAACCCAGACCCACAAAGCTAGTAGGTCATAGAACAACATATTTCAAGCTTGGAAAGAAAATGGATGCCAACCAAGAATTTTATAACAAGCAAAATTAAGTTTCATATTTGAAGATAAAATAAAAACCTTCCATGAAAAACAAAAGTTAAAAAAAATCACAATTAGAAAGTCTGCAGTACAGAACATTCTCATCAAAATATTCCATGAGGATGAAGAGGAAAAAAAATGAATACCAGCAAAGGGAGAAACTACACTAAAGGAATTGTCAAAGAAGAAACTACATCAAATTAAAAGCCAGAAATAAACCAAATGATCATGAATACAAATCATATCTCAGTAATAACCTTGAATGTTAATGGTTCCAATTCATCAAGCAAAAGATATAGATTTGCAGATTTGATTAAAAAACAAAATCCAACAATAAGTTGTCTCCAAGAGACTCACTTCATAGGCAAAGACATCCAGAGACTGAAGGTGAAAGGATAGGAAAAAATATATCACTCATATGAATTGTGGAAACAATCAGTGGTTTCCATCCTCATATCAGAAAAGGTGGACTTCTAGCCAAAGTTAATCACAAGGGACAAAGAAGGTCATTTCATTCTACTGAAGGAAATTATACATCAGCAAGACATAAAATTATAAATACTTGTGCCCCAAACAATGGAGCATCTATGTACATCAAATCCTTCACAATTTCAAGAATCAAATAGAGCATGGCACAATAATACTGGGTGACCTTAACATATCTCTCACTACTGGACAGATCTAAACAAAATCTAAATAAACTGTAGAACTCAATAATACAATAAATAACTTAATCTTAACAGACATATATACAATATTTCATAAATAAATAAGTGATACACTTCTTTCTCAGCAGGACGTGGATCCTTCTCTAAAACAAACCACATGTTATGCCACAAAGTAACTCTTAGTAAATACAAAAAAATGGAGATAATACCCTACAGTCCATCAGATCACAGTGGACTGAAATTAGAAATCAATAATAAGATAAAAAATAGAAGCTATTTTAACACATGGAGACTAATACACTATTGAATGACAAATGGATAGTAAAAAAATCAAGGATGACATGAAAAAAATACCTAGAGTAAATGAAAATATGGATTCAACAAACCAAAATCTCTGGGACACAATGAAGGCAGTACTAAGAGGAAAGTTCACTGCATTGATCTCATTTATTAAAAGAATAAAAAGTCAACAAATAAATGACCTAATATTATATCTCAAAGTTCTAGAAAAAGAACAAATCAACACCAAGAAGAAGATAGGAAATAATTCAAATCAGAACTGAAATAGATGAAATTGAAAAAAAAACTGAAAAAATTGACAAAACAAAAAGTTGGTTCTTTGAAAAATCAATAAAATTGATAAATCCCTAGCCACACTAATGAAGTGAAAGAGAGAGAAAACCTGAATTAACAAAATGCAAGATGAAAAAGGAAATACCACAACAGACCCAACAGAAATACAGAATAATTAGAAATTATTTTGAAAATTTATACTCTAACAATAGAAAATAGTGCAGACATTGACAAATTTCTAGAGACATGTGACCTACCTAATCTGAATCAAGAGATCATACATGATATAAACAGAATAATTTAAAGTGATAAAATAGGAAAAGCCATCAAAAGCCTACCAATTAAGAAAATCCCAGAACCAGATGGATTCTCAGATGAGTTATACAAGATATTAAAAGAATAATTAATACCAATACTCCTCAAATTATTCCATGAAATAGAAGGAGGGAAGCTTTCCAAACTCATTCTATGTGATTAATATCACCTTGATACCAAAATCAGACAAAGACACATTAAGGAGAGAAAACTTCAGAGCAATATCCCTGGTAAACACAGATGCAAAAATTCTCAATAAAATCCTGGAAAATTTCTACCAAAAATATTAAAAAGATAGTGCACCACTATCAAGTGTGGCTCATCCCAGGGATGCAGAATTGGTTCAACATATGGAAAACAATAAATGTAATTCATCATATCAATAGTCTTCAAAACAAGAATCATTATCTCAATAGATGCAGAAAAAGCATTTGACAAAATACAGGACCCCATCATGTTTAAAAAACTAGAAAAACTTAGGTATAGTACGAACAAATCTCAACATCATAAAAGCCACATGTGCTAATCCCAATGCCAACATAATTCTAAATGGAGAAAAATTGGAAAGCATTCCCTCTAAAATCTGGAACAAAACAAGGATAACCTTTCATCACTTTTATGCAAAAATATCCATGAAACTCTAGCCAGAACAATTAGAAAAGAAAAAAAATTAAAGGTATACAAATAGGTAAAGAAGAACTCAAACTATCACTATTTGCCAATATCATGATTCTTTATTTAGAAGATCTAAAAAAATTCCACCTGAAAACTTCTAGAACTAATAAATAAATTCATCAAATTAGCAGGATAAAAAAATCAATACCCATAAATTAAATGCCTTCCTATACATTAGTAATAGATTCACTAAAAGAGAAATAAAGAAAATTACTCCCTTCCCCCTAGAAAAGAGAGTAAACTATCCCATTCACAGTAGCCTCAAAAAATAGTTATCAATCTAACAAAAGAGGTGAAAGAACTCTACAATGAAAACTACGAACACTAAAGAAAGAAACTGAAGATGACATTAGAGGATGGAAAGACCTCCCATGCTCCTAAAAAGGTAGAATTAATATTATCAAAATGGCTGTACTACCAAAAGTGTTATACAAATTTAATGCAATTCCTATTAAAATCCCAAAAACATTCTTCATCGAACTAGAAAAAGCATTCATGAAATTCATTTGGAAAAATTAGAGATCCAGAATAGCCAAAGAAATCCTTAACAAGAATAATGAAGAAGGAGACATCATATTACCAGACCTTAAACTATACTACAGAGGTATAGTAATAAAAACAGCATGGTTTGGTGTTAAAACAGACACATCAACCAATAGTACAGAATAGAAGACACAGAGACATCCCACATAAAAACAGGTATCTCATACTAGACAAGTGTGCCAAAAATATTCACTGGAGAAAAGATAGCCTATTTAACAAATGGTGCTGGGAAAAATGGAAAGAACATGTAACAAAATGAAATCACACCTTTATCTCTCACCCTGCATGAAACTCAACTCAAAGTGGATCAAAGACTCAGGTCTAATAGAAGAAAAACTAGGCTCAAATCTATACCATGTCAGCCTAGAATCTGATTTCCTTAACAAGACCCCTAAAGTGCAATATGTTCAATCAAGAATCAATAAATGAAATGGATTCAAACTAGAAAGCTTCTCCTCAGCAAAAGAAACAATAAATAATGTAAAGAGAGAGCCTACAGAGTAAAAGAAAATCTTTACCACATGCACCTCAGATAAAGGATTAATCTCTAGGATATAAAAAGAACTCAAAAAACTTAACACCAAAAACATATAACTCAATCAATAAATGGGCTAATGGACATATCACAGAAGTTGTACAATTGATTAACAAATACATGAAAAAATGCTCAACATTGCTGGCAGTTAGAGAAATGCAAATCAAAACTACTCTAGGATTTCTTCTCACTCCAATTAGAATGGTAATTATCAAGTATACAAGAAACGATAAATGTTGACAAGGATATGGGGAAAAAGGTACACTCATACATTGCTGCTGGGAATGCAAATTGGTGCAACCATTATGGAAAGCAATATGATGATTCCTCAGAAAACTTGGAATGGAACCACCATTTGACCCAGGTATCCCACTCATTGGTTTATACCTAAAGGACTTAAAATGTGCATACTACAGTGATGCAGCCACATCAATGTTTACAGCAGCTCAATTCACAATAGCTTAACTATGAAACCAACCTAGATGCCCTTCAACAGATGAATGGATAAAGACAATGTGGTATGTATATATGATGGAATACTACTCAGTTTTAAAAAAAAGAATGAAATTATGGCATTTGCTGGTAAATGGATGGAGTTAGAGAATGTCATGCTAAGTGAAATAAGCCAAACACCCAAAATTAAAGGCCAAATGTTTTCTCTGATATGCAGAGTTTTATTAACAATAAGTGGGGTAGAGGAAGAATAGAGTTACTTTATATTAGGTAGAGGGAGTGAATGGAAGGGAAGGGTTATGGGGTAAGAAGGACAGTTGAGTGAAACAGACATTTTTACCTTGTGTACATAAATGACTGCATGACCAATGTGATCCTACATGTATAATCAGAAAAATGAGAAATTATACTTTATTTATGTATGATCTATAAAAATGTATGAATGCATTCTACCAACATGTACAACTAATTAGAACAAATTTAAAAAACTTAAAGAAAGAATATTTTTGAAGTTTTCCTTCAAAATATACATTTCTAATGCCTCTTCTTCCTTAAAAAATATTCTAATGTGCATCTTATTAACATCCTGTTAAACTTTTAAATAGTTCACAGTGCTGCTTGGCAAAAAGTCTTTAACACAAGTACAGCAAACCTTTTGCTTTCTTTCTATACTGGAGCCTCCATGTCCAGAGATTGCCTATCAGAGTGTGTAAAAAAAAAAAACATTACTTGAATAAAAATGAAAACACATTAATTTTGTAGGCAAGAACTAAAGCAGTGCTTATAAACATACAGAAGTCAGCAAGATGAAGAGGAAGCAGCAAATGATTCTAAGAAGCATGTGGGCAGGAGGAAAAGCAAGTGAGAGTGCTACTTCAGAAGCTGAGTGAAGAATATTTCAAGGAAAAAGTAATCTACTGTGTCAAGGATTTCTGAGAGGTTAACTAAAATGTGAATTGACAATCACTGGGCATCACAGAGATCACTGGTGAACTTGGCATAGTGGTTGAGTAGGTTCAAGACTAGAGAAAATCTAATCATGAAGAAATGATCAGACAAATCCAGATTAAGACACATTATGTAAAACTACCAGTTTTATGCTCCATAAATATCAACATCTTGAAAGACAAAAGGGTCCCCTCCCCACAACCCCCCAAAATCTTAAAAATATTGCAGAAAAATAGAGACATGGCAAATGCAATACAGAATCTATGGATCTTGGATTAAGAGAGAAAAAGAAAAACAGCCATAAGGGATATTACAGGAACATCTGAAGAAATCTGAATAACATTAGATAATACAGAGAAAATGAGAATAAGCAAAATACATACAGTAAATACAGGTAGTTTTTTTTTTTTTTTTTTTTTTTTTTTTTTTTTTTTTTTTTTAAGAAATCTGCTATGATTTTGGACCCAGAACTACTAAAGAAAAACAATGTGGGGAAAAAGGACACTGCCTCACCATCAAATAAATATGGGTGATCCGCACACTTTTGAAGATGGGATAAGATATTCTGAAGTTTGACTTTCTATGCCATTTCATTTTCAAATACATCTGTAATTTTGAAGAGAGAAATAAAAATGGACTAACAAATCAAAAGCAAAAACAAAAAACAAATCCAACTCTTTATAAATAAACTTACTAATTTTATTGGACATTCCTCAAATTTATACTAACTCCCAATGGCTCATCTGCTCTGAGAATTAGTAGCATATCCACATGGAAGTTTCCTATATATCACGTTGTTTTGAGAAGAAAGTCTATAAATTGAACTTGTGGGGTGGTTAGTTATAATGACTGGAAATTTCTGAAATTTCCTTCTTTAACTTCTATTGTGAATTTTAGAGGGGGGGGAAAGCAAATGAAGGACAAAAGGCATGAATGGATATTTAAAAGTGTTTGCTTCCTTGTAAGGAATAAGAAAAACTAGGCAAAAGGAAAAAGCAAAATTTCATCATGCAACAACTAAGTCTGATACACTTAACCCTGCCATTGGCTTACTGCAGCTGAACTGAGTATCATTCAGAATACAAAATGCTACCCTATATTCTTGTCATACAAAGTGAGTGCAATTATAAAATATTTCCCTGCCCCCGAATCACATCCTCATTTAGTTTCTAAATGGATGAACTGCCCTCTGATTACCTTGGTCTTTCATCAATATAGCCTTGTAGTATTTTTTCTGCAAAGCTGACATGACATGGTATCACTACTTCTGTCTTCTTGGGAAGCTCTGTAGCTACCTCAGCTTTTACTCTCCTCAGAAATGGCTGGAAGAGGTTGTGTAGTTTACTTGCTGTGTAAGGAAAAAAATACAAGAAAGTGGTTAAAAAATACAAGAAAGGCACTGAACTACTAAAGAACATATAACAATTTACTTTCCTCATTTTCAAGCTAATTCTGCATTCTAGGTTAGTATATCAATTTTCACAGCACAGACACTACTGGACTTACAAAGTGATTGCATTATTATAAACCCTACACAAACTGAAAATATCATGTAAGTAAAAAATGTACTTAACAGACCTAACAAACCAAACATCACAACTTAGCCCACCATACATTAAATGTGCTCACAACATTTACAATAGCCAACTCAGGCAAAATAATCTAACAATAATATTTTATGAAAAACTGTTGAATACTTTATGTAATTTATTGAATACCTGTGTCTAAAAAACACTGACAACATAGAACACTGTAGAGTATCAGGTATTTACCCTCATGTTCACTTGGGGAACTGGGGAGTTGTGACTTGCTGCTGCCACCCACCCTCACAGGACAGTACCTTACAACATATCTCTAGCCTGGAAAAGACTGATACTCATGTTGTCTTATGACTGAATAGTATCCATTGTGTACATACACCATGCTTTCTTCTGTCATCTGCTAATGGACATTTAGGTTAGTTCCAAATTTGGGGTACTGTAAATGGTGCTGCAATAAACACAGGAGTAAGAATATCTCTGTGACATGTTGATGTCCCTTAATTTGATGGGATTGCTAAATTGTACAACACTTCTAGTTTTTGTTTTTTGAGGAAACTCCATCCTGTTTTCCATTATATTTGGAACAATTTACTCCTGCCAGAAGTATATCAGAATTCCTCTTTCACAACATCCTTGCTAGCATTTGTTAATTTTTTTGTCTTTTTGTAGTAACTGTTCTCACTGGGGTGAGATAGTTTCTCACTGTGGTCATGATTTTCATTTCCCTGATGATTGATGACTTTGAACATTTTAATATAACTAACAATAATGCATTATATATCTCAAACCAGTTAGAATTCGGACACAATTTTGAATATACTCAACATAAAGAAGTTTGTGTATATGATATGCTATCTAAATTGATCACTACTCAATGTATACATGAATCAAAACACCAATACCTCAAAAATAAGCACAAATATGTACATTAATAAAAATTCAAAATTCAAAGTACTGTCTATTGAATGTGTAATGATTTTGTAAAATGGTAGTGTCAAAAATTGTAAGCTAAACACACATAATTAGAGGACCATCTGATTTCTGCCTTTACTGGGTTCTTCCCTATTCCTTCTGGACTTGTTCTGGTCTTTTAACCCCCAAAATATAAACATTCAAAGAGCTTGATTCTTCTTAATAATCTCATTTTCCAGAAACTGTTTTCCAAAGTATTCTTGCATTTAATCTCACTGAGCAGCATTACAGACTAGAAATTTATGGCAAGTAATACTGTCACTATTTTTACAACAGTTAAGTGAGTCTCAGAGGAATTAAACAACTTATCCAAGGACACACAGAAGAATGTGAATATTGCCAGCATTCAAACTTGAGTTTTTGACTTCTAATCCCTTGTGTGTTGACCAGGTATCCTGATCTTCAAAAATAATGCTAAATTAGATTTAAACTTCATGTAGGATTATCAGAAACAGAAAATAAAAATATAAGCAGCCAGCTAAATCTGAAATTCAGATAAACAATTAATATATGTTTGTCCCATATCACATGTAATTTGATGTCCTATATTTTATCTGGCAACTCTAAACATGGGAGAAATCAATCAGAGCAGGTTCACAAGGTAATCTTTATCCTGTGGTATGGGAATTTGTGTTATAAGAAATCTTGCAACTCATATTTAACCAGTACATACATAATCACTAGTTGGCCTCCTGCAATTTGTTTTGGATAATCAATCTAGGATATTCAGATATTACAGGAATATTCAGATAATTCCACAAGGCAGAGGGGCAAAGGTATAAGAGAAAGTTACTGGTTATATGGATGAAGGCTTCCCTTTTCACTTCCACGTTCCACTCATCTCAGACTTTTGGTTTTTGCAAAGTGTTAAAGAGAAAATACCAGTATTGCAACATTCTTAAGGACAGTTTAGGACTACAGCATGCAATTACTTTTCTGCACTGGGAAGTGGCATGGAAAGTAAAATCTTTATAAAAATTTACAACTTGAAGCCAAGCATTGTAACATATACTCAAGAAAGGAGAATGGCAAGTTGAAGGCCAGACTAAGAAACTTAGCAAGATGCTGTTTCCAAATTTTTACAAAAGCACTGGGAATGTATCTCAGTGGTAATGCACCCCTTGCTTCAATCTCCAATACCACAAAAAAAAATTAAAAAGAAAATTTCAAGTTGTTTTTTTTTTAAAAAGTATACATATCAGTTGGTATTTTCTAACTTCTTCCAAAAATGAACCAAATAAGCCTCAGTGTAGAATCATGTAACAAACAAATAAGAGTCATGAATAGCAGATAACATCTGCCTTGTGTTTGTTATTCTTTATCTGAAGAACTGCATGAATCCTCTTATTATCCATTCCCTTTCTTTTCTATCTGTAACTGTTATGCATTAGGGAAGTTTGTGTGTCAAGATCTCTTGGGGATGATTTGTTGAATGGGAATTAACCTGATTGGACTCTTTTTCAATATCCTGGTAATATTGAACAAAATCTTCCACCTATTCCTTGGAAAAAAGCTCAGGTTCAACAAAACTGAGGAAAGAGTGGAGCTCTTGGAGGCTGTTTTGGATAGGAGTTTCAGTCAACAGGAGACTGAAAACCACTGAGAACTACAATATGAAAATAAATGCAATTAAAATTATCTAACATTGGGCAGCATAGCTGAGTTGCTCATGACAACATTTGTTGAAATGCAGAGTGGTATGATTTAATGGAATGAGTTAAGGCACATGAAATCAGGAGGCTCAAGTTCAAGTGGTACACTCTGTTTAATGTAGGAGATAATATCTCTTCAGTTTCAACTATAAGAAGGGGATAATAATCTGTAAAGAAGACACTGTCATAGGAATGTAAGTAACATCACTTTGTGAACTCTGAGTATTACAAAATTATTCACTATGGTTATTATTATTCAATTTATGTAAGGATTAAAAAATGTTATGACCCACAAGAAGAGTTAACTTGGGCATCTGAGTAAACACATACACTAGAGGAGTTTGAAAAGCCAGAGCTACAGCTTCAGGCCTCTCTGCTACAAGCAAGAAACAAGATGTACACTAACAAAATATCTGTTTCTAAAACTTTGCAGTACATCAGATGCAAGACATCAAGATATCTGGATGTTTCTTGACATTCTGCCATAAGATATCCAGTAAAGAAAGGACTTCTTTAAATTTTTGAGAAACAGGGCAGGGTATGTGGCTCACTGGCAGGTCACTTGCCTAGCATGCATGAAGCTCTGGGTCAATTACCAGCATCACCAAAAGAAAAAAAAAAAAAAATAGAGAGAGCATGCTGGACCTTCCTGTCCGCCAGGGCGTGGGCTCATCGCCTGGCCCGTCTCTCGGCCAGCTCGTCAGCCACATCAGACAGATGGGGACCCGCGTGGCCGGGGCCTCCCTCGCCCTGCATCATGGGGGCGGCCTTCCACAGTCGCATTGCCCAGAGGCTTCTGAGAGTTACAGGCTGATAGGGCCTTGAGTGAAGCCGCCTCGAAGCACACCGGCCTGGGCGCGGCATCTGGAGGCCAGCGGGGCGGCGAGCCGAGAGATGCTGTGGCCGGCACTTCATGGAGTGGCCTTGGCCCCAGGTGAGTGCACGCGGGCCCCGCTGGCATCGGGCCACTGGCAAAACAAAAGAAGTCCATTTTAGGGGTTTCTGAATTGGAAGGAAACAATGGAAGGTTGTTGTACTTGTCTCCTGTAACTGCCGTAACAAGTCGCTAATGGACTCAAACTGCACATCGCTGCCTTTCCAGCTCTCCACTTCCCTCTGAACTGGGACCCTGAAGAGTGGGGAAAGGATGCCTGCTGCGCGGCGGAAATCCAAATCCAAGGCACCAGTGACTTTTGGGGACTTGGCCATCTACTTCTCCCAGGAGGAGTGGGAATGGCTAAGCCCCATTCAGAAGGATTTGTATGAAGATGTCATGTTGGAAAACTACAGGAACTTGGTCTCACTGGGTCTTTCCTCTCGGAGGCCAAATGTCATCGCCTTCCTGGAGAAAGGGAAAGCACCGTGGATGGTGGAGCCACCGAGAAGACACGGGGGCCCCGACTCCAGGTCTAAGTGTGAGACCAAGAAATTACCACCAAATCAGTGCAACAAATCCAGGCAAAGCAGCTGTCAGAAACCACTTTCTACAAAACAAAAGGTTCCCACAGGGAACAGGGGCTCCAGCAAAAATTCATTCCTAAGCAAACCCAGGAAAGGTAATTCAGGGAAGAAATCTTTAAAATGCAATTACTGTGGTAAAACCTTTAGTCGAAGCGTCTCTCTCAAACTTCATCAGAACTCACATACTGGAGAGAGGCCTTATGAATGCAGTAATTGTAGAAAAGCTTTCAGACAGATCTCATCTCTCATTCTTCATCAAAGAGTTCACAGTAGAGAGAAAAGTCATGAGTGTGATAAATGTGGGGAAAGTTTCATTTAAAAAATAGCCTTTATTCTTCATAGAAAAATCCATAATGGAAAGGAAACCTCTAAGTGTGGGAAGGCTTTGAGTTCATGCCCATCTCTCAGTGTATATCACAACATCCAGATTGTCGAGAGAGTCTACCAGTGCAGAAAATGTAGGAAAGCCTTTAGTCGGAAGTCATCCCTTTTAGTTCATAAGAGGATTCACAGTAGAAAGAAAATACATAAATGCAGTAGATGTGGGAGAGGCTTCAAAAAGAAACCAACCCTTGTTATACATGAAAAAATGCATCTTGGAGAGAAACCCCATAAAAGTGTGAAGGCCTTAAGTCAGAGTATGCTGCGGAGAAGTCGTGACTTAGAGAATGCCTTTAAGTGCAGAAAATGTGGGAAATCCTTCAGTAGGATTTCACCCCTTCTGCTTCACCAGAGAGTTCACACTTCAGGGAAGCCCTACAAATGTGATAAATGTGAAAAAGGACTTTAGGCGCCTTTCAACCCTTATTCTGCATCGAAGGGTTCATAATGGAAAGAAGCTGTATAGATGCAACAAATGTGAGGTCTGTAATCGTCATTCATCCCTTATTCAGCATCAGAAAATACATAAACAGAAGAAGAAGCTCTTTGTGTGTAAGGAATGTGGAAAGATGTTTTCTGGAACCGCAAACACTCTGAAGAGAAACCTTTCAAGTGCAATAAATGTAGCAAAGTTTTCGGCCGCCAGTCATTTCTTATTGAACATCAGAGGATTCACACTGGAGAAAAACCCTATCAGTGTGAGAAATGTGGGAAAGCATTCAGTCACCAAATATCCCTTACTCGACACAAGAGAATTCATACCGAGGATAGACCCTATGAATGTGATCAGTGTGGGAAGGCCTTCAGTCAGAGTGCACATCTTGCCCAACACGAAAGAATTCCACCGGAGAGAAGCCATATACATGCCAGACCTGTGGGAAGACCTTTAGTCAGCGCACGTCCCTTATCCTCCAAGAGAGAAGTCATACTGGAGAGAAACCCTACGAGTGTAATGAGTGTGGGAAGGCCTTCAGCAGTGGCTCTGACCTCATTCGACACCAGAGAAGTCATTCTTCTTAGAAACCCTATGAATGTAGTAAGTGTGAGAAGGCGTATAGTCGCAGCTCATCCCTGATTTGACACCAGAGCACACATTCTGAAGAAAAGGCCTAATGTTTTTACTCTAAAAGCTAAGGATGAGGTTGTCAAAGAAGCAGTCAGAGGCATGGGGGAAATGTGCAGATATCCTTAGGATGGGGTTGTATCCTGGTAAATTCGTCAGAGGTTGAAAATACAGTAAACAGCACACTTAAAACGAACATCATAGCTTTGCAAACAGTACAGTGTAGAGTACTGATCATCTACCCTCACAATGGCATGGCTGATGGAGCTGTGCCCACTGCTGCCACCCAGCATCAAAAGAGAGCATCACGGTGCTTGTGGCTGGCCTAGGAAAAGATCGCATTTGAAGTACAGTTTCTACAGAACTATGCTTCTGCACCATCGTAAAGCCAAAAACTCACAAGCTAAACCTTTGTGTATTGAGACGTGTCTGTATTTATCTCTAATACGAATTTCGTATATATGGGACAATTTGATGATGTGTCCCATTTTGAAAGCCAAAGAACAGAAGTCACTAGTGACTTCTGACCTGTGGATTTGAATAAACTGAAGCAAGCTCAGGAGATTAGATTAGCTTTGAGAATGAAGGCTATTTTTCACTTGATATTTTACTTCTAGTGTAGTTTTGAAGATACTTCACTGGCCACATACAACAAAATGGAATTGTGAAGTCTGTTTTTGTAGATGGGGCGATGAGCCCAATTTGAGTTCACATGAAGGCAGAGTTTGAGTCTGTTCCTCAGAACCAAAACTATCATATAAAAGGAACTTCCTGGCAAAATACGATGCTGCTTTCACCTGACAGTTTTTAGGTAGATAAAGATAGCACTCCTAATGGGGTGCAGCAGTAGTCTTCACCATACTATCTTCAAGGACATGAGGATGTGGTGTGAAAATTTAATATGGCCAAGATAGACTAATGGGAAGGAACCAGGAGCTACTGACAAGATGAGGAACTTCAGAGCAGGGAGATTTTTTTATTTGAAAATAAATTGTTTATATTTATATGAGTAAACTTTGGTATTTTCATGTAATACTGGTATGTAATGGGACTTGTGAAATGTGTTATAGACTAAATATGTGTCACCCCAAAAGTCACGTGCTGAAGCCCTAACCCTCCTTGTGTGGCATTTGGAGATGGGACATCTGGGGGACATGTAGCATTAGATGAGGGCAAAAGTCTTCATGATAAGTCACTGAACTTCTAAGCAGAGAGGCCAGAGGGCTTACTCTCTGCACCATGCAAGAACACAGGAGGGCAACACGTGCAAACAAGAAAAGAACCTTCCGTTGAAGCTGGCCAGGCAGACGCCGTGATCTCAGGCTTCCAGCCTCCAGAACTGTGAGAAGTTGATTCTGTTGTTTGAGTCCTCCAGGCTGCTGTGTGGTGTGATGTCAGCCCAAGAAAAAAAAAATGGAAAAACATTGAGAAACAGATAAGAACACCAATAACAGGAGAGATGAATGAAGGCAGAAAAACAGCAATAAAAGTGTTAGGCCAAGTAAGGTCAACCTCTGAACTGACACGAAAGCTTATACCAGGAGAATTAAATAATAGAGCAAAGTTGAAAAGTCATATTATATATATATATAATTTTAAATATTAAAGTACAAACTTATGGCAAAGAGACACAATCAAGGGTCCCTACAAAGGAGAAAAAGCGGACACCAGAGAGAGAGATTGCCTTACCAGACAGGGGATAAAAATGTTTGAAACTAATAAAAGCTGATTACATCTTCAATAAGACTCTGAAAACTGAAACATCTAGGCCATTAAATACAGAATTTGTATCTAAGATTTTCCACTAAATGAACTCAAATTTAAGTGATTTATTATAGGATGAGGACCAAATTTCAATTATCATCTCAGAAATTACCAAGTGTGTTCTCATGAGTGAGCAGACTTTCACCAGGTAAACAAGGAGAGTGTAGTTCACATTCCATAGTCTTCTCGGCAAAAAAAGGGCAGCACTAGGTTACAATGATGTTTCTTACCTACTTTGCCAGAATGATACAAGAGATTGAGAGAGGGGAATGAAATCAAGGGTATCATACCAAAAAAAAAATGACAGATGGGAGATTGGAGGGAATGTTTTATAAGAAATTGTTCTTTGCATGAGTCCATGTGAATGGTCAAAATATTTAACTAGGTTAATGGGGGGGTGGAAAGGTATGTCCAATACATCTGCAACTTCAGGCAGAACTATAAAATCATTTTGCCAGGAAATCAAAGACACTTAAAAGAGAGTTGAAACATCTCCCCAAAAAATATATTTTATTGGAGTATGTTTTTGCTCATTTGATAACTGAATTTTAGTAAATATTATCTCCTATATAAAAGAGAAAGAAAAAGTAATTAGACATATTCAATACTACTTTTGTCACTACCCCTAACCCTCCAAAACAGGTTCATTTAGCACTGCAGAAATCTGTCTAAAAACGTATCAATTTAGTTGACTATGTACAGACCTAAACTACATGTTTTCAAAGGGGAGTTAGAGGGGAGAAAGAACAATGAATACATGGGATATAAGACTTTTAAGCCTGTGAAACCATTCTGTGTGATACTATAATGGTGAATACATTTTAATGCCAGTTTTTCCAAACTCAAATTATGTGCAATAGCAAAAGTGATTCCATAAATTATGGACTCTGGGTATTCTGATGTTTCAATGCAAGTTCATTAGTTTGAACATCTCTCTTCAGCGAGATGCTGAGAATGGAGGGAGCATGTTTTTAAAGCAGCAGGGAACATATGGAAACTTTCTATACCTTCTACTGAATTTTGTTGGAAACCTAACTTGCTCTAAAAAATAAAGTCAATTAAATGATGAAGGAGGGTTATATAAAAACTAAGACTATCCTTTGGTTTTTACCTCTGAAAGTGTCTTATGTAGCTGAGAACTTTGGTTTTTCAATCTGTGAGATTCATCCACAACAAGAATACTCCATGTGAGATAAAATCCATTCATTTTTGGGTAGCTCAAACACATTTCTCACGACCACATCTTACTACAAAATTGTGACTTGTTAGAAAGACTAACAGTAATCCCAGTCTGTTAGAAATATACCTGGAATCATGATCTTCCTATCTCAGAGGTTACTGATTGCTTTTTTTTTTTTCTTTTGCCAAGATGAGAAAGATCTATGAAGGAAGTAAGGGGCCAGAGACAAAAAATTAAAAGGATACCTTTATAATCTTTTACTATGTACAAGACAGCATGCTTGTGGCTTTATGTGTTATTTAATCTAAAAGAATAAGATAAGCAACCATAATTGTGCCAACAAGGAGACTAAAATTCAGAAAGGTTAGATAAATAGGTTGAGATCATAAAGGTAGAGCTAAGATTCAAACCCCTAAGGAAAATCAAGAGACTTTAAAATGGAGGGGTGGTGAACAGTATCACAGATATGTTCAGGAAGATGCTGCCACTGGACTTGTTAGCATAGAGGACATTCCTGGCTACTGCCAGAGTATGTTTTGTAGTATAGTAGGTTATGACACCAATTTCTCAAGAAGATCAGTCATAAAATCATATTTTAAAGAGATGTTACTGGTGGAAAGCTGTTGAAAACAATCCAAAATATGGAAAAGGACTGGATGATATTCTAAGATGTAATACTTATAATATAGCAAAAAACTAAAAAATAAGCTAAATATCCAATAATAGGTGATAAAGTGATAAATACTATGCTGCAAAAATACCTGTATAATAACTAAAAAGATATAAATATTGAATATCCTTTTTTAAAATGTGAAAACCATTCAAAAATAATAAAGTATAAGTCATACAATTTTTAACTTCTAATTTTGTATATAACATTGGGGAAACCCACTGCATTGCTTTTGTACTTGTAAAACTAAGTAGGTCAACCAAAACAGTGGATAAAGAAGAACAATTCCTGAAAAATTCAAATAAAGATACTTGTAGGGGCTGGCCTACAAAAAGGATGGCTTCTGCTGAGGCTACAGAAAAAATTAAGAGGAAAAGAGATACCTACTGTCATTTACCTAATGAGAGCAGTGCAGGTGAAGAGTGATCTGGGGGTCCAAAGAGAGGGCAGGAAGTCCAAGGAGAGCACTGGGCAGTGGAAGCAGGGGATGCATTTAAGGATGAGAAGGAGATAATGTCCCAGTGAGGTTGGAAAGTGGTTATCTTATAGGTGATGTGTGTCCATAGTATAGTACCATTAAAGTAGATTAGATCCTATTCCTTTGGAAGGACTAGACACAGGCTTGTGTAAACACAAACATCTAAAAATGCTTATTCAATGCAGAATATGGTGACATTCCAGTGCTTCTAGATACTTAGAGAAGCTCTCTTAGAAAGAAGAGCCATGGCACCAAGTGCTGGGTTTGAATGTCTTCTCAAATGTCTGCTCTGCCTTACTGGGATAACTGATCTGTTAATTTCCTCATTAGTAAAATGAATGACAATACCTGCCTACTAGAGTTTTTGTGAAACCTAAATGGGACAATTTACATAAAGTATGCAAGAACATTTATGTACTGATTTTATTATCTTTTGAGACATCATATATTACCTTGTATCATGGATATCTTTATACTGCTTATCCCTCTATTTGCTCATGAGGTAGCTCAATGATTTACTTTCCTGGTTTTTACCAGTAACTCTCAACAGTTCTTTTCCATGGAGAGACTTCAAAAAGTTAAGTTGGATATTAAGAATATAAAGAAGAGATGAGGGAATAACTAGTGGTAGAGCAATTGCCTACCATGTGGGAGGCCTGAGGTTCAATACCCAGCACCATAAAATGAAGTGACATAAAATTAAAATGACATGACATCAAAGAAATAAAGTAAAAGAATGAAAAAGAGGAAAAGCATATGCTCTTCTGAAGAAAAGATAATATACTCATTTAAATGTAAATTAAATAAAACAAAATACTGCATAGTCATAAAATATATGACCTTGTCTTTAGTACTTCAAAATAAGATTACAACAGAAACCCATGCACAACAACCTGGATGAGCAAAAAAATATTTAAAATATTGATAAGGCACTCTAAAAACCAAAACTTCTGAATGGCAAAGCAGCACACAGGGCAGGGTGGAGCACATCTATAATGACAACTACTTGGGAAGCTGGAGGATGGCAAATTTGACTCCAGCCTCAACAACTTAGGGAGACTCTTTCAGACTAAACAATGAAAAGGGCTGTGTATGCAGCTCAGTGGTAAAGTGTCACTGGGTTCAATCCCTGCTACCAAAATGTAATTTAAAATGACAAATTAGAAGTATACTTCAAACATCCTTTCTAAAAAGTTAATTGTACATCACTGATTGTTACTTTGTTATTTCTTTTTTTAATGTCTTTTTAAAATTTTTCTATACTGCATTTTAAATCATTGTACACAAACAAAAATGTTACAACTTTTTGTTTGTATGGCTGTACACGATGTAGATTCACACCATTAGTGTAATTGTACATGTACAAAGGGTAATGATGTCTGTCTCATTCCATCTTTCATACCCACACCTACTCCCTCCCTCATTTCCCCCTACATAATCTAAAGTTCCTCCATTCTTCTCTTACCCCTATTCCCCCACCTCTATTCTGTATTATCATCCACTGATCAGAGAAAACATTTGACCATTGGTTTTCTGGGATTGGCTTATTTTACTTAGCATGATATTCTCCAATTTCATTCATTTACCTGCAAATGCCATAATTTTATTCTTCATGGCTTTGTAATATTCCATTGTGTATATATACCACAGAACTTTTTTATTTCCAGGAAAAGCCTCCTATATTACAGTAAAATCACCAAATAGCAGTCCTGAAAGATGTCTATGCAAGTTACAAGGTAACAAATCTAGTGTCTAGGCAGGATGTTGTGGCACCCACCTGTAATCCTAGAGATTCTGGGAGTTAAGGCAGGAGGATTACAAATTCAAGGCCATCCTTGGCAACTCACAGAAACACTGAATCAACATGTTAAAATAAAGGAAATAGGACTAGAGATGTAGCTCAGTGGTAGAGAACTCCTGCATTCAATTCCCAGTACCAAAACAAAAACAAAGAAACAAGCAAACAAACAAAAAACTAGGAATCTACTACTAAACACCAACTATGTAGATGTAATCTCCATTTTCACAACAGTCATCCAAAGAAAGAATGTTATCCCCTCTTTACCATTGAGGACACTGCAGTTCAAGGAAATTAAATAGCTAACTCAAGGACACATAGTTAATGAGTAGATTAGAACACAAGACTCCCACTATGCCTGCCTAAGAATAAACAGAACTCAAAGAAGACAGACGAGATATATCAGGAAAGTGACACAGTACCAAACAATGTAAGAAGAGATAAGAGTTTCACACACACAGCACAGTTTCTGACAGAGTACAATATACTCACAATTTTAGAAATGGTGCATCTTTTAAGGAAATCTAAAAATTAAGGAATACACATTAAAAAGACTGGTGTTGTTGGGGGTGGTGGCACATACCTGCAATCCCAATGACTTTGGGAGACTGAGACAAGAGAATGACCAGTGCAAAGCAAGCCTCAACAACTTAAATGAGGTCCTAAGAAACTTGGTGAGAACTAGTCCTAAATGAAAAATATAAAGAGCTGGAAATGTGGGTCAGTGGTTAAACACCCTTGGGCTCAATCCCTGGTACTAAAAAAAAGAAATTAAAAAATAAAAACACTGCAATTGATACATTCTGATATTAATAAGCTAGTTTCTTATTTCTTCATAATTCTCTTGAACCACAGGCTCTAAGTCTTTTAACTTGTTAACTTTGTATACACAGGTAAGCCCAATTTCTAAACAAGCACTATCATATGAACAGAGGGAGGTATGGTTAAGTGGAAGGTCTTACAGTTACCCAGTCTTAGTTTAAACAAGGATATAAAAGGAGACTGGAATTAAGCACCCCCCATTCCTATAATCCGATTATCAGACATGATGCCTCTGTATACAAAACCCTCTCACCTGCCTGCTGGCCTCCTGCTAGTTGTCAAATGAGAAAGCTAAAGTGCCACTTTCCAGGGAAGCTTTCCCCCTTGATCCACCTGGAAAAATAGAGAAATATATCTAGCTAACTTGAAGCACAGTGATCCTTCACTTCTTTTGGTCACAGTCCCTCTTTTAAAACATGATGAAGGTAGGCTGTCCCCTTAGAAAAATGTGTGCTCTCAAAATTTTTTAAATATAATTTCAGTGGATTTTACAACTTCTGAGGACCCAGGTTAGGAATTTTCTTTAAAGAAACAAATGAATACCTCATAGGTAGTCAGCAGTGCATGAAAATGACTCCTGCTTTAGATCTTGCTGAAGATGCACTCTTTCTCCTTGTCCCCTGCATACAATATACAGGAAAGAACTGGAGCAAATATAAATCCAAGAAAAGAGGCAGATGAACACAAATGCTAGAATCATGAGATAGTGTGTTCATGTCATGAAAGGACTGCAATGTGCCAGCACGATTCATTAGGTGCTGATCCCTATGTGCTATGTGCAATGATGTTTCTCATTTTATTTACTTCCTATGTTTCTATGGGAAGGATAATTTCTCCCTTTGATAAGTAAATTTTATTTATGATACCAAAAGATGCAATTTACATGACAATAAGAGCAATAAGAAGGGAGAGAGAACACTATATTGAAGTAAAGCTTTGTATACTATTGAAATTGTTGGCATCAATCCGTACAATTTTATTTTAAGTGAAGATGTTTATTATAATCACTAGGGAAACCATTAAGAAAATTTTTTCACAAATATATAAAAGAAAGGAAATAAAGACATCAATTGGTATGCTAGAGGATATCTATCTCAAAATCAGGCAGTAATGCATAAATACAGGAACAAAAAGAAGTGAGTACTAGACTTGAAATTGCAGAATGGTAACAGAAACACCCATTGGATCCTCCCCCATCAGACCCTGTGTCTTAACCTACACTGTTTTGCTTCAAGCATTTTGGAATAAAATCATTAATATGAAAAGATTTTAATTTATGATACTTTACACATCATCTAGAAAAATATCAACATAAATAATACAAGTACAGTCACATCTATTCTGTAACTTTCCATCTCTTCTTTCCAGGTGTTCAAAACAGACAGGAAATAGAGGATCAGAAATCGTCCTTAATCATTTAACCTTCCTGCCAAGTAAATTATGAGAGCAATCATCTGAAACAAAGCAAGAAGGCAGTTTTGATCACATTTTCCCATAAGAAACAACAAAGTTCCCGCAGCTGTATGTAGAAAACACAAACTGTTATATATGAATTACTTCATAAAGAAATTACGTACAATCTTTCACACATTAGGACACTTGTACATTCTTAGAGTGAAATTAGGTAAGCCTCAGTGAGCTTGCTGAGGGAATTGATGGTGTTCGATTACTTCAGGAGTTAACAAGCAATAAGGCTCAATATTTGTGTGATTGAACTTCTAACACAAGCAAAAAACATCAGAAAAAAAATCAATGAAACACAACACAACTGATGGAAAAGAGCAGGCATACTTAAAAACAGCAAGACATAAATGTTAAGACCTGACTATAAGCAGGACTTATACATTGTGGCCTCTGCTGCTGGCCCAGCTGCCCTGATGAGAGTGATTTTCTTCCTTCCCAACTGTTTCCTGCCTTCTATGTTTTACTTCCCTCTGTATAAATTTATAGAGTACCTTCTATTGGCTCAAGTTCTATGTAAACTAAACCTATAAAGGCCCTTGGTCTTTTTTAATTGGTACATTACAATTCTACTGAATAGTGGGATTTGGTATGCCATATTTGTATATGCTCTTATCTAGAACACATATTCAAATGGGGGAAATAGACAATAAATCATTCTAAGTAGAAGTATGGGTATAAAATGAAACTTTGTAAAGCCAAATGGGCATACTTCAGGAGATGCCTGAAGGCACTTATGGCTCTAAAATTGCTGTGATATACAAGGAAAAAGAATACTCTAAACATATGAAAACATTTGAAGAGCTTGCATCCCCAAATACTGTGATAATTCTGAGGAAAAAATAGATTCTAAAGCTCATATTCAAAATCCTGTGAAAACTATATGCTCAATGACATTCACATCAAAATTAACTAACCAAAGAAAATGGAGGGACTCATGACACATCTTAATAGAACATTTAAGTAAATTATAAATTCTCTTGATGGTGTTTTATGCAGCTAGTTGAAAATGATTGTGAATATAATAAAATGCAACATTACAGTGGCAGTGGTACATTAACAAATAGAAACCACAGGAGCTGTATGTGCACTATAATTTCATTGATATAAAACATACTTGCTGCTTGCAGGTGATTAGAATGCTGTGATGATAGAGTGGCAGCTCATTTTTTATGACATGATCATATTAATTTCATAAAGAAAATAATTTTCTTATTTAACTATCCCAGCCCAAACTGTGCCCACAGCAACACTATAATAAGTTACTTAATTGGATTAAAATTATTCTGTTTAGCATTCCCTGAGGAAACAATTTAGAAAAAACTTTATCTTTTATTACCAAAAATCAGATGTGTCTAATTAATTAATCTGGAGTCATTAGTGAATTCTATCAAACATCTAAAAAATAAACAATAACAATTCTACATAAACTCTTCCTGTAAATTTAAGAAGAACACTATTCAACTTATTCTATGAGGCCAGATTTACCAAAATACTAAAACCAGACAAAATTATTATAAGAAAGGAAAATTGCAAAGCAATATTCTTCATAATATAGATGCAAAAATTCTAAACTCTTCTACCAAAACAGATTGGGAGTTGGTATGTATTTAAAGAATTTAAACTAGAGCTGGAAAGGCAAAGGACAAGTGGAATTATCTGGTTCTCAATGAAGTCAGTAGGACAATTTCAATGACTGAGACAAAAGAGATTATAGGAAGGACACCTCACCTCCAGAAATCTGAGTTTTATTCTACTTTCAACTTTCAGTGCAGGGATAAACCAGGAACATTTTCTTTGCCCAAGAAAGCTAAGAGGGATCAGTGATGAGTCTCAGGGGACCCTACTGAGATGTCATATTGTGTTCTAAATAATGCCAAGATTGATGAGGTACACATGGACTAAATAAAGTAGCTTTCATGTAAGACTAGCCTACATGCAGCACTGCTCCAGCTCAAACTATATATATGTAAAGTGAGCACTGGAGGGGATGGGGAACTTCTAAAAAGATGAGACCCTTGCTCATTCTCACCAGTGACCACTGGTGAAAATTTCTTGGGATTAGGAAGTTTTTACCCTCCTAATTTCTGATCAAGCTGCCTGTGACATATCATAATTATACCAGGATATCTTTGGTATCCTTCAGATAATTAATCCTTGTGTGATTAACCCAAGGGGTGTTGTGACTGAAGTTTCCTTTAATCCAAGCCCACATATGTCAACTCAGGGCAGTATTGCTGATTATCCTGACAGAAGCACCAATTTCAACACACCACTTACTAATCAATGCCCAAGGAGGCCACATCTGATTCTCCATGTTTCTAGGCTCTACCTCACTTGCAACACTTTTTAAAAAAATTTTTTTTAGTTGTCAATGGATCCTTATTATATTTATTTATATGTGGTGCTGAGGACTGAACAAGGTGCCTCACACATGCTAGGCAAGTGCTCTAACACTGAGCTAGCTAAAACCCCAGCCCCATACCTCAACCCCTTTTAAGGCCATTAGATGGCTAAGTTGTATTTTGGAAAATAGTGTACTTCCCCTTCATTTCTCTCTCACAGTATAAAAATGGGAAGCAGCCTCAACCCAAACCACCCCCACTGAAGAAGAGAGATTAGAATTAGAAGCAATACAGTTAACTTTATAAAGTGTTATTAAGTAGGTCAGAGTCAACTTGATCCTCCCGCAATCATACATGCTTAACACAGAGAAAAGTTCTAAACCTGGGCCCATTAACTGCACTTCTAACTCAAGGAATTAACTCTTCTCTCATAGATACATGTCAAAGCTCAGGTAAAATAAGGGTAATGACATGATTCTTAACCACCCCACAACTGGAAATATCAACTCCAAGTTTGTGATCTTTTAATAAAAGTGAGGCATTTCATGTCCTAGTATAAAAATAGATCTTGTAGCTAACAGCTAAGATGGTAATGAAATGTGAGGAGGTATTTTGCTGGAGGCGTACAGTGCTTGTTCTACATTAACATACCTGGAAAGTATTACCAAGGCCCATCTCATCTCCCAAGATGAAGCCATTCTGACAGTAGAAGTGTTGGACCAGCCAGTTGACTTCCTACAATTGATAAGAGTGTAGATGAATTCCTAGAAATAAAAAATACAGCAAAACCAGAGAGTAGATATATACGTGGGCCAAGCTCTAAGACTCTGAATGAAGAACATGGCTTACATTCCCTTAATGTCGAATTTTACTGCCCATATCTTTTACTGGGAAGTTCTATATATAAAAAAACATTAGCTGATTTCCAAATTACTTTATGTGCAGAATTGGGTCACCAATTGAAGCCCTAAAATAGCCTGTCACTGTTATATAATCCACTTGAGAGATTAGACATTTAGCTTGGAATTTGTTCTCTAATGCCCAGCTCATGCCATTGTCCTTTCCTGGAAATGAAGCGCCACTGGTAATGATGCAACTTAACAAACTACATATGGATAGTTCACATGCTTGATTAATGGCACCCATCTGAATTTGCCATTTGTGTTGTGCTGTTACTAAAGAAAAGGGGAACAGTAAAACACCATGACCCTGAATGCTCCCTTTCTGTTCCCAAAAACATACCAAAGTTAAGGGAAAAATGAGAGCAAGACTAATCTGGAAAGTTCAGAAACATATTATCTTAAATGACACTGGATTTCTCTCATTTACACTGTGATTAGGGCAAGTTAATGTTATGTGTGAAAATCTACTTTCTTTGCATGTACACTGGATCAGTTGCTCCTTGGAATGCTGGTCATATAAGCAAACTAATGCTGATGTCACTGCTTCTTCAATCTAACACATAAGCCCCCCTGAATGGGGATGAGCAAAGATTTGAGGACACTGTGAAAAGGATACATGTCACTCATTTGGCCAGTGCCACTAAACAAAACACTACAGAAAGAGAGATACTGCTTGGAGAAGCACCTTAAGAGATACAGATGCTCTCAGTCAGTCTGTTGCCATGGAACTCTTCCTGCAGCTGCCACTGATCTGCTATAAACTTTCTCCAATGAAACATGTCTCCCAAACTGTCTTCAAGCACCTTCTCTGGCCTTCCAAAAACATAGCATTACTGGGCTGTGGAGTGACACATTCTAAAGGACAAAATAAAAATAATACTGTATGCTTCAACAGAGAAGCAGAGATAAGATTGGAAATATATGAGCACCTATATTTCTATAAATAGTTCAAAAATAAAATGTTGGAGTGGTAGATAAAGAGTGGCCTTTAAAGAGTTCATGTGTAGACCCCAAAATCAGTGAGTATGTTGCTCTCTTTGGCAAATATAAAAATAAAGACACAATTAAGTTTTGGGATCTGGAGATGGGAAGATTGTATTGAATTATCCTGGACTACCCAAACTAATTACATACATCTTTAGGAAAGGGGAAACTTTACCAGTTGTGATTAGGAGGTATTATAGTGAAGCAGACTAGATACCCCCATCCAAAAGACCCTTGCCATAATTAAGATTCTCCTCTTGTTGGATTAGCAGAATGTCTTGGGGTTTGAAGCTTCCTCTTTCCTGTAAATGCCAGGTTTGCACACAAAATGTGTGACAGTTAGTCTGCAGGCTGATTGTACAAAAAGATATTATCTCTGTTTTCTTGATAAAAACTTATAAAACCTGGTCTAGGGGATTGACCAGAAAGCAATAGTCATTTAAAACTTCCAAGTCCCTCCCCCCCACTGGATATATAGTTCAAAAATTTTCCAAAATCTTTGTTCAGAGGAAAAATTCTTAGACAAGAGCTACCCTGGACCCTGCAGTCAATGAACCTGCTTCCTGAAAACTCCTCATGTGTCCAGCCTCTTCTGTCCTACATCAACAAAAGGATCCAATATATGCATATTGCAGGATCTATAAAAGGAGTACAGAGGCTCTGGCATGTTTTTCATAAATACCTTTTTTGTTTAGTTTTTTGGAAGAGTGGCTGCAATTGATCTGTTGGATCTCCAAGTTAGGACTCTGTTCTAGGACTCCAGTAACAGAAAAGTTCAGGCTCTTGACTATATCAAGTAAATGTCTGGGCTATAATATTCTAATAGTTTTGCAAGATACTACCATTGGAGAAACTGAGTAAGATTACAAGGAATCTCTATTATGTTTTTAAAACAGAATGTGAATCTGTCATTACCATAAAAGACATTTAATTAAAATATGAAACTATATCCACAAAGATAACATTATTTAATACCTGAGACAACTGCAAAAAAAAAAAAATCCAAGAAAGTTAGGCAGAAAAACATTTAATGTAGGGAATTAGGTCACCATAAAATTGTTGGAAGTAGCCTCCATATTTAGCTTCCTGGTACAACTTCTGATAACTACTATAGAACTGGCTCATTAAAGTAGCATCAACCTCCATGACCACAAATCTAGGAACCAACCTGAAAGCACTGGCACAACCAAAAGCATAGGCTATTTCTCCAAATGTTTTACAAAGAACAGGAACTACTTGTGGAATTAGGAAAATAAAAAAATTTAACTCACAAAGAATAATTTTCCAAAATATTAATTTATTTTGGCGAATAGGAATTACAAGTTACAATATTCAATAATTATGCCTTGGGCTACTTCTAATTCCTGTTTTTACCCTACACTATCAGTTTATAAACACCAGTTGATAAATACCCCCACTAATTTTTCTATATACTTCTGCTTTTACTCATTCTATCTCATCCTCTCCATCTTCAAACCTCTTGTCTACCCATTTTCACTAACTCATATCCACACGTAGATTTTTCTGTAGCTGGATATCAACATCAACATGCACACACTGTTGATAGGCAAGCACTTATCCCTTTACACTTTAGTTGAGATATGCTGAACACACAAAGACCAGTCCAAAAATTTGTACTTAGATTGGATAAAACTCTGACAGACTCCTACTCCTCAAACCTGCACCCTCTCCACACATCTGCATCCATCACTTTTCTAAGCATAACACAGAACTGCACCTTTGGTTTCCTTCGGAGAACAGCAAAACCTCACTCCCGTGGTATTTATTGCATAAATATGAGCTGAATGAACAATTGTTTTCATACTTTGAAAATCATTATTCACTAATTTAGAAACTCAGTGGACAGGGCCCATCTTGGCTTTGTTGTCTCCTGTACCCAACACCCAATAGCATGCTCTCACTAGCATTTGGATAAAATGATGAGTAAATGACTATATTATTATTGAACACAATTCTGTTCACTCCGCTAAGGCACCACCACGTTCCAGATCTGATAAATAAAGACAAGGAGTTTGGGAGAGGCTGGATGGCGGGTGGGCGCTGCAGGTCACTCCCCCACTCTCCAGGCTTAGAAGACCAAGAGGAGGTCAGGTGGACCTGTAATCAACAACACGTGTGGTAAGGAGCCTACAAACTTTTGCTTGTTTGCATTTCTCAAAATACAACTTTGAGGGTGATTAACTAGGGGCAATTCATCAACTGCGCCTGCACAGTCAACTGAGAATGTTAGGGTCCCTTTCCGACTAATCCCCGGAGAGTCAAAGTGAACACATGGTAATGCAAATCACACAATGAGGTTTTATTAAAGCAAGCTCGAGCCTGGACCGCAACCAGCCCCTCAGACCGATACAATGGTTGGGGGGAGGGAGCGGCCCTGAGGGGCAAGAAAGCCCTCTATTTAAGAGATTTCCAACATTCACACACAAAGACCTATACGTTATTGGTTAACATTTGAACAGCTAAACATTAGTCCTCCTCTGGTTGGGTCCTGCCAATTTATTTGATTCTCATTGGGTCCCACCAGAACTGAATGGTCCTAGAAGAAGAAGGGTGGAGGGAAGGGGTGAACTATGCAGGAGATGGATCAGGTTTAGGACCCCCTGTCCTAGATAGATAAGGTTTCTAGGCAACTGCACATTCCTCAGACAAATATCTTTTAACAACCTCAGTAAGCACGGGGGCTCAACAGTCCTGTTTGTGCTGTATTGGCTCTTGAGGGTGCAGTTGCAACTGCCTGTGAAAGAATGAACATTTTTTTAAGCTGTTTTAAAGAGTGAACATTTTTAAGCTGTAAGCTGTTCTAAAGAATGAACATTTTTTTTTTTTTATCTCAACTCCCTAAGGTCTCCCGCCCATTGTCTTAACTCCCTGAGGTCACCCTCCTGGTTATCTTAACTCCCTGAGGTCACCCTCCCTGTTATCTTAACTCCCTGAGGTCACCCTCCCAGGGATGGGAGCAAAAGCCCCTAAAGCTGTTCCAGGAAATAGCCCCAAACAGAGGGTAAAAGAGTAAATTGGGCCAGATAACTAAATAGTGCTCAAACAGTAGGATTACCAGAAACTATTGACCAGAATCTTACGCCCTGTTGTAAAACATTGTAAAACATGTTGTATGTTATCAGACAACTCAGACCCCCTTTGGAATTTCCCGGCAGCTTTGTTCCCCCATTTTTCTTTTCTTTTCCTTTTTCTCCCTTTCATGTGCGACCCCTCCCGATGTGTGGTTTTCTGCCTTTATAAACTTGTAAGATTTTCTGCTAGGGACTCGACCCTTGCACTCCTGCGTGAGTCACGAGTTGGGTCCCAGTGCGCTGGAATAAACACCTCTTGCGGTTTGCATCAAGTGACGCCTCCTGTGGTTGATTGGGGTTGCCCTCGGTCCGAGGGATAGAGTCGGGGTCTCCTTTTTGGAGGTCCTTCACCTGCATCCTGGTGATTAAGACAGTTAGCTGCACAGATATCACCCAGTTCTCAACAAGAAGAAATCAAAAGTGGGACATTAGTTTTCAGAGTTTTACCAAATCAACCGCACAGGCCAGGCCTCCAAACCACAGCAACCTGATGTGCAAATGCACAGCTTTGGGTTCCAGAACGCAGTCTCTGTTCTGAGACCTGCTCTTACCTTTGCAAGTTTCCCTTCCCACCGGCCTGGCTACCCAGATAGGGCCCAGGCACAGCTCCTTCCCCCATTCACCGGGCTTGGGCTTGGTACCCTCTGAGCCCACCCACTGCCGGCAGACCAAAGGCCCCCAGGCCCGCGGGAAAGCAGCTCTCACGACCCTGTTGGCAACAGGCCAGTGCCCAGGAGTTGGCAGGTCTGAGTGATCCTTCAGCCCACTTACCTGTCAGGTCGTGGGTCTGCCCTTCACCTGTAGGGCTAGTAAGAAGCCGGGCGCGTCACCCTCCATCTGACCAGGAGAGGCTCTGCCAGCCGGTCCTGTGTGCTTGGCCTTTCCGGTGCGAAGGGGAGGACCCGGCAGGCACCGCGTCGCTGCCAGGGGGCACACGCTGAGGACATCTCTGAGCTGTAGCTTCGAGTCAGCATCAATATTAGTCCAGGAATTCTTGGATAAAGTGCTGGAATGGCTACTCCATTCTCAGGAGTGTGCTCAATTCTGTTGACTCTAGTGATAAGTTGGTTTAGACTCTGAAATCTCCTGACATGTTCCCTGCTAGCTGTAGGCCTGGTGAAAGCCTATGAATGTAGTGAATTGAAATCACCAAAGATGTTAAGCCACCAATGGTGCTGGGAGTAGATTAACCAATGTGTTAACTTAAGGGTGACTCAACATTGGTTTTGAGTGATTTTATGATGGAGTATACCATTAATACAAATATTATGATAAAAGCAAAATAGCTACATTTATTTATGTAGTTCTAGGTGATATCCTAAGGAGTTTTCACATATTTCCTCATTTAACACAACAACCTATAAGTAAGGTCCTATTTACTATGACTTTGAATGATAATTGGCAAAACAGGGACTAGACACTATTATTTTCTAAATAAAATCATTGGAAATTATTTCCATGTAAGTTAATCCTGGTGTTTCCATTTTAGAAGTGAATCCCACTTCAATAAATTTATTGTTACCAACAAAAGAGATCAATTTAAGTTGTTTTCTTTTTTCATAGAAACTCCAACAAAGTACAGTTTTATGAGGCTAATTTTGTGTCTTGAGTCTTCGTGAATACAGATTGAGTCACCTAATTTATGTGCCAAGCACTCCTTATGAAACTAGAGATTGAGGTTACTAATCTCATGGAGTTTATATTTAAAAAGAAAAAGACAGACAATAAATAAAAATCCAGCAGTAATCAATGCTAAGATCAATGCTGAGACAGAAAAACCGTGTCACAACATAGGGCCACATTGATTTTATGCAGCGATTTTCCTGTTACACAAGTCCTACACCAGAGGCCTAACTCTGGGGATCCTAACAAATCTGAAATACCCCAAAAACCAAATGGAAAAAAATGATGGGGAAAAGAAAGAAAGAAATGTTAATCAATGTTACTGTATTGGAAAGGCAAGTGATTTCAGGTGTCTCAGTCCTATCTTTCAGGTTTGATGTGAGCTTTGCCTTAAATAGAGAAAGAACTGGGGCCAGAGACAAGAGCTATGTGTAATAAGCAGGCTTGGTCAAATTGTGTGTGGTTTATCATTTTCTTGAGTTATGATCACACCAAGTCTTCCTGGTGTTGAAAAAATTGCAGCAGTTCCAGGTGCAAATTCTTCTTGTTTCATAGATTACTTATCTATTAGATTTATGATCCTGGAATGGAGGAAAATTCAGTTCCCATAGGACTATACTGCTCCTGCTGAGGGAGAGCAATCTCTTCTTGGTTGATCTGCCTGCAAGACTCACTGTGGAAAATGTAGGGTAATGACTGAAGACTTCTAGGCACTACTCCAGGGCTCTAAAACAGGACACAGTAATAGCAGGCAGTTTGTGAAAAATACCTTAGTTTTTATGACCTTGATGCCTTTGGCCTTGAAGTAAGCACATTAATAACTTTAGATGAATACTCCTTAAATGATTAATATGCTTATGCTTATATAAACTAGTATAACCATTATGAAAATTCTATGGGGCTCCACAAAACAACAATAAAAATTAGAAATAGAACTATCATATCATCCAGAGTTGAGCAGGAATCTGACCCAGTTCAATAAGGTAATAAAAGAGAGAAATACTAAATGAAGTCAGAGATGCCAAACTTTTTCCTGCTTTTAGTTACCCATTGGGCATCAGTAAGTCCAAGAGAAGAGACAGGGATCTTTAGCAAAGGCATCCTAAGTCCCTGTTTTACTTCCCTATTTGTGTATTTTCACAAAACCTTATGATTTATATCCTTTGGTGGCTTCTCTGGAAGATCCTCTGTTCTATGATACTGCTAATGAGTGTTTTTTGCATCCTGTTCTCTGTTTGACTTATTTCCTCCCATCCAGATTCTCATGGACTAAATTTATGTGCTAAAGTAATGATATCAACCACTTAAACAAAAGGATGCTGATTATTTTTAACTTTAACATTTCAGAGATGGGGTCATGGCTATAAGCTAAGTAGATTGTTGATATAATAACCCTGGCATTTAAAATGTAGTTGAGAAAGACTAGCTGAGAGAGTCCAGGTGTGCAAGTCATGTAAAACATTTAGAAGTTTTACTCTGAATGCTGTCTGAAATGAGCCTATAGGGGAGAAGCAGCAACTTCAGTTAGGAGGCTACTGCAATAGTCTGGGCAAAACAATAATAATTTGGGGGCCAGCATGGTAATAGTGGTGTGGTGAGTAGCTGCACTGAACAGGTAATGCCTAGAAGATTCACAAATTGAGAATTGTGGAGAAATATGAGAATAAAAGATGATTTCAAGGATTTGGCATAAGTATGTGGTGGAACGGAGTTGCCATATGGAAGGAGGAAGACAGAAGGAAGAGTTTGAGGAATATCAAGCATTCATTTTTGTGCTGGCAAGTATGCAAACATAGGAGAACTCTCATAAATTGCTGGTGGGAATGTAAATTATTAAAGCCATCATGAAAAACACTATGGGGCTTCTCAAAAAAAAAAAAAAACTAAACTAAAAATAGAGATACCATATAATCCAGAAACCCCATTATGAGTATATATCCAAAGGAAATGAAATCATTATATCAAAGAGATATCACTTCCATGGTTATTATAGCACTATTCATAATAGCCAAGATATGGAATAAACCTAGGTGACCCTTTGTAGATGAATAAATAAAGAAAATGTGGCATATGTATATACAGTGGAATATTTTTCAGGCAAAAAAGAATGAAATTCTATCATTTAGAGCAACATGAATGAGCCTGTGGGACACTAAGTGATATAAGACATGGACAAAAAAAAGACCACATATTTTCACTTAAATGTAGAAACTGAAAAGTTGATGTCATAGATGTGGAGAGTAGAATAATGATTACCAGAGTTTAGGAAGAGTGAGAAGAAGAGGGGAATGGAGAAAGGATGGTTAATGGGAACAGAGGTACAGCTGGATAGGAGGAATAACTTCTAATGATCTCTAGCACAATGATGTTCTTATGATTGATAATAATTAATTGAATATTTCAAAATAGTATAGAGGATAGTGAATGTTTCTAACCCAATGTAATGATAAATTTTTGAAGTGATTGACAAATCAGTTACCATGATCTGATTATTTCATGTTGTATACACCTAATGAAATATCACTGTATCCCATAAATATGTACAATTATTATATCCATTAAAATTTATAAAATACATGTATCAAAAGCTTTTTTCAAAAGGAATTGATGTTGGGGAAAAACAATTTAATTTTGGACAGAGTATAATGAGACAGTAATACAGATTCAAGTACAGGTTTTGAAGAGTTAATTGGATATACTATTGTGGAGTTCAGGGGAAAGGGTTAGAATCTAGCACAGATAAGGAATTCATAATTTTAGGATGAAACTTACGTTATAATAGCCCCAAGACCATTACTGGAAATATAAAAAAAGACTAATCCTTTGTCAACTAATATTTAGAAATTGAGAAGTGGAGGCAGCAGAAGAGACTAAGAACAGCCAGTGAAATAGGATGAGAACTAAGAATATAGTATTCCTAAGGCCAAATGAATAAGGGTTTCAGGAGTGATGGTCTGTGTCAAATGCAGTTAAGATTTGGAGTAAAGATAGGATAGAAAATAAGGGTTGGGGAGATAGCTCAGTCAGTACAGTGCTTACCTTGTAAGCACAAGGCCATGGGTTCAATTCCCAGCACCACAAAAAAAAAAAAAGGATACAAAATAAGCACTAAATTTGACTTTATGGTTTTCAATTGTTATGGGGTGCAACTTAAGAACAGACCAATCACCACTGAGAAGTCCAAATTTGAGAGTCTTTATTAAGCTGGCCTGCTGACTGTCTCACACAATGCCCCAAAAAATGGCTATTGGGAGAACAGCCCTGACCACAGGGTTGTAGGAGTTCTTATATCAAAAATCACATCAATCATAAGTGTCTGTTGCTATGATACAAACTAACATGAGAGCATTGACAGAGGGGAAGTGGGTCAAACTGACCCTTTCCTAGGTACAAACTAAAGAATGGTTGCTACACACTAACATCATGAGATCATTGACAGAGGGGGCAGTGGGTTAAACTGGCCCTTACCTAGGTACAAACTAAAGAATGGTTGCTAACATCTACACAATTACCATTTACATGATACATTGTTTAGGAGCAATAGGAATCAAAAGAGAGCAATTCTTTACTACATAGGAGTTGCCATTGTATATTATTAAACATGTCACACCAAGTAACTAATGATGGGCACAGAGGTGGGGTGTTCCCATGGGAGAAGCTTATTTCCTACATAACATGGAGTCTCAGAGCAAAATGGAGTCTGTTTAGTCATTTCCCTTAAAGTCTGGCCTATAACATTCTCATGGAGTCAGATCTGTCAGTCCATCACACAATGGTCTTGGCAAGGAGTCCAGTGACTGACTAGAGTGATTAAATAAAGAGAATTAGAGAAAAGAAGATGCAAACAGATCATCTCACCCCTTTTGAAGAACTTTGATGTAAAAGAAAGCAGAAAATTGGCAGCAGTAACTACCAGGTCAAGGGCAGTTTATTTTGTTTAAAGATGGTGATGTTAGAGCATATTGGTTGCTGATGGGAATTATCCAGTGGAGATAACATCTAATGATACCAGGGTAATATTCTTGAGTGAGAGGAGGTGGATCTAATACACAAGTAGAGAAGTTGGCCTAGACAGTAGAAGGCACAGTATAAAAACAAATTTTGTGGTGACAGCACTTGATCTCTCCTGACTCTGTTGTCTAAATGAATTAAGAGTGGCATCCGGTGAGCTTGTGTGGGAGTGATGTTGGGGGTTTGAGGACAGAAAGATGTGAAATAAGAAAGTGGAGAGTAAATGAACAAGAGGAATATGCTACCATTGCCAAGCAGCAGTGAGGGGCACTTGAAGTTGTCGGTCAGAGGACCAGTGTGTGTGTGCATGGTGTGTGTTGGCTGCAGATGGGAAAGAGTTAGAGAATTGAGTTTTACCAGGGTTGGATATTTGCCAGATGAATACAATAGAGAGTGATAATAAAGTCGGTCATATCCCCAGTGTCTAGAATAAAGGTGAACATGATAGAAAAGGTCCTTGCACTTGGGGAGCTCAGGTTCTAGTGATGAAGAAATATAAAAAGAAAAGAAAGTACAAATAAATTATCAGGTAGAATAGTGCTAAGAAGGTAATGATATTGAGAATAGGGCTGGGAAGCAGCTGAGTAGAGTGGGTTGAAGAGGATAGCACTAAAAAAATGACATAAAAATTAAGGTCTGAATAATGGGAAGCAAGCTTTGTAAAATCAGAGGAAGAAAGTTTGGTCAGAGGGATCATAAAGGCAAAGCCATTGAGATAATATTTGTAAGGGATAATAAATATATTTAAATATTGGCGACAGAGCTGTATGCAATGGAGCACACCTGTAATCCCAGCTACTTGTGAGGCTGAGATAGGAGGGTGGAAAGTTCTGGGTAACCCTTGGCAACTTAGTGAGACTGTCTCAAAATAAAAATGAGTATAAAATAAAACAAAAGATATGTAAAATAAAAATCTATATATCTCAATGGTAGAACAATAACCTAGCATGTCTGGGGCCCTGGGTTCAATCTCTACTGCTGAAACAAACAAAAAAAAAATTACTGAAGATGCACTTGAAGGGATTTGGTCATTGATAAGCACATGGCTGAAGGTGATAGAAACAGATTCCAGGGGGACCCTCACAGGTGTCTACCCTGGGATATGGATGTTTGTGCCACCACTGAGGGATTATAAGAGATAAAATCTGGTTTGAGGCAGGGAAGACAATAATTCACCTTTAGGATATATTGAATTTCTGCCTAGAACAGTGTCTGACCCATAGGTAGCACTGAGAAGGTATTGTTAAATACTTAAGTGAGGGGTCTTTGGAGCAGTTCAAAAATATAGGACTATGATTCTTATAACCTTTAGGAAAAGAGAGGACATTTAACAAATGGGCAAACTAAGGCACAGAAAGTTCAGAAAACTTGTTCAATATTTTCTAGTGAGTCAATATTAACTGTCAGAACTGAGTCTAGCTCAATTTATTTTTCATTCATTGCTCAGTTTCTATAGTCATAATTCTTGTATTAATTCTGTTTTATTCCTCCACAAAAGGGAATGCCCTCTGACAACAGCAAACCAGTAACATTAACAGTAACCAAATCATGTCATTGATAGATCTTAGCATCAATCCCAACCAAAACAATTGTGACTGAAGTACAGATTAGTGAACAGGTTATATTTGCTGCCCACTATGTCCTTAGTCTACTGGGTTACAATAGGATACTAGTTGGCAGCATCTAGTGAATCAGATATGGAGCTTCAGTAGAAGATGTGCCCATTGGGGAAAATGTTTCAGACCTCTTCTTGCATACATGAACTTGTACTTTGGGGCTAAGGTTAGGATTAGGTCAGTGACCTACACTGAGTTGAAAGCAATTTGGGTTTTCTTTCTCCAAAGCAAGGAAAAACTACACTTGGCTTTGATGTAATTATATATCCTAGGCATGAGATTTACATAATAAATGTAAAACCCAGAGAGCCCAAGAGTCTGAGAAGATATACCAATGATGCTGTGCATTTATGTATAGCAGGAAGTGCTTTACAGAACTCTTGCCCAGTCACCTGAGAATTGGCACTCCCTTTCAATACCAAAGGTAAGGGCACACACTGAAAAAATATCAAAAAATCATTGAGGACACAGGTCAGAGATTGTAGATAGCTTTTCACTGAAACTTGCCTGTGTGTCTTTTGTTTGACAAAAGGACAGTTCTTTTTTTTTTTTCCCTTTTTCACTTGTTTGAAGTACTGGAATTGAACCCAAAGTTTTATGTGTATTTGGCAAGCACTCTCCTACTGAGCTACATCCCCATTCCTTTTTATTTTATTTTATTTGGGGCAGAGGTAGTCTGGATAAGTTGCCAAAGATGGCCTCAAACTGTGAAGCTCCTGAATTAGCCTCCTGAGTAGCTATGATGACAAACATGTGCCATTGTGCCAAATTTTTCTTTTCTTTCTAATTGAATACGTTTTTCAAATTGGTTCCAAGCATTTTCACTATTTTTGGTCCAGCACAAAGACTTTTATGCAATCTACCTAGCTAGTCCCTGAAGTCTTTGAGTGTACTACCAGTGGAGCTTAACTTTTCTGGCAGATTTTCTTGTAAAGAGCAGATTGTCTCAGCAGTAAAATTGCATGAAGCTAAGTGCTCCTCCCAATTCAGCCTACACTGAAAATCTAAGAATACTCTGTGACCTTCCTCTTCTTCTGGGTTGATAAGAACTGAAAGCCATCTTATAGCCTAACTTCACAAAACCTGTGTCGTAGGTTTGAAAAATGAACATACCTGCTGCATATATATCTGTGTCCTTAGGTACAGTTGTTACAGTCAAGTAAGTTTCCCATTTTGATACCACAAAATGCTCAAAAATGGCATGTAAAATAATCTTCAACCTCAGAAAACTTAAATAATCTGAGAGTACTTCCGAAAGGCCCATGATGCATAGTAATTCATTGTTAGGATAACAGTAGTTGTCCTATAACACTGTTGAGAAAAGTAAATAGACCACTTTAAAAAAAAATTTAGATATTGATAGACTTTTATTTTATTCATTTATGTATATTGGTGCTGAGAAATGAACCCAGTGCCTCACACATGCTAGCAAGTGCTCTACCATTTGTCCACAACCCCAGTTCCACTTTTTTTTTAAATAAGAAACAAAACAAAAATTTAAATTTCCAGGATATTGTAAAGGACTAAAATACTTTAGCTGGAAATAAATCTGGAGATCACACAACTGTCTGCATCACACCAGTAAAGACTCAAGAGATCAGGAATTATCCTTCATGGTTGAGGTTCCATGGTAATCTCATTAGCTTGTGAAGCCCAAAGGCACAGTGTTTTCCCCATTTTCATGACCCATAGATGTGATCTCTGAAAATAAACAGAATCACAGAGTGTGCTTAAACTACTAAATTACAGGTCATGCACAGCCAAATTTAGTAGATTGTATTCCTATTTCCAACAATCCACCTTCTTCCCTACAGGATTATTGTGCATCCAGATCCTTAGTTATGTGACTTTCTATGTCTCTCAATGGACAGGACCCATGTGCTTTCTTTGGAATGTGAATGAACATGATATATTAATTGAAGCTTTAAATGTGCCTGCTTAGATTGTTCCTACTGCCTGCTATGAAAGCAATAAAAACAAAATAATTTCCATGGTGATTAAAATCTTTCCTAAACTTCCATGTAAGTACTTATTCATATCATTCCAAAAAATGTGTTTATATAGATTATGTTTGTGTGTCTTAAGGTCATCAGCTGTAGAGGTGGAACTTGAGTTGTGCCTGCATTCTCCTTCATCATGCCTCTTCATGAGTCCCATATCTTCTCTCCATATTAAGTCTCCACCTTAGGTCTTCTGCTGGGGTGTGTGGCATTTTACTATGCTAATAAGGGAAAGGTAACTGCTGGTTACTTCAATGGCTATTCTGACATGTGTTTGGCCCTCACCACCTAGAGTTGCACTTATCATCTGGAAAACTATCTGGCATTAATTTTTTCTTTCTTTTTTAATTTAATTTTATTTGTTCTTTTTATTTTCATGATACTAGAATGTATTTTGGCATATTATACATACATGGAATATAATTTCCATGTGGCTGTTCATGATGTGGAGTTACACTGGTCATGAATTCATATGTGAACATAAGAAAGTTCAATTCATTTTACTGTCTTTCCTATTCTCATTCCCCTCCCCTTCCTTCATTCTCCTTTATCTAAAGTACTTCTATTCTTCCCTTCTCCCACCTTATTGTGTGTTAGCATCTGCACTTCAGAGAGAATATTCAGCCTTTGATTTTTTGAATTGGCTTATTTCACTTAGTATGATAGTCTCCATTTCTGCCCATTTTTGGAAAATGCCATAATTTTATTCTTCTTTATGGCTCAGTAAAATTCTGTTGTGTATATATACCACATTTTCTTTATCCATTCATCTGTTGAAGGACATCTAGTTTGGTTCCATAGTTTAGCTATTGTAAATTGAGCTGCTATAAACTTTGATGTGGCTGTGTCACTGTAGTACTTTGATTTTAAGTCCTTTGGGTATAAATCTAGGAGTGGGATAGCTGGGTCAAATGGTGTTTTCATTCCAAGTTTTCTGAGGAATCTTCATATTGCTTTCCAGAGTGGTTGCACCAGTTTGCAGTTCCATCAGCAATATATGAGTGAACAGTTTTTACCATATCCTTGCCAACATTTATTCTTATACTCTTGATAATCATTATTCTGACAGGAATGAGATGAACTCTTAATGTGATTTTAACTTGTATTTCTCTAATTGCTAGAGATGTTGAACATTTTTTCATATGTTTGCTGTGTGCTATTAATATTTTCAAAATAGAGCAATCCTCAAAGGTTAGGTAGAAGTAGCTCACATTTGCTCTTCTAATGTTCCTTGGTGATAACTTGATCGTAAACCTACACATAGCTTAAAGGAGAACCAGGAAAATGCATTTCTTTTTTGGCAAGCCCCACTCCATAAGATTATATAATATTGTAAGAGGAAGAGAAAACATTTTACTGAGTTTCTAGCAGTGTCTGCTTCTTGTTTAGCCACTAAAATGTAATGTTAATTCTGCTCTTTATATTTCTTTCCCAAGGACAACAACTCCAAACCCATCTGGTTACTGCACTCAATTTGAATTGCATGTCTGGGTGAAATGCAGTTTTCTTTCTCAGATTCAGATGTAGCTCCTTGTGGGCTAGTGATTCATTAACAGAAAGAATACCATCTGTATTCTCCAACACCTTACAAACCATGGTTTAAAAGAAACTGAATGAATGGTTGAAGATGAGATATCCTGTTATTAAATTTCCTTGGCCCTTCCACTATCATAGGTCTTGGGAGGGATGGAATGCAAAACTAATTCTTCTGAAATCTCAAAGGAGATACATTTAGGTAACTGAAAAAAAAGAACTTGCTTTATCTTTGTAGGAGAAAGTAGCATTAGACAGAAGGAAAGGTCCTTGGTGACAAAAGGCACTCTATTTGGTAGTAATCTGTTGCTGGGGTGTCCGGAATTCCATCCAGTGCTTGACAAAGATCCTCTGGAGGATGTTGGCAAAGGCTCATCCTAAAAGAAATTGCCAGATATTTTGCTCCGGAGCATGGTATTTTTTCTGCTGTATTTTTCTAATAATATATTACTCATTTCAGTCTGAATGGATTGCTAAGTGGATGAGGGGAATACAGCAAAAATTATAGAAAATATTACCTACAATCTAAAAGATAATGGGTCTTTACCATTAACAAAGTTAAAAACAATTTTTCAACTGTGCAATGAGTCCCTGAAAACCTCTGGAGAAAATAGATATAGATCTGCCTTTGTCTCCAACAGGCTGGTTAAATCCTAATGATGGTTTTGTTTATGTGTGGTGGTAAGGTAAAAGAATAAGGTTTCACAACATTCCTTCCTTCCTACAAAGAATAGGTCACCCCTACAATAAACATTGGTGCAAAATGCCCTGTTCTGGGAAAAAAGAGCTACATAAGACAATGTAATCTATTCAGTAAAAAACTTGGCCACGAGAACCACTTCGACCTCTGCCCTCCTGTAGCCCTTAACTCAGCAAGTTAGATATTAACCAGATGGACCTAGTAGAGATGGTCACATGACATTATTTGTCTATCGCTTTACCACAAAAGTAATAAGAATTACCACAAAAGTAATAAGAATTAGATCATATAGAGTTTAGATATTAAGGAAATACACATTGTATTAGCTCATTGACTTAGTTAAATATTCTTAAAATAATTGTGATTAGGTAAGGATAATCTGTAAAGTTACTGTTTTCTCATAATCTTTCAGTAAAAACAATTACTGCCTATGCTTTGGAAACTTCTTTGATTTTATTAATCACAAACCTGTCATTATAGCCTGAAGAAAAATATATATAAACCCAGCCTTCCCCAGAATAAAGTGGAAGTGATTGCACCAGAACTACAGTCTGTGTCTTTCATTCTCCATCCATCACTGACACTGTCTCCCCGCGCCACGTTACCAGTGTAACGGGGCTCAGCTTTGGGTCTTGAAGGCAACAGGGCTGCCCTATCCTGTGCAGGAGATTCCTTTTGAAGAGGGAAACAAAATCTGCCTTCCCCAGTCACCTCTTGTTACAGCATTTATTTGAGTGTCATGGCAACTGTCTTAAAAACTGTTGACAGATTTGTGCTTTCTGTCTTTTGTCATTCTTTCTTTAGGACAAGTGACATTGCCATAGCCAGGTGAAGATGTCTGGAAACCATGACCAAGAAAAGAATTGCTGTGATTGGGAGTGAAGCCTGTGGGCTCTCTTCTGTCAAATGCTGCCTGGATGAAGACTTGGAACCTGTTTGCTTTGAAAGGACTGATGATATTGGAGGGCTTTGGAGGTATCAGGTAAATCTCCTTGTCCCTTAATACTTGAAGCCGTCCCTGAAGCTGGGTGCATGCAATATTTTATCTCAAGTTTGGTAATATGAGAGCTTGATAAAGACTAAACCTGATATAATTCTGCCTGTTGACTTCTTAACATCCTCCCACCCCATGTTTTATGAGGTTTTCTCTTTCCCCTCTGTTGGCTGCAAAATGCATTGCAGATGTCCTTTTTTTTTTTTTTTTTCGTTTTCTACTGTCTATGAAAACCACAGACAACATTTTCCTTTCATTAGTTTTTCTGTTTGCCAGAAGAGGGAAACAATCTGGTGAAGCAGGGAGGATGAGTAACAGAACAACATATATTAGAAAGCACACGGGGATTAGAAAATGTAGAGTGGTTGCTTCTGATATGACTTAAAGGTAAATGAGCTAGAATTACCTGTTAACAATTCCTTTGAGGAGTACCAGCCTCCAATTTTCAACATTACTTTTTCTTTTTTTAAATTTATTTTTATTGTAAACAAATGGGATACATGTTGTGTATGTACATGGAGTAACAGCATACCATTTGCATAATCATATATTTATATAGGGTAAAGATGTTTGATTCATTCTGTTATTTTTTCCTTCCCCCCACCCCTCCCATCCCTCTTTTCCCTCTATACACTCCCTCCTTCCTCCATTCTTGCCGGCTCCCACCCCCCATTATGTGTCACCATTGGCTTATCAGAGAGATCATTCATCCTCTGGTTGTTTTGAAATTGGCTTATCTCACTTAGCATGATATTCTCCAATTTCATTCATTTGCCTGAAAATGCCATAATTTTATTATTCTTTATAGCTGAGTAATATTCCATTGTGTGTATATACCAGAGTTTCTTTATCCATTCATCAATTGAAGGACATCTAGGATGGTTCCACAGTGTGGCTATTGTGAATTGAGCAGCTATGAATATTGATGTGGCTCTATATCTGTAGTATGCTGATTTGAAGTCCTTTGGGTATAGGCAGATGAGTGTGACAACTGGGTCAAATGGTGGGTCCATTCCAATTTTTCTAGGGAATCTTCACACTGCTTTCCAGAGTGGCTGCACTAATTTGCATTCCCACCAGCAATGTGTGAGTGTACCTTTTTCCCCACATCCTCTTCAACACCTATTGTTGCTTGTATTCTTTTAATCACCATTCCACTTGGGGTGAGATGGAATCTTAGGGTAGTTTTGATTTGCATTTCTCTTATTACTAAAGATGGTGAACATTTTTTCATATGTTTGTTGATTCTTGTAGATCTTCAGTGAAGCATCTCTTTATATCCTTAGCCCATTTGTTGATTGGGTTATTTGAATTCTTGGTGTAGAATTTTTGAGTTTTTTATATATTCTGGAAATTAGTGCTCTATGTGAAGTATGAGTTGCAAAATTTTCTCCCACTCTGTAGGCTCTCTCTTTGCATTACTGATGGTTTCCTTTGCTGAGAGAAAGCTATTTAGTTTGAATCTGTCCAAGTTATTGATTCTTGCTTTTATTTCTTGTGCTATGGGAGTCCTGTTAAGGAAGTCTGATCCTCAGCCAACAAGTTGAAGATTTGTACCTACATTTTCTTCTATAAGATTCAGGGCCTCTGGTTTGATTTCAAAGTCTTGATCCATTGTGAGTTGATTTTTTGTGCAGGGTGAGAGGTAGGGTTTTAATTTCATTCTGTTTCATATGGATTTCCAGTTTTCCCAGCACCATTTGTTGAAGAGGCTATCTTTTCTCCATTGCATATTTTTGGCACCTTTGTATAGTATGAGAAAATTGTATTTATTTGGGTTTGTGTCCATGTCCTCTATTCTGTACCATTGATCTTTCTGTCTATTTTGGTGCCAATATCATGCCATTTTTGTTACTATTGCTTTGTAGTATAGTAGAAGTTCTGATATTGTGATACCCCCTAACATTACTTTTTCTATTAAAAAAAAAAATCTGGGTATTTTTCTGACATTTCTGGTCCTTGAATTAGGTAAAAAATTTGATAGTATTTTTTGATGTTAACTTCTTGCTTTGAGAAGTTCAAACTCCTTTGTCTTCCAGAAGAGGCTGGAGGGCACCTGCAAATGGGTTTTCTTGTCCTTAAACATACTCAGTTTTAAAGTTAAATTTTTTAATATGCACATCCAATCCTGCAGCTTGTTAGTAACCATTGACAATATCATCTATTTAAATGGTATGCTTATTAAGTGCCAAAAAGTTTAGTCACCTTCATTGATTTTTAACTTGGTTTACTTTTAAACTCATTTTCTGAATAAGTGAATGGAATTGAGGTGTCACAGTATGTTTCACGTCATAAAAACTATCACAGTGTTGGCCAGCTACTTAAAAGTGGCCTTATGACATTTCTTACTTGAACAAATTTGTTGTATTTTGGCTGCATTTTGGGAACTAATTCTGAATATAGTCTTATTCAGATCTAAAATGAACACCCTTAGCAAATCCTTACACCTTTATCATAATTGGTCTGGAAACACTGTTAGTTTGTTTTTAGAAACAGAAAATTCTACTCTTGAAATCCAGTCACACCCTAGTGTAGAGGTTAAGAGCACTGATTTAGATTCAAAGACTGTCATTTACAAGAAGTATGGCCTTGGGCAAATCATTAAACCTCTCTGCCCACTCTTTTTTTTTTAAGCTTTAGGAAGGGATAATAGAAATACCCTTTGTACAGTCATGATAGGGAATAAGTGAATGAATAATTACATAAATCACTTTAAAAGTGACAGCTCCGCATATGGTTACATGTCAGTTATTATTCATGCCTAGAGTGAGACCCCCACATTTTGAGTCTCCTTAAGCATCCTAGCCAGGTTTGGCAATTACTCAACAGAAGTGAAATCAACTGAGGCAGGGATGATGTTGGGAAGGTAGCCATGATTCTGCCTGATTATCAGTTTTGTGGTTTTTAAACTCTAAAGGGATTTGGAGTTAAAATCTGCTGAATATACAGCATGGGGATTTCTTTTTTATTATTATCTGTGCAAAATTTCAACACCTTATAAACTGCTTCCATTAAAAAAATAAACTTTCATCATAATGCTCTGACTTCTCTGACTTTTTGTAACACAGACATACCTATATGGTTCACTATTATATTCTATAACCCAGAATGATGTCTGGCATATATTTCCACCAAATATATTTATGTTTAATAAGTGGATTTCTGAGAAGGAAGCTATCCTGAGTGGCTGCTAAGAATGTTTATGGAGCTATAGACCCTCCTTTTCACATTTTTCAGTTACTTAGCTGTGGAGACTAAGGTATTATAAACATCCTTTAATGGACTGAACTTATTTTGCATGTTGCTGGTGGTTACCTTGAGAACTTTTTCCTGAGATGTACTTCTCTATCAGTCCCATGATCATTATTTGGAGTCTAGTTGTCCTTCCATCCCCCAAAACTTTTTTATAATTTGCTAGAGGTTTCATATGTAGAATTGATCTAAGCACTTTGAAATTCCACATCCACTAGTAGGTGTGAAAGAATGGACATTTTTTTAAGTTGTCTGTTTTATCTCAACTCCCTAAGGTTTCCCTCCCAGTAATGGGAACAAAGCCCTTAAAGCTGTTCCAGGAAACAGACCCAAACAGAGAGTAAAAGAGTAAATTGAGCCTGATAGCCAGATAGTGCTCAAACAGTAGGATTACCAGAAACCATTGACCAGAATCTACAGCCTGTTGTAAAACATTGTGAAACATTTTGTCAGCAAACCCAGACCCCCTTTGAAATTTCCTGGCAGCTTTGTTCCCCCTTTTCCCCCTTTCATGTGTGACCCCTCCTGATGTGTGGTTTCTGCCTTTATAAACCTACAAGATTTTCTGCTAGGGACTCGACTCCTCGAGTTGGGTCCCAGCGCGCTGGAATAAACACCTCTTGCGGTTTGCATCAAGTGACGCCTCCTGCGGTTGATTGGGGTTGCCGTCCTTCCATGGGACAGAGTTGGGGTTTCCTTTTTGGGGGCCTTACAGGTGTCCAATAAGATCACTGGGAATTCAAGGTTTCTGTTTTCTCATTTTTTTGGTGACAGTTTCATGGGACTCAGTATATTTTTATTTTCTTCTCAGGTAGTACCACTTGTACTTTCCTATCGTGATTCCTCTTTCATTTTTCTATCTGCCAAACAAGTGTTTTCTCATACACCACCATTTGTATTTATGATCATGTTCCACCTACCATATTGGTATTGTCTCCTCCTTGTACAGCTGAAAACTTTCAAATAATAATTATATGAGCTCTCAAAACATTAATTTCAATCAATTTTTGATCTCTTCATTAACATTCAGTAAGATTGATGGGAGAAAGTAGGTTGTGTTTTGATATATATATATATCAGTTTACTTTGATATTACCTTATGAATGAAATTATTGAAAAGTTATCAAATTTCCTTCAACACACTAAGGATTTAATAAGTACTCAGTGCTATAAAATAATCTTGCTTTTTTTAGTCAAACTACATATCTAAAATTTATTAAAGTATGCTAAACTATGCTTTTCATAACTTAATGTACACATGAACTACTGGAGATTCTCATGAATTAATTTGGAGTATACCAAAGTTATCCATTTCTGACAAGCCTTAAGTTATATTTATGCTGATGATCAGATAACTATTTCACATATAAAGTTTTGAAGTATAGACAGATAGAGAAATAGATGCCATGTGGGCACAATATACTATAAAATGTTACTGTTTAATCAGAAAATTAAATGATATACACCCTTTAATAAAATATGTTTTTAAAAAAAACAAATTTCATAACTTCTTTCTCAAAAAAAATGGCAAAAAAAGAGAATAAGACAATAAATGGATTGAAAAACACTTAAAAGGGTGTAGTGGTCCACTTTTGCTACATAGTTAAGAATTAATCGCTGGGAGAACATTAACAAAAAATTATGTCAGCCATTCATAAGATTCTTGTTGTGTTGACCTGGATTCCCAATAAAGCTCTCTGCTTTAGGTAATATAGGAAACATGAACAGCTAAAATGTTAATTAGGGCAGAGATATAGTCACAACCACACCTTAAATAAATACTTTGGTTGAAATAGGTAAAATAAATAAGACAAGACTTGAAAGGAGACTCCTGGAAACCTCATTAGCAGTCAAAAAGAAATAATTATTAGGCAGACAAATGAGTATGATCAATTTTGGATTCCTAGGCTAAATAATTCTTTAATAAGAATTGGGAGAAAAATAAATCTGAATGTGGACAAATTCAACATTCTCTTTTGTGGATATTTAATTTTTTGTAATACCCACTCTTCTAATATTTATTCATTTCTGTAATACAAAGGAAGGAGAGGGTCCAAATTGGTTAAGGTGACTTTCTATAATCAAAAAGAATTTAAATGTAATAGATTTGAAAACCTGTGGTTTATGACATTTCAGTGACAGAATAATAGGCTGGATTCACATTGCATTATTTTATCGGATTACCACCTTACGCCATGAAGTAATTAGTTGGAAATGGTTGAGGAAGCAAAAAAGTTTGTTGTAGGTAGGAAGACACTGAATTAGGGATTAATGTCATCTTAACCAGTGCTTCTCAGTTTTAATCTGCATCTGAATCAGTTGAGGATTATGTTATGTTAGTTCTGATTCAGTAAGTTTAGGGAGGGGCCTAAAATTCTGCATTTCTAACAACATCCCTAGTGATCCCCTTTGTGCTGGTCCACAGACCAACTTTTGGTAGCAAGGATCTAGAACAGTGGTCCTTAAATTTCAGTTATTTTTTCTTAAGTATTTAATTTGTTTTCTTTTTATTTTATGAATAATGCTGACAGTAACATCCTTTAACAATAATCTTTGTTTGCAAGTCTGAATATTTCTTTAAAAGGCTATGTAAATTTCAAGGATTTTTATATACATTGCAAAATTACTCAGAAAATATTGTACTAAATTATACTCTCGCAAGTATGTTTTGATCTAACCCATTTTAATCATTTAAATGACTGTTATGCAGCAATAGTAACAATGGGGTAAATAACAACTTATACTGGAAAGAGACTTAGTACATTTTCTTGAGAGCAAATGTCTCAATATATATGAAAATTCTTGAGACCTATTCATTTAGCTGGGAAGTTCTCACTTGGAATTTCTTCAGATTGCCATCTGATGAGTGCTAAGACTGAATTTGATGTGACTACTTTGTTCACATGTTTAGAACTTTAGGTGGGATAGCTAGAATTTCTGGGGACTATTTGAATATTTCTCTATCCTAGATATTTTCTTCCATGTGCCTATCTTGGGCTTCCTAAAATTATTGTGGTCTCAATGTAGTTGGAGTTTTTATAGTAAAGATTTAGAATATCCCCCAAAAGCCCAGGTGTTCAAGTCTTGGTATCCAACATAGCATTGTCCAGAGGTAGGTCTTTTGGAAAGTGATTCATTCTTTAGGGTTATGACAACCTCAATGGATTAATTCATTGACAGCTTAATTGATTACTAGGCAGTGGTAGAAACTGTAGGCAGGTGGGAGATGGTTGAAAAGCAGATCATGGGTTCAGAGGGGTTACTCTTGGGGACTCTATCTTGTCTTGGGCCTATTCCACCAACCTCTACTTTCTGGCTACTATGAGCTCAGAAGCTTTCCTCTGCCCTATCCTTCCACCAAGATTTTCTGCCTTGCCTGAAACCAAAAGCAGTGGAGCTGAAACCTCTGAATCCATGAGCCAAAAGAATTCTTTCTCATTGTTCAGGTATTTGGGTCACAGCTACAAAAGCCAACGTCTTACATGGCTGCTGGATTCCACCAAAGTGAGCCTTTTAAGACACCCAGGAGGAAGCTGCAAGGCTAATTATTACTTAGTATTGAAAGTCATTCAGTGCCATTTCAACTGTATACTATTGGTCAAAAGCAAGTCATAAACATACTGAGATTCAAGAGGAAGGAACTACACAGAGGCACAAGTGCTGGTAGATGTGTGGAGGTGGTGTATATGTGTCATTTGTTTGAATTGGCATTTATTTCAGAAAATTTTTCAACTGTTCATTGGCTATTTGTATATCATGAAATTATTTCTCAAGTTGCCATGAATACTTCTAATTTACTGCAGGAAAATTCTGAAGAAGGGAGAGTCAGTATTTACAAATTGGTGATCATCAATACTTCTAAGGAGATGATGTGCTTCAGTGACTATGCCAGCCCAGAACATTATCTTAACTTCATGCACAATTCCCAGGTCCTTTAGTATTTCAGGATATATGCCAAAGACTTCAACCTTTTAAAGTATATTCAGTTCAAGGTAGGCAGTTTTGTGGGTGTCTTTGTGTTTGAAGTTCTTCATCAAGTAAATGAATAATGTTGCTTCATTTACCAGTGCTTTTGTGTAAATATTAGCTTGATATGCTCACGTACAAAGACTGTACTCTTTGTTCTCTCTCTAAAATACACCTGGGAAAGTCTCTCATATATTTTGGCTGCAGATACAGAAAGATACCTGCCACCAGTATTTTCATTGTCTTCATTTCACACTCTGCTTATAATAAAGGAAATGAGGGGAAAGAATAGGTATGGGAACTTTAAATCTTTCTGGTTCCACAACTTTTCCACTATTGCATTATTCTTTTATACTTTCTGAGGTACTTTTGAATATATAATTTTATGTGATCACCAAAACAACCTGGTGAATTACTTTAATGACTGGAAAGTTATTGAGGAAGCAAAGAAGTTAAATCTGGTGGAGAGAATAGAACACTGAATTAGGAAACAAAACCCTAAATTCTGGCCTTTGTTCTTACCCCTAATTAATTTATGACCTGAGATGAGTAAGTTTCTCAACTTGAATTTATTGTAATTTTCTTTTTAATAAGAAGAAGATGATTGTACTGTATGATTTTTGGTTTCTTCCTTCTCTAAAGTCTGTTGTGATTGTCCCATAATTTATAACCATGACCATGAACAGATATATAATCTGGCTTAAAACCCAAAACTTCCACATTTTTCTGCTTAGCAACAATAATAAAATAGTAATATCTGGTGACAATTTTCAAAGCCAGTCATTTAAAGCCCAATGGTACTTCTCTGACCTGTTTAAATGAAAGTTTTTGAACAAGTTTGTTACTGTACTAAGCAGTGATGATGCAAAGACAAGAAAAACATAAGTAAGTTAACTAAGTAACTGTCTTTAAAGACACAGAAAAATGAAGAAAATTATTATTATACATATAAGTAATAAACCAAGTGATAAGTGCTATAGAGATCTATACATTGCAGATCAGAAGAGGGAAGTTTAACCCATCAGGGAAGAGAAATCAAGTTCCAGGAAAGATTTTCAGAGAAGATAATGTTTGAGCTGAGTCTTGAGTAGAAAGGAATGAAGAAGGAATAAATGGATAATCTAAGTAGAAGCACCAGCTTGTGTAAAAACACATGACAGGAACTATAAATAGTAAAGAATGGTTAAGGCTTAGTGTCTCTATTATTCAACCAAGACATTATAGCCAAGGCCTGAGAATCTCATTGGAATGCATTCTTGATGTTTCCTTAGGCTGGCAGAGTAATCCATGTTTATTGCTTTTATTTTGCAAAGCTAAAAATAAAGAAAATGTTAAGAGACCATGAACAGAATTTTCAAGAATTATGAGACAATAGTAAAAGTTAAAAACTAGGCACTATAGAGGCTCAGAGGTACAAATTAAAGGAATGCACAATATTTTCAATAAAATAATAACAGGAAAATTCACAAATTTTAAAAATAAAATGAAAAATCAAATACAGGAGGCATATAGCACTCCAAATATACAAAATTACAGCAAACACATTTTGAGGCAACTTTCTGTCTAACCTACAGAAAAAAGGACAGAATTTTTAAAGAAGCTGGAGAAAAATGGTCACATTTAGGAGTAGACCAATCTTGATTTCAGGTGGTTTTTCAACCCAGGCCATAGAAACTAGGAGGACTTGAAATAATTTAATCAAAGTTCCAAAAGAAAATGTTTGCTATCCAAGAATACTATTCCCTGCAAAAATAAACTTCATATTTGAGGAAGAAATAAAAACCTTTCATAACTTTTGATAAAAACAAGTTTAAAGAATTCACAATAAGAAAGCTGGCACTACAAAATGTATTAAATTAATATTTCATGAGGAAGAAATGGAGAACACATATGAAAACTATCAGAGGATGAAACTACATTTGAAGACTCATATATCAAAGGAAAATCTAATTCATCTTTAAAACTAGAAATAAATCAAAATGCCAGGAAATAAAATTCATCTTCCAATAATAATGCTGAGTGTTAGTGTACTCAATTTATCACTCCAAAGACACAGGCTGGTAGGTTGGATTGAAAAACAAGACCAAACAATATTCTGTCTCTAGTCAACTCACCTCATAGGCAAAGACATTCACAGACTGAAGGTAAAAGGATGGTAGAAATTTATCATTCACATGGATCTCATAAGCAAGCAGGTGTTTCTAGTCTCATATCTGATAAAGTGAGATTCAAGATAAAGTTAGTAATTTGGAGAATGGCCAGGTAGAATAACTACATTTGGACTATATTAATTTTATCATCCTTGTTTTCTTGACTCATAACACTGACCCATTGGTAAGAGATTGGATGTAAATATGCTTCCAAGAATATGGCATAAAATTCCTTAAACAGAATAGAAAAAATATTTTTATTATTCTCACTGAAATAATGTACTGGATAATTTAGAAAAAATATTGTTGAAAGTTATGTCCTCTGTCCTCTGAAGGACACAGCTTTATGCTAACTCTTCAATGACTTGTGCAAATGGAAGGAATGTGTGGTTTTATTTTTTCAGGAAAAAATTGGGATAATTAAAATGTGGCTTATAGCAAGAAAAATCAAGGACAATCTTTTTGGGGCTGAACCCTCCTTTTAGCATACAATTTAGCAAACTAGTGCAACATATCTAGCAAACCATCCTCAGTGCCTTCCCCCCACCCCCACATATGTTGTTCAAGGAAGGACACCAAGACATCTGTGAAATTTATAACCTGGTAATATTCAATCATTTCTATATGTATTTATTCCACCATGGTAGTCAATGTTTGATGTTCTTAGGATAAGGAAGTAAATAAAACAAAGTCTCTGTTACCTGGAAACATTATGTTCCAGTGGTATTAAGACACAGTTTGCATCAAAGTATTTAATGTTTCTTCCTATATCCCCCATAGAAGAGCTCTCATGAATGATGTAAGAAAAAAAAACATTCAAGGTGATGTCAAAACCTATTCCACTCAGACCAAGTGCAGAGTTGGTGCAGCAAAACAAGATTGGAAATGACAAAGATATTTGCTGTTTGGTCATTGTTTATAATAAACTTAAAGTAAACATACTTCTGCCAGGTCTTAGTAGTTTGGTTTTTGCCAACTCCCCCACCCATGTTCTCTCTCTCTCTCTTTCTCTCTCTCTCTCAGTGTCTGTCTCTCTGTTGCTTTTCATATGACATTTAAAGGAAAAATGAAAAACTTAAAATCTTGTCTGCAGCTTAATAAACGTGAAGCAGAGAGAACTCTATTTGTATTATCTGAGCACGGACCACATCATTGGCTATATTCTTGCAAATTTCTGTTTACAACATGAAGACAGGCAAATGTGTGCAATTGGGGTAACACCACATCATTAACGTATATTTGCCTTGTAGAAGGCAACAAAAACCTGTTACTTATTTCATGTTTACATTGCTAATAAAAGCAGTTTTACCTCAGTACTACAGTTGACTGATTATGTGGCATCCCTGCCCTGCTTATGAACTTTCCCAGAGCTGGCACAGACTCTCACTTTTTTGTGCACATCACTGTCAACTATGGCTCCAGCCACAGAAGATGCCATAATTGAACTGTTACTATGTGGCACTTGATCAAGTACAAATGGGGGATGGAAAAAAAAAAAAAAGAACCAATCAACTATAATTGAGGTCCTTGGAAATTTTTAAGAAAATATTTGTACTCAGGACAATTTATTACCATACTTTTAAAGAGTGTTAGTAAGGGGGAAGATGGAGTTCTTCAAAGTACTCCTATGTTTCACTACCTCTTTCAGTAGAAATCTACTTACATAGTTGTGATTCAGATATGTCATCACAAAGTTACCTTTTCTTGGGTAGAATTATTAACTTTTTATAATTCCAAAGTAAATTTAGTTGGATCAACCACTCAAAAATTCAGATTTAGAAGGGGCTATCTCTGGTAATTAAAAAGGGGGTAACACAAACAAAATAGAGAAAAGGTTGAGGATATAGCTCAGTTGGTAGAGTACAGGCCTTGCAAGCACAAGGCCCTGGGTTCAATCCTCAGCACCACAAATAAATAAATAAATAAATGAATAAATAAATAAAATAAAAATAAATAAAAAGAGGGTAGTGAGTGAGTATGATATCTCATGTCTATAATCCCTGTGACTCAAGTATCTGAGGCAGGAGGACTACAAGTTTGAGGCCAGCCTCAACATCTCAGCAAAAACATGCCTCAAAATTAAAAAGAAATAGGACTGTATGTAGTTTATCAGTAAGTTGATCCTGGTTTCAATTCCCAGTACAAAAAATAATGAGAGAATGGCAAATGCTATGTTTTTAAATCTCAGTGGATATCAAACTAATGATCTAATTGCAGATGAAATATCATTAAGTCTCAAACCTTTATTTGAAAGGTTCATTATATCTCAATGAACTCTCCCAGATACACAAGAACAAATTAGGAATTAAAACCATCCTAAGAATGATATGGATTCTTTTTTTTTCTCTTTACCCACTATAAGATTTTATTTTCCTTTATTTTATACATAAAAAATATTTTAAATTTATTTTTATTGTAAACAAATGAGATACATGTTGGTTCAGTTTGTACATGGAGTAACAGCATACCATTTGCATATTCATATATTTACATAGTAATGATGTTTGATTCATTCCATTATATATTTCTTTCCCCCCACACCTCCCACCTCTCTTTTCCCTCCATAGAGTCCCTCCTTCCTCTATTCTTGCCCCCCTCCCACCCCCCATTAAGTGTCATCATCCACTTATCAGTGAGATCATTCCTCTTTTGGATTTTTGAGATCGGATTATCTCACTTAACATGATATTCTCCAATTGCATCCATTTGCCTGAAAATGCCATAATTTTATTATTCTTTATATCTGATTACTATTCCATTGTATATATATACCACAGTTTCTTTATCCATTCATCAATTGAAGGTCATCTAGGTTAGTTCCATAGTCTGGCTATCGTGAATTGAGCAGCTATAAACATTGATGTGGCTCTATATCTGTAGTATGCTGATTTGAAGTCCTTTGGGTATAGGCTGACGAGTGGGATAGCTGAATCAAATCATAGGTCCATTCCGAGTTTTCTAAGGAATCTCCACACTGCTTTGCAGAGTGGCTGCACTAATTTGCAGTCCCACCAGCAATATATGAGTGTACCTTTTTCCCCACATCCTGGACAACACCTATTGTTGCTTGTATTCTTGATAATCACCATTCTAATTGTGGTGAGATGGAATCTTAGGGTAGTTTTTATTTGCATTTCTCATATTACTAAAGATGTTGAACATTTTTTCATATATCTGTTGATTGCTTGTACATCTTCTTCTGTGAAGTGTCTGTTCATTTCCTTAGCCCATTTGTTGATTGGGTTATTTGTATTTTTGGTGTAGTTTTTTGAGTTTTTTATATATTCTGGAAATTAGTGCTCTGTCTGAAGTATGAGTGGCAAAGATATTCTCCCACTCTGTAGGCTCTCTCTTCACATTGCTGATAGTTTCCTTCGATGAGAGAAGGCTATTTAGTTTGAATCTATCCCAGTTATTGATTCTTGCTTTTATATCTTGTGCTATGGGTGTCCTGCTAAGGAAGTCTGATCCTAAGCCAACAAGGTGAGGATTTGGACCTACATTTTCTTCTATAAGATGCAGGGTCTCTGGTCGGATTTCAAGGTCCTTGATCCACTGTGAGTTGATTTTTGTGCAGGGCGAGAGATATGGGTTTATTTTCATTCTGTTGCATATGGATTTCCAGTTTTCCCAGCACCATTTGTTGAAGAGGCTATCTTTTCTCCATTGCATATTTTTGGCCACTTTGTCTAGTATGAGAAAATTGTATTTATTTGGGTTTGTGTCCGTGCCCTCTATTCTGTACCATAGATCTACCTGTCTATTTTGGTGCCAATACCATGCCGTTTTTGTTACTATTGCTTTGTAGTATAGTTGAAGATCTGGTAGTGTGATACTCCTGTTTCATTCTTCCTGCTAAGGATTGCATTAGTTATTCTGGGTTTCTTATTTTTCCAGATAAATTTCATGATTGCTTGCACTATTTCTGTGTGGTATGCATTGGGATTTTAATTGGAATTGCATTGAATCTGTATAGCAGTTTTGGTAGTATGGCCATTTTGACAATATTAATTCTGCCTGTCGAAGAACATGGGAGATCTTCCCATCTTCTAATGTCTTCCTTAATTTCTTTCTTCATGTTTTGTAGTTTTCATTGTAGAGATCTTTTACCTCTTTGGTTAGATTGATGCCCAGTATTTAATTTTTTTTTTTGAGACTTTTGCAAATGGAGTTGTTTTCCTCATTGCCCTTTCAGCTGTTTTGTCGCTTGCATTTGAAAATGCTGTAGATTTATGTGTGTTGATTTTATAGCCTGCTAGTTTGCTGATGTCATTGATGAGGCCTAGAAGTTTTCTGGAGGAGGTTTTGGATCCTCTAAATATAGAATCATGTCATCTGCAAATAGTGACAGCTTAAGCTCCTATTTTCCTCTTCCTATCCCTTTAATTTCTTTAGTCTGCCTAATTGCTCTGCCTAGAGTTTCAAGGACAATGTTGAATAGAAGTGGTGAAAGAGGACATCCCTGTCTTGTTTCCATTCTTAAAGGGAATGGTTTCAGTTTTTCTCCATTAAGAATGATGTTGGCCATGGGCTTAGCACAAATAGCCTTTACAATGTTCAGGTATGTTCCTACTATCCCTATTTTTTATAGTGTTTTGAGCATGAAGGGGTGTTGTATTTTGTCAAACGCTTTTTCTGCATCAATTGAAATAACCATATGATTCTTATCATTAAGGCTATTGACATGATGGAGTACGTTTATTGATTCACAAATGTTGAACCATCCTTGCATTCCAGGAATCAACCCCACTTGATCGTGGTGCACAATTTTCTTAATATGTTTTGGATACAGTTTGCCAATATTTTGTTAAGAATCTTTGCATCTATATTCATCAAGGATATTGGTCTAAAATTTTCTTTCCTTGGTGTGTCTTTGCCTGGTTTGAGTGTGAGGGTGATTTTAGCTTCATAGAATGAGTTCAGTAGGGTACCCTCCTTTTCTATTTCCTGGAATACTTTGAGAAGAATTGGAATGAGTTCTTCTCTGAAGATCTTTTAGAACTTGGCTGAGAATCCGTCTGGTCCTGGGCTTTTCTTGGATGGTAGATATTTAATGGCTTCTTCTGTTTCATTGTTTGATATTGATCTGTTTAAATCATGTATGTCCTCCTCGTTCAGTATGGGAGGTGCATATGTCTCTAGAAATTTGTCAATGTCTTCGGTACTTTCTATTTTGTTGGAATACAGATTTTCAAAGTAGCTTCTCATTATATTCTGTATCTCAGTGGTGTCTGTCATGATATTTCCTTTTGCATCATGTATTTTAGTAATTTGAGTCTTCTCTCTCCTCTTTTTTAGTGTGGCTAAGGGTTTATCTATTTTGTTAACTTTCTCAAAGAACCAACTTTTTGTTTTGTCAATTTTTGAATAGTTTCTTTTGTTTCAATTTCATTGATTTCAGCTCTCATTTTAATTATTTCCTTTCTTCTACTACTTTTGCTGTTATTCTGTTCTTCTTTTTCTAGGGCTTTGAGCTGTAATATTAGGTCATTTAATTGTTGATTTTTCATTCTTTTCTGGAATGCACTCCATGCAATAATTTTCCTCTTAGTACCACTTTCATAGTGTCCCAGAAATTTTGATATGTTGTATCATCATTCTCATTGACCTCTGAGAATTTTTTAATCTCCTCCCTGATGTTTCTTGTTATCCATGTTTCATTCAATAGTATATTATTTAGTCTCCAAGTGTTGGAGTATTTTCCTTTTTTTATTCTGTCATTGATTTCTACTCTCAGTCTATTATGATCTGTTAGAACACAAGGCAGTATCTCTATTTTTTTGCATTTCTTAAGGGCTGCTTTGTCTATTTTTGAGAAGGTTCAATGTGCTGCTGAGAAGAAAGGGTATCCACTCGTTGATGGATGGAATATTCTATATATATCTATTAAGTCTAGGATATTGATTGTGTTATTGAGTTCTATGGTTTCTTTGGTTGAATTTTGTTTGGAACATCTATCTATTGGTGACAGCGGTGCATTGAAGTAGCCCAGAATTATAGTGTTGTGGTCTATGTCATTCTTGAAATTGAGACGGATATGCTTGATGTACAGGGATGCACCATTGTTTGGGGTATAAATATTTACTATTGTTATGTCTTCCTGATTTATGGTTCCCTTAAGCAGTATGAAATGTCCTTCTTTATCACTTCTGACTAACTTTGGTTTGAAGTCAACTTTATCTGATATAAGGATGGAAACCCCCGCTTTTTTACTGAGTCCATGTGCATGGTAGGTTTTTTCCCATCTTTTCACCTTTAGTCTGTGGATGTTTTTTTCTATGAGATGAGTCTCTTGCAAACAGCATATTGTTGAGTCTTTCTTTTAATCCATTCTGCCAGTCTATGTCTTTTAACTGAGGAGTTTAGGCCATTAACATTCAGGGTTATTATTGAGAAATGATTTGTATTCCCAGTCATTTGGCTTATTTTCGGTTTTTAAGTTGGCTTGGTTTCTCCTTTGAGTGGTTTTTATCTAAGGTATTTCTCCCTTTGCTGACCTACATTGTTGTTTTTCATTTCCTCCTCATTGATTATTTTGTTGAGAACATTCTGTAGTGCAGGCTTTCTACTGGTAAGTTCTTTTAACTTTTGTTTATTATGGAAGGATTTTATTTCATCTTCAATTCTGAAGGTTAGTTTTGCTGGGTATATGATTCTTGGTTGGCAAACATGTTCTTTCAGAGCTTGAAATATGTTGGTCCAGGCCCTTCTAGCTTTTAGAGTCTGGGTTGGCAAGTTGACTGCTATCCCTGTTGGTCTCCCCCTATATGTAATCTGATGCTTTTCTCTCGTGGCCTTCAAAATCCTATCTTTATTTTGAAGGTTAGGCATTTTCATTATAATGTGCCTTGGTGTGGATCTGTTGTGATTCTGTGCATTTGGTGTTCTGTAAGCCTCTTGTATTTGATTTTCCATTTCATTCTTCAGGTTTGGGAAATTTTCTGATATTATTTCATTGAATAGGTTGTTCATTCCTTTGGTTTGTATCTCTGTGCCTTCCTCTATCCCAATAATTCTTAAATTTTGTCTTTGCATAATGTCCCATAGTTTTTGGCAATTCTGTTTATGATTTCTTATGATCTTCTCTTTTTGGGTCACTTTATTTTCAAGATTAAATATTTTGTCTTCATTGTCTGAGGTTCTGTCTTCCAAGTGGTCTAGTCTGTTGGTGATTCTTTCCATTGGGTTTCTTATTTGGTTTATTGACTCCATCATTTCAAGGATTTCCATTTGTTTTTTTTTTTTTTTTTTAGAATCTCTATCTCTCTGTTGAAATAATCTTTTGCTTCCTGCAGGTCCTCTTTCAGCTTATTGGTATTATCATTCATTGCCTGCATTTGTTCTCTTATGTATCTCATTGTTTGCTTCATGAATCATCTAATCATGTATAATCTGAAGTCCTTTTCTGACATTTCTTCTAACATACTGTCATTGGATTCTATTACTATAGAATCTAGATTTGTTTGGATCATTTTCTTCCCTTGATTTTCATGTTGTTCATGTATCTTCCCCTCTAGCAGTGCAGATCTGGGGTATTTCAGATTTTCTCCTATAGGTTTATAGTGGCCCCATAGGTTTCCAAAACCCTTTCTTTAAGGGGAGATGAATATTAGCAGTGCCCAAATCAGACACTATTCAATCCTAGACCAAATAGCCCCTATGGGGTCAATAACAAATTGCCATAGTACACAAAGCGAGTTCAAATGTTATCTTCGGTAAAACAAGCAGGTTTTAATAAGGTCTGCAGTTCCTAATGGAGAAAAAAGAGGCTGCAGAAGGATGTAGAATGTGACTATTAATGGGATGATAAAAGAATATACAGAAGATCTGGAAAATAGAAAGGGTGAGAGTGTAATCAAAAGAAATCGGATGTTAGCATGCAAAAAAGGGAGAAAGAGACTCTGATGGAATAGGTAAACAAAAGGAAACAAAGCAAGAAAAGTAAAGAAATAAAAATTTAATTTTTTAAAAAAAGGAGAAAAAAGAAAATCTACTGTATAAGAGTCATATACTAATGAAACCTCCCAGTGTTCAGCAGCCTGAAGCATGAGAGGTACCTGACAATGAGCTTCAAGCCTCCAGCAGGCATCTCAGGATGGGATTTGCCCCACCCAAAGATCGGAGCTCTGGCTTCTAGGATTATCCAAGATGGCCGCTCTGGCTTCAAAATATGTTGGTAAATGTGCAGCTGCAGCTCAGGGTGGACCTGGTCTGCTGGAGGTCCTGGAGACGGGGTGCAGTTGGTCTGGCAGGGGTCCTGGAAGTCCAGTGTGTTTGGTGTAGTTGTGGGATCCTGGAGGCCAGGTGCAATCAGTTGGTCTGCATTCCCAGTGATAGGGCACAGTCAGTTGGTCTGGGGGTCCTGGTGGCAGGGAGCACTCAGTTGATATGAAGGCCCCAGAGGCAGAGAGTGATTGGTTGGGCTGAGGGATCCTGGAGATGGGGCTCAGTCAGTCTGGCCAGGGTTCCTACGGGGCCTGGCTGTTGACTCAAAATGGCAGCAGCCATGTGTCATGGATTCTTATTCTGAATTATATTTATTAATTTACAGTAATTAACTGAAATGTTTTTACCCTTCAAAAGCAGAGCCCAGACTGACCAGCGAGACCTCCCCACCGGGTGAGTCTTCCCTGTTGGGGGAGGTTTCCCCACAAGGACGGCAAAACCAGAGACTCAGGCCCAAACAGGCCTTGCCTCAGCCCGCAGCCTAGGTCCCCTTTGGATGACCATTGGTCAACAAGTGGAGGCACCTCTGCCCACTAGCAGGGATTATACCCCACCTGAAGGCCACCACTCCTAGAGAGGCAGCTTCCTTGTGGAGCACCGCATTATCAGCTTCCTCCAAGACTTCAGCCCACTGAAGGCTAAGGCTAAGGGGGGATATATATAGAAATCTTCAGGGACATTGTAAGTCAATAGAGGAAATCTGCAATATCTCAGCGGTCCACTGATACCTGAACAGTATGAGAAAACAAGGAAAGAAAATGCTGCAAACAAATCTAGATGTTACATCAATAAAACCCAAAGACAGCATGGCAGAAGAAATGACAGAAAAGGAGTTCAGAATGTACATAATTAAAATGATCAGAGAAACAAACGATGAGATGAAAGAGCAAATGAAAGCATTGAATGATCGCACCAATCGACAGTTAAAACAGCAAATACAGGAAGCAAAAGATCATTTCAATAAAGAGTTAGAGATATTGAAAAAAAAAACAAACAGAAATCCTTGACATGAAGGAAACAATAAACCAAATTAAGAACTCCATAGAAAGCATATCCAATAGGATAGAACACCTGGAAGACAGAACCTCAGACATTGAAGACAAAATATTTAACCTTGAAAACAAAGTTGAACAAACAGAGAAGATGGTAAGAAATCATGAACAGAATCTACAAGAACTATGGGATATCATGAAAAGGCCAAATTTAAGAATTATTGGGATTGAGGAAGGCCTAGAGAAACAAGCCAAAGGAATGAACAACCTATTCAATGAAATAATATCAGAAAATTTCCCAAATCTGAAGAATGAAATGGAAAATCAAGTTCAAGAGGCTTATAGGACTCCAAATACACAAAATTGCAACACACCCACACCAAGGCACATTATAATGAAAATACCTAACATACAAAATAAAGACAGAATTTTAAAGGCTGTGAGAGAAAAGAACCAAATTACATTCAGGGGGAAACCAATACGGATATCAGCAGACTTTTCAATCCAGACCCTAAAAGCTAGAAGGGCCTGGAACAACATTTTTCAAGCCCTGAAAGAAACTGGATGCCAACCAAGAATCTTATACCCAGCAAAACTTACCTTCAAATTTGACGATGAAATAAAATCCTTCCATGATAAACAAAAGCTAAAAGATTTTACAAAAAGAAAGACAGCATTACAGAACATTCTCAGCAAAATATTCCATGAGGAAGAGATGAAAAACAAAGAAACAAATCAGCAAAGGGAGGAATTATCCTAAAGGAATTGTCGAATAAAGGAGGAAACAAGTTGTGTAAAACAAATAAATAAACAAAATTTAAAGAATGAACCAAATGACTGGGAAACCCAATCATTTCTCTATAATAACCCTGAATGTTAATGGCCTGAATTCATCAATCAAAAGACATAGACTAGCAGACTGGATTAAAAAGAAAGATCCAACAATATGTTGCCTACAAGAGACTCACCTCATAGAAAAAGATACCCATAGACTAAAGGTGAAAGGATGGGGAAAAACATACCATGCACATGGACTCGGCAAAGAAAGCTGGAGTATCCATCCTCATTTCTTTTTTTTTTTTTTTTGACTCTTATTTTGATCTTTTATAAGCTAATTACACTTCACTGTACATTTTTTAAAATTAGTGCATTATACTTATATCTAATAGTGGGATTTGTTATTACATAATCATACATGCCCAGAATCTCCTTATATTTTTTTTTATTGTAAACAAATGGGATACATGTTGTTTCTCTGTTTGTACATGGCGTAAAGGCATACCATTTGTGTAATCATAAATTTACATAGAGCAATGTTGTTTGATTCATTCTGTTATTTTTTCCCTTCCTCCCACCCCGCCCACCCCTCTTGACCCTCTATACAGTAGTTCCTTCCTCCATACTTGCCCCCCTCCCTAACCCTAACTCTAACCCTTCCCTCCCCCCCATTATGTGTCATCCTCCACTTATTAGCGATATCATTCGTCCTTTGGCTTTTTGAGATTGGCTTATCTCACTTAGCATGATATTCTCCAATTTCATCCATTTGCCTGCAAATGTCATAATTTTATCATTCTTTATGGCTGAGTAATATTCCATAGTATATATATACCACAGTTTCTTTATCCACTCATCAATTGAAGGGCATCTAGGTTGGTTCCACAGTCTGGCTATTGTGAATTGAGCAGCTATGAACATTGATGTGGCTGTATTTCTGTAGTATGCAGATTTTAAGTCCTTTGGGTATAGGACAAGGAGTGGGATAGCTGGGTCAAATGGTGGTTCCATTCCAAGTTTTCTAAGGAATCTCCACACTGCTTTCCATAGTGGCTGCACTAATTTGCAGCCCCACCAGCAGTGTACGAGTGTACCTTTCTCCCCACATCCTCGCCAACACCTGTTGTTGCCCGTATTCTTGATAATCGCCATTCTAATTGGGGTGAGATGGAATCTTAGGGTGGTTTTGATTTGCATTTCTCTTATTACTAGAGATGTTGAACATTTTTCCATATGTTTGTTGATTGCTTGTAGATCTTCTTCTGTGAAGTGTCTATTCATTTCCTTACCCCATTTGTTGACTGGACTATTTGAATTCTTGGAGAAAAGATAGCCTCTTCAACAAATGGTGCTGGGAGAATTGGAAATCCATATGCAACAGAATGAAACTAAACCCATATCTCTCACCATGCACGAAACTAAACTCAAAATGGATTAAGGACCTCGGAATCAGACCAGAGACCCTGCAGATTATAGAAGAAAAAGTAGGTCCAAATCTTCACCTTGTTGGTCTAGGAACAGACTTCCTTAACAGGACTCCCATAGCACAAGAAATAAAAGCTAGAATCAACCACTGGGATAGATTCAAACTAAAAAGCTTTCTCTCAGCAAAGGAAACTATCAGCAATGCGAAGAAAGAGCCTACAGAGTGGGAGAATATCTTTGCCAATCATACTTCAGATAGAGCACTAATCTCCAGAATCTATAAAGAACTCAAAAAACTCTACTCCATCCTCATTTCTGATAATGTGGACTTCAAGCCAAAGTTAGTCAGAAGGGATAAAGAAGGTCATTTCATACTGCTTAAGGGAAGCATAAATCAGCAAGATATAACAATCATAAACATCTATGCCCCAAACAGTGGCTCATCCATGTATGTCAAACAAATCCTTCTCAATTTCAGAAACCTAATAGACCATAACACAATAATACTAGGTGATTTTAACACGCCTCTCTCACCACTGGAGAAATCTTCCAGACAAAAATTGAACAAAGAAACCATAGATCTCAATAATACAATCAATAATTTAGACTTAATGGACATTTATAGAATATACGATCCAACCAAGAGCGAATACACTTTCTTCTCAGCAGCACATGGATCCTTCTCTAAAATAGACCATATATTATGCCACAAAGCTAATGTTAGCAAATACAAGAAGATAGAGACACTACCATGTATTCTATCAGATCATAATGGATTGAAGTTAGAAATAAATGAAAGAGTAAAACACAGAAACTATTCCAACATCTGAAGATTAAACAATATGCTATTATATGATGAATGGATAACAGAAGATATTAGGAAGGAAATTAAAAAATTCTTAGAGGTAAATGAGAACAAAGAAACATCATATCAAAATCTCTGGGACACTATGAAAGCAGTAGCTAGAGGGAAATTTATTTCATGGAGCACATTTAATAAAAGAAGTAAAACTCAACAAATAAATGACCTAACACTACAGCTCAAAGCCCTAGAAAAAGAAGAACAGACCAGCACCAAAAGTAGTAGAAGACAGGAAATAGTTAAACTCAGAGCTGAAATCAATGAAATTGAAACAAAAGAAACAATACAAAAAATTGACAAAATAAATAGCTGGTTCTTCAAAAAAATAAACAAAATCGATAAACCTTTAGCCACACTAACAAAGAGAACACGAGAGAAAACCCAAATCACTAAAATTCGGAATGAACAAGGAAATATCACAACAGACAGGATTGAAATACAAAACATAATTAGAAGCTATTTTGAAAATCTATACTCCAACAATATAGAAAATTTCGAAGACATCAACAGGTTTCTAGAGACATATGAATTGCCTAAACTGAACGAGGAGGACATAAACAATTTAAATAGACCAATGTCAAGTACTGAAATAGAAGAAGTCATCAAAAGCCTACCAACAAAAAAAAGTCTGGGACCAGATGGGTTCTCAGCCGAGTTCTACAAAACCTTTAAAGAAGAGCTCATTCCAATACTTCTCAAAGTATTCCATAAAATAGAAGAGGAGGGAACCCTCCCAAACTCATTCTATGAAGCCAATATCACACTGATACCTAAACCAGACAGAGACTCATCAAGGAAAGAAAATTTCAGACCAATATCCTTAATGAACATCGACGCAAAAATTCTCAACAAAATTTTAGCAAATCGCATACAAAAACATATTAAAAAGATAGTGCACCATGATCAAGTGGGCTTCATCCCAGGGATGCAAGGTTGGTTCAACATCAGGAAATCAAAAAACGTAATTCACCATATTAATAGACTTAAAGTCAAGAATCACATGATTATTTCAATAGATGCAGAAAAAGCATTTGATAAAATACAGCACCCCTTCATGCTCAAAACACTAGAAAAAAATAGGGATAGTGGGAACATTCCTTAATATTGTAAAGGCCATTTATGCTAAGCCCATGGCTAATATCATTCTAAATGGTGAAAAACTGAAAGCATTCCCCCTAAAAACTGGAACAAGGCAGGGATGCCCTTTTTCACCACTTCTATTCAACATCATTCTTGAGACTCTGGCCAGAGCAATTAGACAAACCAAAGAAATTAAAGGGATACGAATTGGAAAAGAAGAACTCAAACTATCCCTGTTCACTGATGACATGATTATATATTTAGAGGAACCTGGAAATTCCACCAGAAAACTCTTAGAACTCATAAGTGAATTCAGTAAAGTAGCAGGTTACAAGATCAATGTCCATAAATCCAACGCATTTTTATACATAAGTGATGAATCTTCAGAAAGAGAAATTAGGAAAACTACCCCATTCAAAATAGCCTCTAAAAAAATAAAATACTTGGGAATCAATCTCACAAAAGGGGTGAAATACCTCTACAATGAGAACTATACAACACTAAAGAAAGAAATTAAAGAATACCTTAGAAGATGGAAAGATTTTCCATGTTCTTGGATAGGAAGAATTAATATTATCAAAATGGCTATACTACCTAAAGTGCTATACAAATTCAATGCAATTCCAATTAAAATCCCAATGACGTACCTTACAGAAATAGAGCAAACAATTATGAAATTCATCTGGAAGAATAAGAAACCCAGAATAGCTAAAGCAATCCTTAGCAGGAAGAGTGAAACAGGGGGTATTGCAATACCAGATCTTCAACTCTACTACAAAGCAATAGTAACAAAAACGGCATGGTATTGGTACCAAAATAGAAAGGTAGATCAATGGTACAGAATAGAGGACACGGACACAAACCCAAATAAATACAAATTTCTCATACTAGACAAAGTGGCCAAAAATATGCAATGGAGAAAAGATAGCCTCTTCAACAAATGGTGAAGGGAGAATTGGAAATCCATAGGCAACAGAATGAAATTAAACCCCTATCTCTCACCATGCACGAAACTAAGCTCAGAATGGATTAAGGACCTCAGAATCAGACCAGAGACCCTGCAGATTATAGAAGAAAAAGTAGGTCCAAATCTTCACCTTTTTGGTCTAGGATCAGACTTCCTTAACAGGACTCCCATAGCACAAGAAATAAAAGCTAGAATCAACCACTGGGATAGATTCAAACTAAAAAGCTTTCTCTCAGCAAAGAAAACTATCAGCAATGCGAAGAAAGAGCCTACAGAGTGGGAGAATAGCTTTGCCAATCATATTTCAGATAGAGCACTAATCTCCAGCATCTATAAAGAACTCAAAAAACTCTTCTCCAAGAATTCAAATAATCCAGTCGACAAATGGGCTAAGGAAATGAATAGACACTTCACAGCAGAAGATCTACAAGCAATCAACAAACATATGGAAAAATGTTCAACATCTCTAGTCATAAGAGAATTGCAAATCAAAACCACCCGAAGATTCCATCTCACCCCAATTAGAATGGCGATTATCAAGAATACGAGCAACAACAGGTGTTGGCGAGGATGTGGGGAGGAAGGTACACTCATACATTGCTGGTGGGGCTGCAAATTAGTGCAGCCACTCTGGAAAGCAGTGTGGAGATTCCTTAGAAAACTTGGAATGGACCCTCCATTTGACCCAGCTATCCCACTCCTTGGCCTATACCCAAAGGACTTAAAATCTGCATACTACAGAGATACAGCCACATCAATGTTCATAGCTGCTGAACCACAATAGCCAGACTGTGGAACCAACCTAGATGCCCTTCAATTGATGAGTGGATAAAGAAACTGTGGTATATATATATACAATGGAATATTACTCAGCCATAAAGAATGATAAAATTATGGCATTTGCAGGCAAATGGATGAAATTGGAGAATATCATGCTAAGTGAGATAAGCCAATCTCAAAAAGCCAAAAGACGAATGATATCGCTAATAAGTGGAGGATGACACATAATGGGGGGGAGGGAAGGGTTAGTGTTAGGGTTAGAGTTAGGGTTAGGGAGGGGGGAAAGTATAGAGGAAGGAACTACTGTATAGAGGGTAAAGAGGGGTGGGAGGGGTGGGGGGAAGGGAAAAAATAACAGAATGAATCAAACAACATTACTCTATGTAAATTTATGATTACACAAATGGTATGCCTTTACGCCATGTACAAACAGAGAAACAACATGTATCCCATTTGTTTACAATAAAAAAAAAGAAAAATGTATATGTACAATAAATAATGAACAATTTTAAATAAACACATACTCATCTCCTAAAAAAAAAAAAATCCAATGAAATATATGGACCAGGAACATACTCACACCAAAAATCTTTTGATACATAATTTGAGGGGATTCATGGGTTTGCCTGAAGTCCTTCGATGCACATGCCCCAACATAAGAACTTCTGGTAGAGCAGAAAAAAGAACTTACTAAAGTCAAGAAGGTCGTCTCTACGTCTCTATCTTTGAGTTCCTATACATATCAGCAGAACTGTTATATTTCATTTCCATTCATTCAATAATGCAGTAAGAAAAAACTAAGTTGCTTAAAAAATTAGTAAAAATAAACCTCTATTTCTAAACACTAATTCGAGAGAAAGAAAAAACACAAAAGGCATTGTGAAGAAAAAAAAAAAAAAAAAAAAAAAGCAGAGCCCAGGTTATCAAAACTCTACAATTCATTGGCAATGAAATTCTATGAATTAAATTTGAAGTTAGACTCAAAGATTTAAGAAATTAAACTTATAGGTTTTGAAGCAATATTATTCAAATTTAAGTTTGAAGAGCTAGTCTTACATTTAAGCAAAACCCACATAAGTAAAAATTATTGAAAAACAGAAGCAGCATTTCAAAATATTCCCAAAATCTATAAATTCATATTTGAGAAAGAACAATTGATCATAATTTTTACAAAAATACTCCATTTCTGAAACCACTTTCTGTTACATAAAGGAGTAAAACAGAATTATAGAAATGAGAAAATGGAATCAATTTAACTAGATTCAATCATTTAAATCACTTTTGATTTTTTTCATTTTTGGACAAATGATATTCTTGCAATTTAAAACAAAATTTGCACCTTCTTGATCAAAACTTCTATGCAATAGCCTTAATGTTTAGACAGAAATTTTAAGAAGTGTAGTGTTATGAAATGTTTACAAACATAGAAATTACCTTCTAAGATTTAGAGAAGGGAGAAAAATCCAATTATGTGGGGAAAAATGGCATGGTGCACCTGTACCTTTGATATATACATTTTGCTAAGCATTCTCTATAAAACTTGATTTTGTTTGAGGATGAAGAGTAATTAAAACTGGTACATTCTAGATAAGATTCCTCTAGCTCACGCCCTTCAGACCCCTTTAGTAATACTTTACTTCATAAGTCTAAAACAGGGTTTATTTTCAAACATATGACCCACATGAGGAAACACCTAATTTTTAAAAAATGATGTTGGTTCTATGAGTATTTGGCCACTCAGCTGGTATAGGTACTTTAAATTCTTCACCAGTTTTTCTTCATTTGCTTTCCATGTCACAGGTCCTGGGATGCAAGATAGGTCCTTTTCTACACCAGGATCTACTGCACCCCAACCACATGGAAGATGGAGCCTGAGGAAAGTGTACAGAAATCTCTGCTTTGGTCAAGAGCTTTCACTTACGAATTTACAAAGTAGGGAATTTCCAAGAATATGGGGAACAAAATACAGTACACTTTAACTGTACAATTATAGATGTAACTTAAATCAATGGGTAAGGGGTAAGAACCATATTGAATGCCAAATGTGGTTAAGGTAAAAGAAGAAGCAAATAGTCATTTCTAGTTTACTTTTAAAGTAAAGGTCCTAAGGGATGAGAGGAAGGTGTATTTGCAAAATGGTTATGAAAATAGACTTTACACCTGTGTCTACTTTTAGTTGTAAAACAAATGTTTGCTCATTATTGTATATTTTATAATTGTCAAAAGCTTAATAAAAGTGTAATTTTGAAAATTTTTATTTAATTAGGAAGTCAGTGAACTAGAAAGTCACCATAAGAAAGCTATATGTTTTCATAAAAGTGTTCTGTATTTTCTTTGATTATTTAAAAATTCATGATTAAGTGGGTTAATCCCAGGGATGCACAATTGATTCAAATACAAAAATCAATAAATGTAATTCGGATACAGGGGGGTTTTCAAGATGGCGGCCTAGAGGGTGGCTGCATTACGTGTTGTTCCAGAACTCAGGATTCAAGAGAGGAGATATTGAGACGCTTGGGACCAACTCAAAGTAGCCGGGTGACTCTCACCCCCTGGGGGGGCATCCCGGATGGGACGGGGGTCCCGGAACGCAGGAAACTTTGTGAAGTAGAACTGCCGGCGAGACGCCCCTCCCCCCCGCTGGAGCGCCATAGAGGAGGCCGTTGGGCACAGCGCTGGGACTCGGCTGGGCTCCGGCGGCTGCCCGGGGGAGGAGAGGCGGGGAGAACTGTGTGGACTCAGGACACCGGGGCCTGCCCTGAGGAGGAGGAGAGGAGCGTGGCCACTTGGATTCGGAGAGACTGCGCCAGAGCTGCAGGCGGTTGCCAGAGGAGAAGCCGCGCGGCGAGCTGTTTGGAATCAGAACGACGCTTCTGAACCCCGGGGCCTGCCCTGAGGACGAGGAGGAAGAGGAGCAGCCGCTTGGATTCGGGTGACTATACGGGAACTGCGGGCGGTTGCCAGAGAAGGGGCTGCGTGGCGAGCTGTTTGGACCCTGACCACTTCTGAACCCCGGGGCCTGCCCGGAGGAGTAGGAGAAGGAGGAGAAGGAGCGCGGCGGGTCCTTTGGACTCGCAGTGACTGCATTAGCGCTCCAGGCGGCTGCTCAGAGGAGAAGGCGAGTGCTGAGTTGTTTGGTCTTAAAGTGACAGCTCCTGAACACAGGGGGGCTGCCTGGAGGAGAAGCGTGGTGGGACGCTTGGTCTTGAGGGACCACACCAGAGCTCCGGGCGGTTGCCCAGAGGACCCGTGCAGCGGGTCACGTGGATTCAGAGCCACTCAGAGGGACTGCTCCTGAACACCCGGGGGGTTATCTGGAGAAGGAGGAGGAACGGGCAGGGTCACTTCGACTCGGAGTGATTGATTGCCCCGGGCCACGGGTGGTTGGTGGGAGGAGGAGGCACGAAGTGAGTTTCTTGGACTCCTAGTGACCGCACCGGCATACTGGGCGGCTGTCTGGAGGAAGAGGCCTGTGGCGGGTCTCTGGGACTCAGAGCGATTGTTCGGGGCCACAGGTGGCTGCTCAGAGGAGGGGCCACGCAGCCAGGCGATTAGGTGCAGAACAGGGTCCCAGGATCTAGGAGGCTTCTGGGTGGAAGAGCCGCACAGAGACAGGCTTAGGGCGGAGCGAAGGTTCCAGGCCTATGGGCAAATTCTCTGAGGAGGGGCAGCCTAAGGAGATTCATCTGCGAAGGGTGAGGCTCCCAGGCCCAGGAGGTAGGGCCGGGCCCCTGGAAACTTTGCAGAGGAAGGCAGCCCAGCCCAGGCAGTAGCTGTAAATTGAGGGGAACCTCTAGGAGGAAACTGACCAGCGAGACCTCCCCACCGGGTGAGTCTTCCCTGCTGGGTGAGGTTTCCCACAAGGACGGTAAAACCAGAGGCTCAGGCCCAAACAGGCCTTGCCTCAGCCCACAGCCTAGGTCCCCTTTGGATGACCATTGGTCAACAAGTGGAGGCACCTCTGCCCACTAGCAGGGAATATACCCCACCTGAAGGCCACCACTCCTAGAGAGGCAGCTTCCTTGTGGAGCACCGCATTATCAACCTCCTCCAAGACTTCAGCCTACTGAAGGCTAAGAGGGGATATATATAGAAATCTTCAGGGTCATTGTAAATCAACAGAGGAAATCTGCAATATCTCAGCGGTCCACTGATATCTGAACAACATGAGAAAACAAGGAAAGAAAATGCTGCAAACAAATCTAGATGTTACATCAATAAAACCCAATGACAGCATGGCAGAAGAAATGACAGAAAAGGAGTTCAGAATGTACATAATTAAAATGATCAGAGAAGCAAAAGAGGAGATGAAAGAGCAAATGCAAGCATTGAATGATGAGATGAAAGAGCAAATGCAAGCATTGATTGATCGCACCAATCGACAGTTAAAAGAGCAAATACAGGAAGCAAAAGATCATTTCAATAAAGAGTTAGAGATATTGAAAAAAAACCAAACAGAAATCCTTGACATGAAGGAAACAATAAACCAAATTAAGAACTCCATAGAAAGCATATCCAATAGGATAGAACACCTGGAAGACAGAACCTCAGACATTGAAGACAAAATATTTAACCTTGAAAACAAAGCTGAACAAACAGAGAAGATGGTAAGAAATCATGAACAGAATCTACAAGAACTATGGGATATCATGAAAAGGCCAAATTTAAGAATTATTGGGATTGAGGAAGGCCTAGAGAAACAAGCCAAAGGAATGAACAACCTATTCAATGAAATAATATCAGAAAATTTCCCAAATCTGAAGAATGAAATGGAAAATCAAGTTCAAGAGGCTTACAGGACTCCAAATACACAAAATTACAACAGACCCACACCAAGGCACATTATAATGAAAATACCTAACATACAAAATAAAGACAGAATTTTAAAGGCTGTGAGAGAAAAGAACCAAATTACATTCAGGGGGAAACCAATACGCATATCAGCAGATTTTTCAATCCAGACCCTAAAAGCTAGAAGGTCCTGGAACAACATTTTTCAAGCCCTGAAAGAAAATGGATGCCAACCAAGAATCTTATACCCAGCAAAACTTACCTTCAAATTTGACGATGAAATAAAATCCTTCCATGATAAACAAAAGCTAAAAGAATTTACAAAAAGAAAGCCAGCATTACAGAACATTCTCAACAAAATATTCCATGAGGAAGAGATGAAAAACAAAGAAGCAAATCAGCAAAGGGAGGAATTATCCTAAAGGAATTGTCAAATAAAGGAGGAAACAAGTTGTGTCAAACAAATAAATAAACAAAATTTTAAAAATGAACCAAATGACCGGGAAACCAAATCATTTCTCTATAATAACCCTGAACGTTAATGGCCTGAATTCATCAATCAAAAGACATAGACTGGCAGACTGGATTAAAAAGAAAGATCCAACAATATGTTGCCTGCAAGAGACTCACCTCATAGAAAAAGATACCCATAGATTAAAGGTGAAAGGATGGGGAAAAACATACCATGCACATGGACTCAGCAAAAAAGCTGGAGTATCCATCCTCATTTCCGATAATGTGGACTTCAAGCCAAAGTTAGTCAGAAGGGATAAAGAAGGTCATTTCATACTGCTTAAGGGAAGCATAAATCAGCAAGATATAACAATCATAAACATCTATGCCCCAAACAGTGGCTCATCTATGTATGTCAAACAAATCCTTCTCAATTTCAGAAACCAAATAGACCACAACACAATAATACTAGGTGATTTTAACACGCCGCTCTCACCACTGGACAGATCTTCCAGACAAAAATTGAGCAAAGAAACCATAGATCTCAACAACACAATCAATAATTTAGACTTAACGGACATTTATAGAATATTCCATCCAACCAAGAGTGAATACACTTTCTTCTCAGCAGCACATGGATCCTTCTCTAAAATAGACCATATATTATGCCACAAAGCTAATGTTAGCAAATACAAGAAGATAGAGACACTAGCATGTATTCTATCAGATCATAATGGATTGAAGTTAGAAATAAATGAAAGAGTAAAACACAGAAACTATTCCAACATCTGGAGATTAAACAATATGCTATTATATGATGAATGGATAACAGAAGATATTAGGAAGGAAATTAAAAAATTCTTAGAGGTAAATGAGAACAAAGAAACATCATATCAAAACCTCTGGGACACTATGAAAGCAGTACTTAGAGGGAAATTTATTTCATGGAGCGCATTTAATAAAAGAAGTAAAACTCAACAAATAAACAACCTAACACTACAGCTCAAAGCCTTAGAAAAAGAAGAACAGAACAGCACCAAAAGTAGTAGAAGACAGGAAATTGTTAAACTCAGAGCTGAAATCAATGAAATTGAAACAAAAGAAACAATACAAAAAATTGACAAAATAAATAGCTGGTTCTTCAAAAAAATAAACAGAATTGATAAACCTTTAGCCACACTAACAAAGAGAAGACGAGAGAAAACCCAAATCACTAAAATTTGGAATGAACAAGGAAATATCACTACAGACAGGATGGAAATACAAAACATAATTAGAAGCTATTTTGAAAATCTATACTCCAACAAAATAGAAAATTTCGAAGACATCAACAGGTTTCTAGAGACATATGAATTGCCTAAACTGAATGAGGAGGACATAAACAATTTAAATAGACCAATTTCAAGTACTGAAATAGAAGAAGTCATCAAAAGCCTACCAACAAAGAAAAGTCCGGGACCAGATGGGTTCTCAGCCGAGTTCTACAAAACCTTTAAGGAAGAGCTCATTCCAATACTTCTCAAAGTATTCCATAAAATAGAAGAGGAGGGAACCCTCCCAAACTCATTCTATGAAGCCAATATCACACTGATACCTAAACCAGACAGAGACTCATCAAGGAAAGAAAATTTCAGACCAATATCCTTAATGAACATCGACGCAAAAATTCTCAACAAAATTTTAGCAAATCGCATACAAAAACATATTAAAAAGATAGTGCACCATGATCAAGTGGGTTTCATCCCAGGGATGCAAGGTTGGTTCAACATCAGGAAATCAATAAACGTAATTCACCATATTAATAGACTTAAAGTCAAGAATCACATGATTATTTCAATAGATGCAGAAAAAGCATTTGATAAAATACAGCACCCCTTCATGCTCAAAACACTAGAAAAAATAGGGATAGTGGGAACATTCCTTAATATTGTAAAGGCCATTTATGCTAAGCCCATGGCTAATATCATTCTAAATGGTAAAAAACTGAAAGCATTCCCCCTAAAAACTGGAACAAGGCAGGGATGCCCTCTTTCACCACTTCTATTCAACATCGTTCTTGAGACTCTGGCCAGAGCAATTAGACAAACCAAAGAAATTAAAGGGATACGAATTGGAAAAGAAGAACTCAAACTATCCCTGTTCGCTGATGACATGATTATATATTTAGAGGAACCTGGAAATTCCACCAGAAAACTCTTAGAACTCATAAGTGATTTCAGTAAAGTAGCAGGTTACAAGATCAATGCCCATAAATCCAACGCATTTTTATACATAAGTGATGAATCTTCAGAAAGAGAAATTAGGAAAACTACCCCATTCACAATAGCCTCGAAAAAAATAAAATACTTGGGAATCAATCTCACAAAAGAGGTGAAAGACCTCTACAATGAGAACTATACAACACTAAAGAAAGAAATTAAAGAACACCTTAGAAGATGGAAAGATCTTCCATGTTCTTGGATAGGAAGAATTAATATTGTCAAAATGGCCATACTACCTAAAGTGCTATACAAATTCAATGCAATTCCAATTAAAATCCCAATGACGTACCTTACAGAAATAGAGCAGGCAATTATGAAATTCATCTGGAAGAATAAGAAACCCAGAATAGCTAAAGCAATCCTTAGCAGGAAGAGTGAAACAGGGGGTATTGCAATACCAGATCTTCAACTCTACTACAAAGCAATAGTAACAAAAACGGCATGGTATTGGTACCAAAATAGAAAGGTAGATCAATGGTACAGAATAGAGGACACGGACACAAACCCAAATAAATACAATTTTCTCATACTAGACAAAGGGGCCAAAAATATGCAATGGAGAAAAGATAGCCTCTTCAACAAATGGTGCTGGGAGAATTGGAAATCCATATGCAACAGAATGAAACTAAACCCATATCTCTCACCATGCACGAAACTAAACTCAAAATGGATTAAGGACCTCGGAATCAGACCAGAGACCCTGCAGATTATAGAAGAAAAAGTAGGTCCAAATCTTCATCTTGTTGGTCTAGGACCAGACTTCCTTAACAGGACTCCCATAGCACAAGAAATAAAAGCTAGAATCAACCACTGGGATAGATTCAAACTAAAAAGCTTTCTCTCAGCAAAGGAAACTATCAGCAATGCGAAGAAAGAGCCTACAGAGTGGGAGAATATCTTTGCCAATCATACTTCAGATAGAGCACTAATCTCCAGAATCTATAAAGAACTCAAAAAACTCTACTCCAAGAATTCAAACAGTCCAGTCAACAAATGGGCTAAGGAAATGAATAGACACTTCACAGAAGAAGATCTACAAGCAATCAACAAACATATGGAAAAATGTTCAACATCTCTAGTAATAAGAGAAATGCAAATCAAAACCACCCTAAGGTTCCATCTCACCCCAATTAGAATGGCGATTATCAAGAATACGAGCAACAACAGGTGTTGGCGAGGATGTGGGGAGAAAGGTACACTCATACACTGCTGGTGGGGCTGCAAATTAGTGCAGCCGCTATGGAAAGCAGTGTGGAGATTCCTTAGAAAACTTGGAATGGAACCACCATTTGACCCAGCTATCCCACTCCTTGGCCTATACCCAAAGGACTTAAAATCTGCATACTACAGAAATACAGCCACATCAATGTTCATAGCTGCTCAATTCACAATAGCCAGACTGTGGAACCAACCTAGATGCCCTTCAATTGATGAGTGGATAAAGAAACTGTGGTATATATATACTATGGAATATTACTCAGCCATAAAGAATGATAAAATTATGACATTTGCAGGCAAATGGATGAAATTGGAGAATATCATGCTAAGTGAGATAAGCCAATCTCAAAAAGCCAAAGGACGAATGATATCGCTAATAAGTGGAGGTTGACACATAATGGGGGGGAGGGAAGGGTTAGAGTTAGGGTTAGGGAGGGGGGCAAGTATGGAGGAAGGAACTACTGTATAGAGGGTAAAGAGGGGTGGGAGGGGTGGGGGGAAGGGAAAAAAATAACAGAATGAATCAAACAACATTGCTCTATGTAAACTTAGGATTACACAAATGGTATGCCTTTACGCCATGTACAAACAGAGAAACAACATGTATCCCATTTGTTTACAATAAAAAAAAAAAAAGAAAAAAAAAAAAAAAAAAAAAAAGAAATGCTGATACAAGCTGCAAAAAAAAAAAAAAAAAAAAAAAAAATAAATGTAATTCATCAAATAAATAGACTTAAAGACAAGAACCACAGATTATCTCAATAAATGGAAAAAATTACAGTATCCATACATCTTAAAAGCACTAGAGGTCTGGGGATATAGATCAGTTGGTAGAGTGCCTACCTTACATGCAAAAGGCACTGGGTTCAATCCACAGCAGTGCAATAAAGAAAAAAGAAAAAGAAAAAGAAACATCAGGGATAGAAGGAAAATACCTCAACATTGTAAAAGTCATACATATCAAAACCAAGGCCAACATTTTAAATAAGGAAATATTGAAAGCATTTCCTATAACAATTTGAACAAGAGAGGTATGCCTTCTTTTACCACTTCTACTCAACATAGTCCTTGAAACTCTAGCCAGAGAAATTAGACAAAAAATGAAATTAAAGTAATAAAAGTAGGAAAATAAGAGATCAAACTCTATTTGCTAATGACATGATCCTATATTTAGAAGACCCAAAAACTCTATATCCAAAGGAGTTAAGATCAGTATACTGTCTCAGCAGCTTGGGAGGCAGAGGCAGGAGGATCAGGAGTTCAAAGACAGCCTCAACAATTTAACAAGGCCCAAGCAATTCTGCAAGACTTGTCTCTAAATAAAATATGAAAAAGGTAGGTGAGGATCTGACTCAGTAGTTAAGTATCCCTGGGTTCAATTCCTCATAAGAAAAGAAAAACATCATTGTACTACACTGATGTGGACACATCAATATTTATAGCAGCTCAATTCACAATTGCTAAGCTATGGAACCAATCAAAGAACCCTTCAACAGATGAACGGCTACAGAAAATGTGTTATATATACAAAATGGAATATTGCTTATATATAAAAAAGAATGACTTTCTGACATTTTCCAGTAAATGGATGGATCCTAGCATGGATTATCATGCTAAGTAAAATAAACCAAACCCCAAAATACAGTGGTTGAATGTTTTCTCTGATACATGGATGCTAAAACACAAGAAAGTAGTGGAGAAGAATAGTAGTTAAGTAGACTAGACAAAGGGAAATGAAGATAACAGGTATAGGAATAGAAAACAGTGGATTAAATGACACAACTTTCATTACATATGTAAATACAACACAATGAATTGCATCCTATATGACCACAAACCTGGGATCCCAATTAGAATTTGATATACTCCATGTTTCAATAAATATGTCACAATATCCTTATTGTTATGTATATCTAAAAAGAACAAATTTTAAAGTACAAACATCTGCCAGAAAACTTCTAGAACTCATAAATGAATTCTGCAAAATGCTATGTATTGATTATGCTATTATATATCACTGATGAATCCACTTTAAAGAGAACTTAGGAAATCTATCTCATTCACAATAATCTCAAAAATATACCTGGGAATTAATCTAGCAAAAGAGTTGAAACTTCAATTAAAACTACAGAACTCTATAGAAAAAAAACTGAAGAACTTAGAAGATGGAAAGATCTCTTATGTACTTGGATGGGCAGAATTAATACTCACCAAATGGCCACACTTCCAAAAGTTTTCAAAAGATTTAATGCAATTCCTCTTAAAATTCCAATGGTTGGGCTGGGGTTGTAATTCAGTGGTAGAGCACCTGCATAGAATGTGTGAGGTACTGGGTTTGATTCTCAGTAGCACATAAAAATAAATGAATAAATTAAAGTTTAATCAACATCTAAAAAAATCTAGTAGCATTCTCCATAGAAATAGAAAAAAAAAAAAAACTGTCATGAAATTCATTTGGGCAAATAAATAACAAGCCCTGAAGAGTAAAAGCAAACCTTAGCAAAAAAAAAAAAAAAAAAAAAAAAGTGAAGCAAGAGACATCACAATTATAGTATAATTGAATATAGTTCAATTAAACTATATAGTTATAGTAACAAAAACAGTATGGTATTGGCACCAAATCAGGGAAGAACACCAATGGAGTAGGATAGGAGGCACAGAGACAAAACCACATAAATAGAATAATCTCATACTGGACAAAGGCACCAAAATTATACATTGGAGAAAAGATATTGTTTTCAAAAACTGATGCTGGAAAATCTGGAAATCCATGTGTAGTGAAATGAAATTTAACCTTTCTTTTTCACCCTGCAAATAACTGAACTTAACATGGATGATAAACCTATGTTAGACCAGAGACCCTGCTCATAGTAGAAGTAAATGAAGGCCCCACATGCCATCAAGTTGACTTAGTAACCAACTTCTTCAACAAGACACCTGAAGTGCAGTAATTAAAATATAAAAATCAATAAATGGGGGGGCTGGTGAGATAGTTCAATTGGTAAAGTGCTTGCCTTGTAAGCACAAAGCCCTGGGTTCAATCCCCAGCACCCCCCAAAAAAAATCAATAAATGGGATTACATCAAACTAAAAAGCTTCTTCACAGAGAAACAATCAAGAGCATGAAGACAGAGCCTATAAAATGGGAGAAAATCTTTACCATCTCAACCTCAGATAAGGTACTAATTTCCTGAGTGTGCAAAGAACTTAAAAAGCTTAACAACACAAAAACAAATAATCAATAAATGGGCAAAGAAACTAAACAGACACTTCTCAAAAGAAGAAATATGAATGGTCAACAAATATATAAAAAATGTTCAACATCTCTTGCAATTAGAGAAATGCAAATTAAAACTGCATTGAGATTTCACTTCACTACTGTCAGAATGGCAATTATCAAGAATACAAGTAACAATAAATATTGGTGAGAATATGGGGGAAAAGGTACCTTCATACATGTATTGCTAGTGGGATTGTCAATTGATGCAACCACTCTGGAAAGCAGTATGTAGATTACTTAGAAGAATTAGGAATGGCACCAACCATTCAATGCAGTTTTCCTATTTCTTGGAATATATCCAAAGGAATTAAAATTAGCACGCTTGTGACACAGCCACATTGATGTTAACAGCAGTGCACCTGACAATAGCTAAGCTATGGAACTAACCAGGGTGGCCTTCAAAAGATGAATGAATAAATAAAGTGTGATATAACACACACATACACACAATGTGGTATTAGCCATAAATTAGAATGGCTTTATGACATTTGCCAAAAAATTGATGGATCTGGAGACTATTATGCTAAGTACAGTCAGCCAGTGTGCACAATCCAAAGGAATAATGTTCTTTCCAACATGTGGAAGCTAACCCACAAGAAGGGGGTAAAATAGAAGTTCAGTAGAGTAGACAATAAAGAATGGAGGGAAGGAAGGGCTATAAGCAAAGCAAAGATGGTGGAATGAATCTGACATAATTTTAATGTGTACATATATGAAAATTTCACAGTGAATTCAATCATCATGTACATCCACAAGAATGGGCTACTAATTAGAATAAGACATATTTCTTCCTTGTATAATTATATCAAAATGGATTCTACTGTCCTGTATAACTAAAATATCTAAATTAAAAAAAATAAAGTAAAAAAGATACACTCCATGTTTGTATTAATATCTGAAAACAGACTCTACTTTCATGAATAGCTAGAAAGAACAGAATAATTTTTTTTAATTTAATTTGATTTTGTGCAAAGGGTGGCAGAAGTGAAGTTGAGAATAGTAGAAGGAAAAATTAAAGCACATCTGACATATCTTATGATTGATGGTGACTTTTAAAATTCAATGTCAACTTTGTGAAATTTTATGTATACCTTCTAGCTCTTTCCAGAAAGAAATATTACACATACTGAAACAAACAATGTGTCTTGCTCCATAACTACATAATGGGATATGTAAAGATGGGCTTCAACATTTAAGACAATAGTACAATGGCAGATTCACAGTTCAGTTTTACTTCAAATCCATTATTCAGTTTTTCTTTTAATTCTCTGCAAGATCATATGTTAGCTGACTTCCTGAAGATGTAAATTCAAGAGTACAGGCATTTGCTTCCTTTGACTGTCAGAGGCCAATTTGGAGCATGAGGCACCAGAGCCAGAGAACTGACTACAAGTCTCAAGTCAATTTTAAGAAAACACTATGGTGGTGATCAGGGACTTGTGCTGGAGATATATTGGTCAATTGATACAATGTTTCAGCTAGATGAAAAGAAGGAGTTCAGGTGATTTCTTGTTTAACATGGTAACTATATTTAATAATAACATTATATATTTTAAAATTACTGAGAGTAGATTTAAGTTTTTTCTAATTTCTTGTTTTTCTATTTTTATATCTTCTACCTGCAGTGTTGAAAAAGAAGATTTTGGAGACAAACAGTTCATGAGATTTGAAAGCCAGTTATTTCATATGTAGCCTTATATTCTGTGGTTACTTTTTCATTTTTAAGGTAACAATGTTGATGATAATAATAACAATCCCTTAAATTGTTGTAAAAGATAAAATGATAAAATGACAATCACAGTGTCTGCCATATACAGAGGTACAACATAACATAAAATGTCATCCATTTATTACAAAGCTTGAAGAATACTGGATACTCATTAAATTTCTCTTTAAAACTTGCTTTAGTTGCTGACGGACCTTTATTTTTATTAGTTTATTTATATGTGGTGCTGAGAATTCAACTCAGTGCCTCACACATGCTTGGCAAATTCTCTACCACTGATACACAACTCCATCCCTCAATAAATGTTCTTATCAGTGTTTTTTATGTGTCATTTGGATAAAATGCAAGCTCAGTGGTTTTCTTCTATCAAAAAAGGATAATTATATTCCACAGTATATATCGTGATGAAGAAATTGTGGAAATACATGTAAACCAGTCTTTAAAACCTCAGGAAACACAAGATTGAGAAGTCTCTTCTATTACAGTGACAAAAAAGACTTTAAGAACTGTGTGGAGTTTGAGAAAGGATATGTGAGGGGCAATGTTGATTCTTTACAGAGCATAGTCTAATTTATCTGAGCAAGTTTATGCTGCTTTTTCATGAAACACATTAGATAATCTCTTCCTTATGTTGCAATTGCTACATGAGTTTCTTAAAATTTTTTGAAGTAAGAATAAAATGCTCAGCTAATGCCAATGGTGTTTATCATTTTCCCACATTGAGACACATTTGCATTCCAGAGAACTTCCCTCCCAAATATCCTTACCCGTAGTTTACAGTTTAGACCAAGAGGTACCCGTACAGGTTTGGGTAGATGGTCATCCTCACAGATGTCTGCTAGAGACACTCCAAAATGCTGTCCTGGCTTGGGAGATTTTGCTGGGATGGGTGAAGTGTCCAAATTAGTGCTCACACTACAGCATATGGCCCAGATTATGATAGATGTTCTAAGAATATCCCACTCTGAATCTCAGAAGAATTGAAAATGAAGGAAACTAGTAAAATTCACTTATCCTTGCTTCTACAATATCTACTTTAGAATATGTCTATTACAGTGGCTAAAAGATGCAAAATTCTTATAGCAGTTCATTATTAACAAAAAGAAAACCTATGAGGTTACATTATAATTATAATTATATTATAAATCATGGAGAAACTTATTACATGTTCCTTTTGGGGGATTTCACTGAATTATTTACTTGAGTTTACCTCCCAAAATTTCACAGGCAAAAGGAAGTTTCTTTTACTGAAGAAAAACAACTTTATAAAGTGCTTTATGCCCACACATATATTCATATATTTTACCATTATAGAAGATAGGACAAGCTATGTAAAAATGTTCAAAACTGAATTATACCACAATTAAATAGTGGGAAAAATGTGAGAAGAAGAAAGGAAAAGAGAAAAAAAAAAGAGGGCAAGATGAGGGAAAAAAGAGAAGAGGTATTGTTTGTATTAAGTTGTTCTCCAGAAACAAGCAATGTTTATTACTTGATGTGTCACTCTATTACTGATAATGGAGATAAAGGTCTAATTTTCTAGATTATTTTTCCCTTCCTTTACAACTGCAAAATGTCTCACATATCTTTCCAGTACACAATTTTAGAAAGTATGTTGAAGGCAGCATGAAAAGCCATAATATGAGTGAGATTGGCTTCTTCACAGTGACTCATATGGGCAACAAAGACTGGTTTCAGTGAAGGGAGCAACACTAGTGGTGGTGAAGATAAAAGCAGGTATAGGAGTAGATGAAACATCATCAGGGAGGAAGAAAACATCAAAGGCAGTCAGAAGAAAGTAAGCCACATCTACTCAGTGGGAAGGAGGGAAGTGAAACCAGGGCAATGAGCATCTGGCATAGTGCTTTACACTAAAAGTGAGAAAGGGCTTATGTGGGGAAAGGTGTTATTAGCAAAATAGACAGAGTTAAGGGAAATGAAATAGACATTACACTTCTACCATAACAAAGTGTCAAAACATTTTACTCCAACATGAAAGAAAGTTCATGGATTTTTACACCATTTAAATATAAAAAGAGAACACTTTAAAATTTACTTCTAAATTGGGCCACTCTTCTTCCCTACTCCCTGCACAAAAGCACAGATAAAAATTAAAACCACTGGACAAAGACACTAATTTTTCATGGGGCCACCAAAGAATGAATGAAGATAGAGAATACAGGTAAAAGTTTAACACTGGGAAGAAGGCAATCACATGGCACTGGGGTGTGGGTTTTTTTCTTCATTCTTTTTTTAGCATGAGGAAAGGAAAGGACGGAGGGGAGTTGACAATATTTTAAGAGAAACCTTCAATCTGGCTGGCTTTCAGAACTAGAAAATAAAGACAGCGACAGCCACAGATCATGGAAAGAGGGAATGCCAGAAAGAAGAAAATATAATAGTAGGAACCCTAAATTTTGTCAACAACTTCTGCCTACATTTCTGGTTAACACCTAGATCAGATATTTGTGGGTGGATTTAAACAACTTGCAATTAAGCTAGCAGAACAGTGATCTGGAGATTTATGGAAAAGGAGTTCCTGATAACTGAAACATTAACAACCTCAAGAGTGTAAAATGTTTGAGGTGAGTTCAACAGAACATGATAAAGTTATCTGTGCAAGTTTGGGGAATGTGTATAAAACATGATTGAAAAAATTGGAAACTACCTTAGAAAAACATTGTTTTTCAGCCAATATGGAGACAGCCCAGCCAATATGAAGTTGCCTTTTGAGTTTGGACATTATTGATTCCAAACTGCCTTTCTGCTGTATGATTTCCTCTCAGAGTACTTCAAGTTCAGAAAGAGGTGAGATATTCTCAGATGTAGACAAAATTAGGAAGGATCAAGCAATATATCTGCAAGAGGGTTCTTATCCTGATAAACATGGGATTTAAGTTGTGCATGGAGGCAAGAATAAAGATGTGATGGCACTAAAGGATGGAAAAAGTGGCAGAGCACAGCAAGTTGCAGTAAAAAGTAATCTGGGCTTCTAGAAAGAATAGCATAATGAACAGAAAATGAACAAAGGGCACAGAGAGCAGTTATAACCATTTGGTCCCCCAAAACTTAACATTTTGAATAAATATGGCATAGTTAAAAATAAATATCATACCTGCAGGGGTCCAGTCCTAGCAGGGTTCAGGGGATCTAGGTGTATGTGAGGCATCAGCATGGGGGAGAAGCAGCACATCGAAACACCAAGTGTTCTGAGGCTAAATCTATCTTTATTTTTTCTGCCAGCCTTCTTATAGATATTTTTCTTTAGTAATGATAATTTCATTTTTGGTTATTTTAAAACAACAAAAAACCTTCAAAAGTACAAGCTATGCTTCTTCTCAAAGTACACATTCTCTCTGATGACAGTCCAGACCAAAACAATCTTATATCCCAGCCATATTAAAAAAACCTTGTCTCCCAGCTAAACTGAGGGCACCATGATCTGGCAGTCTTCAACCTTCAGAACAAACACATCACTAGATTTTCTGAGAAACCACCCTCACCATGAACTCCAGTGTTTAACAGTGAGAAACTTTTGCTATTATTAAAGGGCAAATAAATCAAATTATAGTTAATATTTAGTCTATTCTAATATCATATAATGGCACACTACAATCTTATTTTGATTTTCAAAGAATTAGACTAAACAGAAAAAGCACAAATTATATTTATGACCAAGCTAAATGTTTTTATTAGGTGACGTATCTCTAGAATCAACTACTGAAAATAAGAAAGCAACAAAGGTTAAACACTGTATCCAAGCTCAGAGGAATGCCTCTTTATCCATCTATTATATACTAAGCAATCACAGGCTCCTTTAAATGAAATCACAGCTATAATTTTTTGTTTTCATATATTCTATCTATGAACAACTGCCAAATTTTTATTGTGCACTATTTTCTGTCCCAATACAGTAAAACCTTCCCAATGTTTTTTCCAATAAGTTTCTAATGATATATTGATTATTAATATTAAAAAGCAACTACACATGGAGACATGCCACGCCTATTGTCCCCAAGAAGGAGGACGATCAAAAGAACTGTGTCAAGTGTTGAGTCCTTTATTCCAACAGACTGTGTCAAGTGTCAGATGTTCTCCTCCAACAGACCATGTCAAGTGTCAGAGTGGCAGAAAGGAGACACAGCACATACCAATGTTCCAGTTATTTAAGAGACTCTGTTTTAGTATGAAAATAATAATGTTAACTAAATAATTTTAAAAGCTTTAAGGGAAGTTCTCTTTTAAAGGATCATGCTGTGTAATACCTAAATCAAATAAAAAAATAAAACTTTACAATGAATGGTGATTTGTCAGTTTTCCTTAAGTTTGGATACAATTTTTCTATGAAATGGTGTATTATAAATTAAAGTTAAAAGTAGTATGAGACATTTTTCTTTGATACTACATTAATTGTGTCAAAGGAAGATAAAATATTTTGGAATTTCATCTGGTATTCAGATTATGCCCATAATTTGACATGTGGCAGAAAGTGAGTTGTCCTCAATGATCTCACAAGGTCTACACTTTCCCTCTTGAGCCCAGGTTTGCTTATTTGCAAAACACAATGACACTGTTTGCTTGATCCTTTAGTTGGTTCAGAGTGAAAAAGGCAGATGTAAAAATTCTATTTCTCTTTAAAATCACATTTATTTTTCTTAGTATCCATTTTCTTTTGTTTCTTATGAAGTCATAATTGTACACTTTAAGGAAGAGCAAAAGTATGGTAAATTATGGGGCTCTTTCATTGATCACCACCCTTACCATGTAAGAATGCATACTGTGGGGTGGGTAAGAAAGAGAGATTTCACAGAGAATGTATATTAGATTATTCAGCTAAGAAGAGACTTCTCTAGAAAGCATGTTAGTGCTCACATACTAACCAGTACCAGTACAGGTAAGACTTCAATTTCTTCTGATACCCATCAAAGGGTAACTTCCTTTATATAATGTGAACATTTCAGAGAGAACACACATAGTATATTTGAGTACAAAGAAGCACTTATAGCTTCTTTGACTCTGCTATGGGCAAGAGGTTAAAAGGAAAAGCTGAATAAAAAAGGGAGTGACTATATTGCTACTTACTGCTACTTACAGAGAAGCCATGCCTATTGCTTACTTATAAAACCATACTCTACTCTTAAACCTTCATCTTTTCCTTTTAAAACACTAGAAAAATCAAAAGAAAAAGTACTTCATCAGGGTGAAAATTTGGATCCTTGTCTTTGTACTAAATTTGTATTCAGGAAGGAAATCTTATGCTAAAGGAAGGTTCTTTTAAAGGAGGAAAAGCAAACTCACCATTTGAATCCTGAGACACAGCCAGGTGCCTGGGGTTTCAGAATGAATTGGCACTGCATTCTAGGGGGAACCTCTTCCATGAGGTAGAACTCTAGGACGTTGGAAGTGGTTGTGCAGTACTTTGATCTCTGTGTCACAGTGCAGTGTCTTGAAGAGTACACATTTTTATTCCATAGGGATATTTGTGTCCTATAAAAGGGAAAAATCTATACATAGACTTTATGGTGGCTAGTACTGTGACTAAGTTTGTTGCAAACCAAACTGTGCTGCCATTTACTATGTGGGTTTTACTGTAAGGAATCTGTTGCCTGAATTTCCACAATATACACTCTTACAGTTGGTGACAACTACCTAATGCAACAGTTCTTTCCACATACAATTATGAGGACTAAGTGTAACTGAAGAAAAAACAATTCTTTAAAAATATCTTTTGTGGGATGAGTATTCACATCAGTCTGTGAGCTGCATTAATGTTGGCTCCATTTGCTCAGTGAAGAGCAATAAAATTGTTCTAGCTTCTTCTTATCTAGGTAAGAAATCAATGCAGATGTGCCTAGTTTATGAATTCATACAAAATTTAATTATACTGTAAATACATTACTAAATTTTGCTAGTAAGAAATATTCCAAAGTTTGGTTTCCCTGAATTCTTAAGGGCTTAGTATAGGATTGTGTAAGTGCAAATGTAAATGCAGTCAATACTATGACATATCTTAAATGTATCATAACACATCATATTAATCATATTTTTATAACAATAGAGAATCTCTCTGAAGAAATAATGTTTTTCAAGTACTTTCCTTACTTTTCAGTCTTCTAAATGTCATTCCTATTACTATAAGTGCTCATTTTGTGTTGTTTACATAACTTATAAGGAAAGCAATGAGACAACCTTCAATTTCCTCACCCCCTCAGTCATCCTCAAATATTACATCTTTTCCACTAGAAAATGGTTTAAACTTACTTCTGCCTCAGAAAAAAGAAAAAAAAAAAAAAAAAGCAAAGGCCAAAAGCAACCAGGAAGATTACACTATGTATATTAATGCTTTTCAAGTCCATTATCAAATCAAACCTTCTTTTTTTTTTTTTTTTGTAACTAGAGGCATCAATCATTTCATCCTCAGAACCTGCAGCCACCAAATATGTCAAATGTTATTTATATAAAAATTCTATTATGGAGTAAATTCTTAAGTAAACAATATCATTAGTATCTCTGATAATGACTTGTCCAATAATAGAAGGGAAAGCATTTACAACTAAATTATTAAATACTACTTTGTATGTAATTTATCACAGTATCTTTAACATTAAGAATATCCAGCAAGGTAACTTACATTTATCTTTAGCACTGGTAATGACATGTTGACAACTTCACTTGCTGTATCTGATTTCTTTCTACAGTATAAAAAATAAGTACAGATATAAATAATGACTTTCAGACAGGTGAACAAATAATAATTAACCAGAAATTATTCAAGGACAAATCTTAATTTCAATTGTGAACAGTGGAAAGCATGACTTAAGTAGAACATAAGCCTTTGATTATAAGATAGTCTCATTCCCTGATACATTATTTCATTTACTAAAATATGTATTTTCCTTATGATGTATGATTCACAAAATATAGGAGCTTAACCAAGTAAGAAGATAAAATATATTTTGAAGAGCACACATGAAGGCTACTCCCAATCACACACCCACAACACTCAAGATGTTCTTCTAATTTCCATTACTGTATTTCCATAATTCAATGTGAATAAGAAAAGGAGAAACCTATATTCTATTTCTTCCTGAATGCTCTTTTTATAGTGGGGAAGCTTATGTCTTTGTTTGTTATAAAAGCAGCTGAGGTAAAATCAAAAAAAGAATTAGTATTAAAAAAAAAGAGGGCTGGGGAGATAGCTCAGTTGGTAGAGTGCTTGCCTCACAAGCACAAGGCCCTGGGTTCAATCCCCAGCACTGCAAAAAAAAAAAAAAAAAAAAAAAAAAAAAAAAAAAAAGAGAGAGAGGGAGAGAATTAGTCACTAAATACATTTAAAGCATAATTATTAACTGACTATTTTCTATGTGTCTGTCACTGTGGCTACCCAGATTTTTTGTTGTTGAAATCTTTTGAGGATTGAAAATTGAAATTCCTAACAAAAGGTACTGAAATTTTTAGAAAACTCAGTTCCTTTTCTTCCAATTTTGTCATTAAAAAGGTGAGCTTTACTAGCTATGTGCTAAATTAAATTGAAAATAGAAGGACAATCTTCAGCAAAGTCAAAAAGAATTCTGAGGTATTTATAGAGATCACTGAATTCCCAAAGACAGTGCACACAGTGCAATGCTACCAAAAGTGTGTAGGCTATGCACATATGCTATACATAAGATAACTGTCAAATAAATCAGCAGTTAGGGCTCTGAACTTGACAGAATTGACATGGCACATAAAAGCAGAATAAAGGATCACAAAAATGATATAAACACAAAGTATATAAAAACAAAGCAACATGAAATCCACTGATAATTTACATGTTCTTCTTTTATAGTATTTTTCCATTAGACCAATTACTTGACAAAACAAATTGCCTCCAAAAGTTGTTGATTAACTGAATTTTAATTTTTACAAAATGCAATTTCAATGCATCAATTTATAAAGTGTTCCTTGTAGGTCCAAAGATTATGCAAAAGTACCTCAGAGCCCAACCAACAGGGAAGACTACAAGTGCCCAACCCAGAAACTGCCTTCTACCAGAGTAACAAAGGAATGTTACATATACAGCCTTAACTTGAAATATAAGTTTAATGGAAATTTGAAGAAACTCTTTCATGGAGTCTATAGTGAAGAATCTGTCTTCTGAATTACCTTGTTTCTGAGATAATTTTTCTTAACATTAGGTACATATTTTCATAGCAGTAATTATATGAAGTATATTTTTCTCAGCAAGCCTTTCTGGGAGTGAAAAACAATTGCAATTCAGTAGAGACAGTTTTTTGGCTAGTAAACAATTAATAAGACAGACAAAAATAGAAATATGAGCATTGTGTTCCATATTGGCAGAATGCATAAATTGTACACAAAAAAAGGAAAAGATTACATGAAAATATTTTCCAAACATGCTTTCCTATTTGGGAAAATAACTCTCTGGAAACAGGGTTCCCTGAAAGAGGCTGTTGCCATTGAAACTGTATCAGAGAGCAAAACAGTGTCACTTCATTCTTGACTCATTCATGGTTTCAGTGATAAAAGCAGAGTACCCCAACCTGCTCACAGCTCTTGTCAAAATTAGAGTGGTAATTAAGGTTTCCTCACACACATGTTTTCATACATAAAAGATGTGCCTAAAAAAACAAGGAATTTTTTCCTTGAATTCCATAAACACCTGCCACAAAATCTTAATTGAGGTATGTATGCTTTAATTCTACTGAGCTATAGGAGAACTTTGTAGTCTCAAACTTTTAAAAATTGAATATTTCCCTCAAACAATAGCATCTGGCTCTCAGGAATGGGTCAGAACTTTTGCATAAACTTTTACTTATGTTGAAATATAACTCTTTTGCTTAACATATTTTCCACAAACAAAAGTATTCCCTGTGATTTTGAGCTGCTGTAAAGTATAACAGATGGTAGTTTTATAAAAATATTGCCATTTTTTCCTTATTGATAACATCTTTGTTCTTGTACCATAACTTCAGTCAAAACATTATACATAATAACTTGGGTTAAAGATTTAATATTTATTTAACAATAAGATTGACATAAACAGTCTAATCTATTAAAATGCCTCTCCCAGATCATCCACTTTTTTTTGTTTGTGGTGCTGGGGATCGAACCCAGGGCCTTATGCTTGGAAGGCAGGCACTCTACCGACTAAGCTATCTCCCCGGCCTGATCATCCACTTTTTTATCTGCAAGTATTCAATCCATAAAATCTCAAAGACTGAAGAACTTTTCAAAACTACCTTATAAGATGTGAGATGTTTGGATACACTTGCTTTATGCTAATAGGAAATACCTTCCTGTGGCTATAACTTTAAGCCTCTCTCTTTTCTCTTGTAAAGGTCTCAGAGAAACATTCACATCAGTGATAAGAAAGACATAACAGAAAAGAGCAATAATTTTTCCAAGCATAAATGCTAAATATTGAAATTAATACTAATTTATCTTGTTCCATTTCCTGTAGAGTTTAGTTTTCATGCACACAAAGATAAACATATACCCTGGAAAATGCATCTCCATCATGATATTTCTAAACACTTCCTTATAAAGCACATTCACTGTCTACCTGCTTACCTGTCTGTCTCTCTCTTTAGTCATGGAGCTTTCTGCATTATGCAGGGATTTTGAATTTAAATTCCTGGCTTACAAACACCTAGACACAATTATCAATGTCCCTTGTGAATATTTTGATGAGACTCCTTTTTGGGTAGTCTTTCTCTTTCTCCACATTGATGTATCTAATGAAATACAATGATAACCCAAAAGAACACAAAGTCAGATTGATTTTGCTATGGTTTACTTTAAAATAAATTTATTTTTCTAAGATTTTCAATATATTCAGAAGTGATTTTTGAAGATATATGAATGACTCATCACATATATTATGTTATGGATTAAAAGAGGCTTCATAAAATTTCACAACATGCCAGATGTAGTAACACATCCCTTTAATCCTAGTGATTCAGGAGGCTAAGGCAGGACCACAACTTTGAGTCCAGTCTCAATAATTAAGAACACCAGCAAGTTAATTAAACCCTGTTTCTAAATAAATAAACAAATTACAAATAAACAAATAAAAGTTGTAGATATAGTGCAAGGGCAAAGCACTCTGGATTCAAACTATATTTTGCCATTTTTTTTTTTTTTTTGGACATTAGGAGTGAGTGCTAACAATAATGGAATTAAAAATCCAGGTAATATGAGGTTTGAGAACAATAATAAGCTTCAGGCACATCTGTATGATTTTGTATCCTGAAAGCCTCCCTGTTTTCTTGAAGGGGTATGACATCTTGCTTATAAGTACAAGAAGACAACACATGATACTTTACTAGATCAAACAAAGGAATGAACTGTTTTCATTTAGCTTTTCTTCATTAGTTAGGGAGAGGAAAATGGAAAGAAAGAGTGAAGGACTCTGGGTCCAACCCATGATCCTAAGTTGAGCACTTCAGTCTGTATACTCAATGATAGGGATATAATCAATCTTTGATTTTTGAGGTATTCCAGAAAAACTCATGTTTATGGAAACTCAATAGATAGACATGTTAAAGAAACTTCAAGTGGTAGATTGGAGACAACAGAAAGAGATGGAAGGTATTACTTAAAGCTTTTAATTTACTTACTACATGTTAAAATTTAAAAATAACTATACTAAGAAAATACCTCTGAATGGAAGAGAACCATTTGTCCTTTTGCTCTGGAGAACCGCAATCAAAACAAAGGGAAGAGAAAAACTAAACCACATAAATGCTAACACTAATATTTTGAAAATTGTTAATCTAAATAAAATAAAAGCAAGACTGTTCTTGTGATGTAGTTTTTCACATGAGCTGTAAATCTGCCATAATTATGTTCTGGAGACCCTGACTAAACAATGCCTCCTAGGAATAACTGCAGAGTCAATTTTAACTTTTGTTAAATTCCTTTGGATGGATCCAAGGAGATCCATTTTTATTCATTCCTCATTTGAAATTGTTTTGTTTTAATTTTAAGAATATTTATAGGACATGAAATGATAATATCTATAGAAATTTGCTATTGAAAAGAAAATATTATATGGAAAATATGGAGAGAAAATATGATGAGAAAAATTATGATGGAAATGAATAATGATACAAACCCATTTTTTTTTTCAACATAACCTCTATATCCTCTGGCAGTGATTCACCTTCTCTCTGGAAATCTAATTTCTTTTTTGAGTAAATGTGAATATTCTTTATAAAATGTTCACCAAGGAAATCTGAGGATGTCTACCCTGATTCTCATTTAAGAGAATCAATGTCAAATATTGAAGTCTAGTTCTCTTGTAACAGCAGCCTCTAACTTTTCTGTTCATTTTCAATTACTCTTAAAACACTATTTTAGAATGATGTTCCATTATGCAAATATCTGGAAACAATTCCCCATCAAGTTTGAGATCCTGAAATAAACAAAGTAAGTGCATATTCTTATTCTTTGTCATTTAATTTTCACTAGACTGTTTTCTACTCTCAAGTTTCTGAATTAGAATGGTGTTTATTTTCTAAGTACACCGTGGTTAATTCTGAATGGGCTTCTCTGGGCATAGGTAGGCCTTCTTCAGTACAAAGATATCTCATATTACTACTGTTGAGAACAGGGTGATATCTGTGCAGCTAGCTGTCTTAATTACCAGGATGCCAGCAGTTGCGACTGCTCCCTCAAAAGCCAATACAGCGCAAACAGGACTGCTGGGCCCCCATGCTTATCGAGGTTGTTAAGAAATATTTGCCTGAGAAATGTGCAGCTGCCTGGAAACCTTATCTATCAAGGACAGGGGGGCCTAACTGCAACTCATCTCCTGCACAGTTCACCCCTTCCCTCCTCCCTTCTTCCTCTAGGGCCGTTCAGTTCTTGTGGGACCCAATGAGAATCAAATAGATTGGCAGGACCCAACCAGAGGAGGACTAATGTTTAGCTGTTCAAATGTTAACCAATTAAAAAGAACACTGTAAAACTGTTTGCCTTTCATTATAAAAGCCTGCTGAACAAAGGCTCAGGGCCTCTTAGCGTCACTGGTTACCAAGTGCGCGGAGGACCAGGCTTGCTAATAAATGACTCTTTGTTGCTTGCATTGATCGTGGTCTCTGGTGGTCTTTGTGGGGTCTCGAGCTGCTGGGCACAACATATGGGGGCTCATCTGGGATACCCCAAGCTCACCCAGACACCTGATCATAGAGTCATAAGTAACATCATTGGCCGGTGAGTAAGGCATTGCCGTATTTCTGTCTGGATTGCCTGCAGGTTCTGGTTCTGGGCTGGCAAAGTCCTGGCGGACGCGCTATAGGACCCCAGCAGGGTCTCGGGAGACATCCCCTCGACCCATCTGGGCAGCCTTTGTGCTGCAGCTGGGCGACTCTGTCGCATCTGGGCAGCCTTTGTGCTGCAATCTGGGCAGCCTTTGTGCTGCATCTGGGTGACTCTGTCGCATCTGGGCCTTTGTTTTTGTCGACAAAATACCAACTAGCCAACTTTGATCTAGCACGCTATATGTCTGTCTGTTTGTGTATTGTATGGTATGGTCTTTACTCTTGCTTCCTATTGAATTCTTCATTGTGTTAGTTCGCTACTATTCTCACTGTTTCTCATTCTTAAATTTCTCATCTCCAATCTGGAGGAAAACGGGTCTATGAATCTCCTGATAGACAGGAGAAATACTAATCAATGGTCAAATTCATTTCATCCTTTTGGAATTATACAGGGAACAGGCTCAGGTGACTCCTAAGACTTTCCTCCTGAGTCACTTCTCAGAGGTCTGTGCCAGAGGAGAGAACTTCAGTGTGGACCACCTAAAGGAGAGTAAGTTTGCTGCACTCTGTTCCGTGGAGTAGCCAATCTTCACCAAGATCTACTTCGAGTGAGATAAATAAGCTTCTCTCTCCATGCACCCCACATCTGTTTGAGGTGCTGGTTTCTGTCTCTTCATTTTTGGAGGGTAAAATGGGCTACACAATACTCCTGCACATCCACTCCCTCCTGGATGCTCCCCTTCCCTTGCTGGTCAGATATAGGAATCCAAACTGTAGGAATAAGACCTGGGACAATTAGTATGGAAATGCCCAGGTTCCCTTTGTTTGCATAGTTGCCCGTCACTAGTCTGTCCTAAGCACCTCTTTGTTTGTCGGAGGATGGGCTCCCTTTGTCCTCCCTCAGGTCCCCTATTCTTAGGCTTAGGGATACTCGTTGCAGGGTACTTTACAGTCCTTCTCATTGTTCCTAAGAGATTTGTTTACTCCAATCCCCCTAGACAGAGAGCTCAGCAGCTCCATTCTCCAAAAGTAGTGGGAAATAATGTTTTGTGATTTTCTGCATTCAAACCTAACCCGATTACTCAACCAGGAAAAAAGGGGTTAAAAAGTCCTGTGCAATCCCTCCCTCCCCCCTGCCTGGCCTTGCTGAAGTCTGCATTGGAATGTGAACTGTAGCAGTTTCAGTGGGAGAGGGGGGGAGTATCCTGAAAAAAAAAAATAGAGGTGTGTTTTAAACTCCTGGGCTGCTACACAGAATTAACTCATTCTCTAGGATTCTTGTTTTGTTTTGTTTTTCTTTAATGCTGTATTTCTGAGCTCATAATTTTGATCCTACATACCTAGGTTAATGATTTTTTTTATCAGTTCTATTTTTATCCAACTCTAGAGTTATTTTTAAACATCTGTGATTGTTCTCCAGTAAGTAAAGTTACAAGGCCTTTGATTTTATGTTATTTGTTTTTGTGTCTGATGTCATGTTTTGTCTGTATCAAAACTGAGTGCTCCTAAAATTAAAATTTAAAAATGGATCCAAATACTTTTATTCACGTGATTTAAAAGGGTTCAATTTAAGTTGAGTAAACTAATAAAAGTGAAATGTCTTCAGAAATAATTCGCAAGTCTCTAAGTAGTCAAATTAATGCAATGTTGATGTTAAACAATGTCTAATATCAATTGTTTCTAGGACTTTTCTTCAACAGGAAAGAGACAGCAAATACTGTTCAGGACACTTTTCTGATATCTTGGTTTTTGCAGAATAAGTAAATTAAATTTAACATGTATAGGACTACTCAAATGTGTTTGTAAAGACATCTGATTAATTTGCAAAGTTAAAATGCTAATTGTTAAATAACATTAAGTACTCTTAAATCTTTAAATTCCATGGGGTATCATACCTAAACATTATTGGTGTTTTCATAGGTTGGTAAACTAAAAAGTGTTTAAAATTGCTTTATGTCATTACTAAAAACAAGGTTATTAAGAGTTATGTCCTAACAGGTAAAACCCCAACCTGGAGGGTGAGCGTTCCATCTGCTTTCTTACCACTTCCCCCTGCTCCCCCTCCAGTTCTGCAAAGCTCCAAGGAGCTCTTAGGTTTGGATTTAGAGTTACCATCTCCCCTCTCACTGTGTTTCAGTTAGAGTACTATAAACAACAAGGTATTTTATCTTGTTAAAATGGAGTAATTTATCTAAATTCAGAAATTTCATGAGAGTTGTTTCAGAATGTGAACAAAAAAAGTGTCGACAGAAAGGAAAGAAAAAATAAAAATGTTTCTGGGTAAGAAAGTGTTTATGTGATAAAATACATGAAGGTCTAAGTAAGTGCTAAAAAAGTCTGTGTGTAAGTAAAGAACAAATGTCAACAAGTTTGCATGAAACTAAGTTGGTTACAAGTATGTGAGACAATCGGTTAAAGCTATTTAAGGTTTTTCCTAAGGAAAAATACTAATGTTCTGATATAAACTGAAGTCTAATCTATATGGTAAAATGACATGTTAAAATAACAAGGATTTAAAACACTAATTTTCTCTTAACTTTGTGTCTATTAAGTTTTATTCTTTAGAACAATTAGTCTTAAAAATTGGGGTATACACAATTATGGTTAAACAACTGTTAAGAGTATTGTACTATGTTACAGAGTCTACATTTTTCTTTAAAAACTAAATTTGGTAAGAAAAAAAACTGTCAAGGTAATTGTGAAAGTCATTAGTTGCATATTAAATGTGTTCATATTTTCCAGGTATACAAGTTTTTAAAGCAGGGAATTTATCAAGTGTTTTGCTATTCTCCAGAATAAACTTGTCTGTAATGGTAATCTTAAACTTAAGGAGTACATTTTATTGGGGATTTATTTTTATCACTTAATATTCTATTACGGGGCCTATCATCAATAAGATATAAATAAAATTGGTTACTTATTTCACTGAGATAAAAATTTAAATGTAAATGTATTTCTAAGAGGTAGTGACAGCCTGATTTGTTTAAAGGTTCATATAGTAGAAGGTGAAAGCATTTTGCTATACAAAAGAAAACTTAAAAGCTCTCTCAGCCGTTCTTTGATTGATTCCTGTTTTGGATATAATGTTAGTCTGTGTTAACTAATGTTCATATAGACTCAGGAATCAATATATGTCAACTTCTTAAAATGACATTTAATAAAGAGTATAATGCGCAATAGCAAAAATGGGACAACAATGACTGAGATTGGGGTCTCTGACCACATGACTGTAGCATGCCTGGTGCCTGGAAGTGTTCCTGTGTAGGGACACAAAATGCCTACCTGCTGTGGCAGTACCCTCCCTGGGGAAGCTCTGTACAGGAGTCCTTTCAGCTCTTACATTGATCTCAGGCACACAGCTCTTGAGCAGTAGGAAAAAAAAATTGTTTTGCTAGATAATCAGTGTTTCATCAGCTCCCTTCTCTAGTTCCTGCCCACCTTACAGTAACTTTGGACAGTGGACTTCTTTGAGAGCTACACAGAGTTCCTAACATTGCACTTTGCAGTTGTGGAAAAAAGTTACGTAGATGTTCTATTCTCTGTAACTCTCCTGAAAACAAAGAATAATGTTTACATAGTCTTTAACCTAATAATAAGACATGTATAAAGATTGCTAACATAACTCTTTGGATTTGCATCTCCATCAGAGAACAGAGCTCCATCTGATCTCAGCTTAATCTTCAAAATCTGTGTTTATAAACCTTTATTTTCTAATACTCCTTTGCCCCTCACTGAACTTGAAAATTTGGTCATGCTGGTCATGGCAAAAGGGGAAAAAATTAGATTCAGGATTAGAACATTTTACTTAAGATTTGTGAAGAGCCCTTCCTTACCTAAGATAAGGCTCTGCCACACCCTGCTGCATATTAGAGTGACTCCAAAATAAGTCAGACTTCAGCTTATTTAAAGTTATAGTCAAAAGATTGGTTTTTGTTATAAAATTACTATGATCTCAAATAGGGGTTATAATGTGGTTCTCAGTCCAAATTCAAGATAGCTATTAAACAAGCTGAATATGTTTTTACTCTTGCTAATTTCATTTTGTAAAATTGTTGCTTGTTACTGTTTTGCAGAAGTAGCTGCTTCCAGAACATACAACCTAGGTAACTTGTGATAATAAGCCATCACCTATAGAACAGATAGTGGTAACTTCCAGTACTAATACAGACTCCAGTTAGATAAAAGGGTAAATAACTGTAAAGTTATGGACATTAAAGTTAAAGCCCAGTACTCTTACTTAATGACTGGTGAGACTGGCTTGCTGGATGATTAAGATCAAACTTAGAAATTGGAATTAAATACAGAGGCCAAAAAAAAAAAAAAAAAACAAAAAAACAACAAAAAAAAACAGTATCTTGCCCTCAAAGTCAGCCTGAACCCAAGGAATAAGGGGACTTCTCTAAAGAGCGCTGCAACTCTGGGTCACACAACCTCCTGATCAAGGAGATTGTTGAGACTAGAGGACGAAAAATCACTCAGTGCATCTGCTGCAGAGGAAAGTCATGGAAAAAGGGAGACATCCCTGACGCTTTCAAGGAAAGCCATGTCATCAAGAAGACCCTGCCTAACCAATGGCACTGGTGGAACTAAGAAGCTGCTCTTAAGTTCTCTATGAGTGACCCCTGTGAGAACTCAGCTGACTCTTTAACAAGACAGGAACCAGGTCAATTTGACCAGCTTCATCTTAGACACCCAGCAAAACAGTTAAAACCCAAAATACAGCCATTTTTTGGGCATTTAAAAGAAATAATAGTTAAATGTAACTTAAGATGTACACTTGTATTAGCCCACTAGAATAAAAACTGGAAGCTACAAATGAGAAAAAGATTCTTCAGCAAATGTGCCTGATAACTATCAAAAGAAACTGCCAGAGTCAGAAGTTTTTAGTCAGTTTAAGACCTTCCTAAGCTATACAGGTAGACTTAATCTATGTTTGCTAGTATGATTACCTAGCCCTAAGTAACAGAAGTATAGAGATCTCTACTAAACACAGGTTATATCAATAAAAGGATATTTTACAAAAATCAGATGACATTAAGTAGCTTAACTATATTTTCTGGGAACATCTATGACATTAATAGTTAAATGTTGTGTTTACATTCCTGATAACCTGGACAATGTTAAAGTCCCCAAATGAAGGCCTTGTCCTCTCCAGCCTTTGCTAGGCCTAGTTATGGGAACAATTTCTCAGTTCTTCCACCTCCTGGTGAGAGATTGACTTCCATCATTTTCATGATACTCAGTGGCATGTTTCAGATGCTGCAACATTTACTTTGTACTAGTCTCCTTTCAGTACTCATGTCTTTTTGTTCTTCAATCATAGAAGCACCCACCCCCAGATGATTTTACAACCTGCTCTTCCACAGCCAGACTTCTACCTTGGACTCCTCAATTGACCCGAAAAAAAAAAAAAAAAAAAAGGAACTCCAAGCTGCTTGCCCCACGCCACCCACTTCCAGCTCGAAGAAGTCAGAAAGGTCATCGACCCCCTTCCCCAGCAGCATGGAGTTCCTAAGATTAGAGGGAGAAATGAAGCCAGAATTAAGAACAGGTAGTTAGTGTAGAAATAGGGGATCGGGTCAAATCGAGGAAATGAAGGCCATGAAACCCATCTGCCTCTAGAAGTTGGAGACTGCCCCTGGGAGAATAAAATGTTAAGGGTCTCCAAAGCTCATTGATTACCAAATTTACCTGCCTTTAAAGACTGTAAGCAAGGAGGTCTATGTGCAGACCTAGGAGAAAAATGTTGTTTTTATATAGATCACTGTGGGATAATCAAGGATAATATGACAAAAGTCAGAGAAGGACTAGCAAACAGAAAGAAAAAACAGGAAGCTAGTCAGAGCTGGTTTAAATTCTGGTTCAATTTTTCCCCTTGGTTAACTACTCTGGTGTCCACTATAGTGGGACCCCTAGTATTGTTGCTACTAGCTGTAACTATAGAGATCCAAGATTGGCTCTCTAAATGTTCTTGGAAAGGGGGGAATGTTGAGAACAGGGTGATATCTGTGCAGCTAGCTGTCTTAATTACCAGGATGCAGGCAGTTGCGACTGCTCCCTCAAAAGCCAATACAGTGCAAACAGGACTGCTGGGCCCCCATGCTTATCGAGGTTGTTAAGAAATATTTGCCTGAGAAATGTGCAGCTGCCTGGAAACCTTATCTATCAAGGACAGGGGGGCCTAACTGCAACTCATCTCCTGCACAGTTCACCCCTTCCCTCCTCCCTTCTTCCTCTAGGGCCGTTCAGTTCTTGTGGGACCCAATGAGAATCAAATAGATTGGCAGGACCCAACCAGAGGAGGACTAATGTTTAGCTGTTCAAATGTTAACCAATTAAAAAGAACACTGTAAAACTGTTTGCCTTTCATTATAAAAGCCTGCTGAACAAAGGCTCAGGGCCTCTTAACGTCACTGGTTACCAAGTGCGCGGAGGACCAGGCTCGAGCTTGCTAATAAATGACTCTTTGTTGCTTGCATTGATCGTGGTCTCTGGTGGTCTTTGTGGGGTCTCGAGCCGCTGGGCACAACACTACCATCTACTTTATTGTGCTTTTCAGATATTACATCTGTTTCCTATTTGGAGGTTTGTAAAACCTGCCTCAAGCATATCTATTAGCTTCATTTTTAAAACAGCTCAGATGATTGCTACAACTTTTAGCAATAAAGAATTTTTAAATCAAGGTGCATTTGTAAGATAACATCATTGTATACTTATTATAATAAAATATAGTATGAACATCTTTTATATGCAAAAGAAAACCAAAACAATTGTGTGACTCATTTTAACGTGCTATTCACATTATTGCATTGGACTGGAATCAAATCCACAGTATCTTTGAGGTATGCTTATAGTAGGGTCCACTGGGCTATTCCAGAAACCTTGACACAGACAGCAAACCACTTCCCACTGTCCTTATGTGAAAGACAATCTTCATGTACAGTAAGGGTGGTTGTACATGAAGTCATAAACTAGTTGTGCTGTATGAATGAGTATGCTAGCATGCTACATATGATCTTTAGGTTCACACAGTTCCAGGCTTAAATACATTGCCCTCCACTTAATAATAATTGAATTATTAAGTAAAATAAAAAAACATAAAATAGCATGTGATAGGTCAGTAGTGCATTACAGAACTTAGAGGCAAGCCTGACCTTTGTTAGAAGAATAACAGTTTGGATTATTATAGTTATCTGACTTCAGGACTTTGCCCAGGCTGGTTGGTGGTAATGGGAATAAAATAATAATACAAATCCTCAAGTGCATGTGATGAACACTAACTCTTTGTGTGTAAAATGAACACTGGAGTTGGGGCAGACAGGTGTGCATTTGGTATGCTCACCATGAGTCAAAAGTCTTAACTGAACACATTCAGATTAAAATATGAATATTTTGTGTTTATACATTTGCCACAATCTCAGGTATTAATATGACTTGGAAACTAGTTTCCAAGCAAAATGTAAATTTGGATTTCAGTGACACATTATACAGGTACCAAATCAAAACTGGATATACAATTCAGGAAATTGAGTATTTTGTAATATTCATTTTATTGGTGTACTAAAAACTATTTTGCTCAAAATACATATAGTATAAACTATCCAAATATAATCATAATATTTTATAAAATTTGCCTCAATAAAGGTCTGCTTTAAAAAGTTGAAAAGACTGATGAGGCCTAAAAACTCAATGTGTGAATCAAGCAACAATACATTAGAAAAAGGGCATTTAGAGGAAGCAGTTTCCTATTATTTGATGAAATAATAAATATCACCTTGCAAAATTTATGACCACAAATTTTCAGAATGTTCTCTACATGTCCATTCTCATAGCAAACATTTACTCATATTCACAAATCATCTTAGTAGAAAATAATATTTTTTTTCTAAAATGAACAACAATCGAAAAGAGACATCCCCTGAAATAGCAAATGTGTGTCTTTTACCTGTTCATACTTGGATGAAAGACTGGGTGGTGTCCTGGATCATTTAGTTTATTGACATAATCTGTGTCAGCACTTAGTATTCATTACTTAGTCCATCGATTTTTAGTCATAAAATGCAGGTGGCAGCCACATGTTCCTCATATCAGCTCTTCTTCAGGCTCCTTAAGAAACTGTTTCAATCATTAAGATGAGCTCACAGAAATAAAGTCAAGTGGGATAAATAATTGACTAGCTGCCACATATTTATTTAATTAAACTAGGTGAATGTTCATGAGTTCAATAGAGAGGTTTTCATTATATTTTTTAATTGCAAAAATAATATATTTTCTCCATTTAGTGCTGACTACTGGCAGTATTTCTGAGAATAATTTTGAGTTCATTATCAGTCTTTTCCATACTAAATTGGAAAAAAGATTAAAGACAGATGGGCTTTAATGGCCATATGTTAGAAAGGTATGTTATTTTCAAAACAAAATTAAGACTTTTAATGTTAAAAATAGGATCTGTTTTGTAAACATTAAAGTTTTAGAAGGAGGGCTGGGGAGATAGCTCAGTTGGTAATGTGCTTACCTCATAAGCACAAGGCCCTGGGTTCAATCCCCAGCACCACAAAAAAAAGTTTTAGAAGGAAGTCAATGTTTTCCCTGCTAATAGCCATAGGAAAACCATGTGATATTAAGAGAGAAGAAATGACTACTCACTTCACACCCACGCAAACCATCACTTATCTCATATTTCATTCCATAAGCAAATGATAAGCCATGAATTCTGTGTAGGTAAGAGAGATTTTAAACAATCTTCTGATTAGTAATTTTCACTAGAATTTTGATTAGATATTTGTGGCATATATTGTGATTTCTACCCCAAAATGTAACTATATAACACTCTATATAAAAAGGGGAAGAAAACTACCATTTTTTGAGTTCACTGGAATTTTTTCCAGGATAAAATTCCCAATATACCTGTCATCTTAAAAATTTGGAAGTGAGGGGCTGGGGATGTAGTTCAGTTGGTAGAGTACTTGCCTTGCAAGCACAAGACCCTGGGTTCAAAAAAAAATTGGAAGCAATACCTACATGTAGAAAAAAAGTAATTAATTTTGGGGAGTTATTATTTTGATTTCAGTCGATTTCCCCTTAGATACAGAAGTTAGAAAAAAAATGAAAAGGATCATCTCGGGGAAATAGGCAAGTCAGTAGAGGAGAGTTAGCAGATTGAGATGGGGGTAGGGAGGGAATGAGGAAGTACTAGGGGATAGTTCTGAAAAATTATACAATATTAATTGTGAATATAGCATTGTAAATCCCACATTAATGTGTGCACCAATGGAAAAAATGTAAATAAATTAAAGACCAGAAGAGAAGAGGAAGGGGAATAGGGCAAGGGAGGTAATAAGGACAAGGGGAAGTACCAGGGAATGAATTAGAATAAATTGTAATACATGCAAATGGAATATGTCACAATGAGAATGACTTATGTAAAATTATAATGTAATAATACAACATAAAATGTTAGAATTTTATTTCTTTTGGTGTAGTAAAATTCCAGATAATAATAGCAATACTGTTGCAGCCAGTAAACACTAGATGCATATTCTTTAATTTCTGCAGTATAATACTATTAGAGTTTGAGAGTAAAAATTGGAAGTACACTATGACCCCAGGACTGCCCATTTTAGAATAAAGATTATTGGAATATTTGTTTTTAATACTTGTGAGCTAGACATTCTACATTTGTATCCATAACTGTTCACAATTTTTCTCTCCCAACCCCATAATAAAAATAATCATATCAGGAATACTTGTATCTTAGGGTAACTGAAAAAAGTAGGCCTAAGACAGAAAAACTAAAGGGAAATTCATGAAAAGTGACTTCCATCCATTTGCTTTATAGGGATCCCAATTTCCAGGTCTTTATGCAGATACTTAGGAGTTAAGAACATAAGAAAGCTCAGAAGTGTACCCTCTCCCTGTTCAGATTCTAGCTCTGCTTTTTTAAGCTATTTCACTTTTGGCAAGTTAGAATCTCTATGACTCCATTTACTTAAGAATAAAATGAGAGTTAAAGTAAATAATATTGTAGACTTTAACACAGTGGAACCTGGTAAGTTTTCAGTAAGTAATCACTATTATTTTTAGTAGAGGAGAACAGAAAAAATTTTTACACATGCCAAAATTACCTTTCTTGACATCAGGAAGTGGCAACATTGACACTTTTTGATGTAGAGAAAGAATTATTGTAATCACTATTTCTAGATCAACAGATACTCATCTGCACATGAAATCTAATTCAGAGACCTGAATAAAAAGCAAATATAACAAAATAGTGTACACACAAAGAAATTTTAGTTTTCCTTCATTACTACCTGTATTCCATTAAGAAAAAAGATTTTTATTGGTAATCAAGTCTGTTTAATAAAAAAAATCTACAGAGCAATAAAAATGGTGTAAAACTAGTACAAGACAAAAAGGAGCCAGTATTCTACAAAGCACTTTTATCTTACTTTGAAAGTCAGTGAACCCTAGGGGAGGAACAAATGAGGCATTGAAATTATGTTAGCCTCTATGTATAGTTTCTCCAAAATCCTTTTTCATTTTATAAATTCCATTTAGAATTTTTAGCATTAAGCATTCCATGAAGTAGAGGAGCTTTAGGGCTCTTTCTACATAAGTTATCTTTGATTTCCCTTTATCTTTTAGCATTTACTCAAATGGTTCTGAATGATAGGAAGTGTCAGACTTTCCCGAGTATTTGTCCATCTCAGGGCCTGCTAAGATTTTGAGTCTCAGATCCTTCATGAGAACTAAAACTATCCATAAATCAAAAGCCATGGGGATTTTCATGTTAGAGATTGTCAAGAAGCAGTTTTACTGTTAATCTTAACAAGTAGGTTACTTTTGAGTTTCTCAGAGGTGAAAGATGATTGTGTCAGCTCTATTCTTCTGCTTTTTTCTTTTCCAATTCAGTTTAGACTGTTTTAGGCCATAGTTTTTCAGGATTTTTGCCAGAATAGAGGGAGTAAAGATCAATGAAATCATAAGAAGTAAAATTTAAAACAACATACTCTTGTAAAGGTTAGACAATATTGTAACCATAGAGCTGAAAATGTATGATAAATTTCTCCAATTTGAATATTTTTAGAACATCTGACATGAGATATATTTGTAAATGTTTTAATAAATGATGGTTATTCCAACAACTTAAGTCTTTGAAAGTAAGCAAGCTGCAAATAATTTATGAATATTTAAAACCACAGTAAATTTCAATTGGGTGTTTGATCCAAATCCTCAGCATATAGAAATTTAAAATAGCTAGGTTAAAAAGTTGAAAAACAAAGCTGCCATAAACACAGGTATGAGGTTAAAATGGCTCCCCAGATATTTTGAAGGACTTTCTGGTCCTAGGTATCCAACTATGTTAGTACTTAACTCTGCTAGGCACTGAAGATAATCACTTTGGTTTTGACAGTGATTTTAAAAGGATTTAAAATACGAAAACAACTTGAAGAAAGGAAACTTAGAAATATGACTATAAAATACAGTGGTACGATCTCTTCACAAATAACTAATAATAAATAATGATTTGTATTTTAAAATATCTCTAATAAACAAAATACTTATAACTTTTTGTGGGCTGATTATCTTTAAAAACAACATTTAACTCAATTGATATAGAGTTTGTGACTGCATAAAAACACTCAAGTGACCCAAAGTGTCATGTCAAAAGCAGTATGTGGAAAACACATGGTGTTACTTTATTTCAGATGTAGAAGATCAAAATAAAAAGTCACTTATAGAAGTAGATTGTGAGCACATATTCTGCCTATATATTTAAAAATAGAAATTTTCCAGTGGAAAAGAGTATGCAAAATAATTTTAGCAAAATAGATTACCAAAAAGAAATTTTGGATACTTGCAATATTCAGAACAATAGGCAACTTTAGGTAAGAAAAAAAGATGTACTATTTTGAACATTACTATAATTGTTAAGAAAAAATTCAAAAAGATAAAGAAAAATGCCTTCCTCCCTAACAACTGAATGTAAGTTAGGAGTAAACAGTCTTTGAGGTCCTAGAGAGTTCAGAGATTTTGGATATTATATAAGTCTTGTCTTATTGGCCTCCAGGCTGAGCAAAGGGTAGGCAATTGAGAAGAATGGAGTCAAGTAGAAGGAGTTAACTGTTGAATTAAGCCCTGTGTTTAATCTTCATCTTTGCCAAGTCTCTATATATGATGAACATACTGAGACTCAGTGTTCAATATGTAGAACAACTCTTGCCTTAAGGCATTGTTAGAAAAATTAAAATGGACCTATCTGGTACTCCTACTACAATACCTACTCAGGAGGCTGATGCAGGAGGATCACAAGTTTGAGAACAGCAAAGGACACCTCATGGGTCTCTCAGCAACTTAACAAGACCCTATCTCAAAATAAAAAAGAAAAGAAAAACAAAGCTAAACAAAAAGACTGGAATGTAGCACCTGAATGCAATTCCCAGTACAAAAACAAACAAACAATCCCAAACAAAAAAACACAAAACTTGAACTATTCAATAAACATTGTATACAATTTTTACTCAATGAATATTTAGTAGAAATTTTTTTCTCATCAAAAGTAAAAATGAGCTGGACACAGTGGTGCACACCTCTAATCCCAGCAGCTTGGGAGCCTGAGGCAGAAGGATTGTGAGTTGAAGTCCAGCCTCAGCAACATAGCAGGCCCTAAGCAACTTGGCAGACCCTGTCTCTAAATAAAATACAAAAAATGGCTGGGGGTGTGGCTCAGTGTTTAAGCACCCCTGGGTTCAATCCCAGATACAAAAAAAAAAAAAAAGAAAGAAAGAAAAGAAAAAACAAACCAAAAAAAAAAAATGTAAAGATGAAGTAAAGGTTAAAAAAACCTACATTGTTGCAATTCATGTAATTCAGAAGAATTCAGTTATAGGGGCAGCCAATTCCATATTGATTTATAGAATAGACTTTGAAATAAAATGGACCTTTCTTTTTGTTTTTCGGTGATAGATATTGAACCCAGGGCCTTGTGCTTGCAAGGGTAGCACTCTACCAACTGAGCTAACTCCGCAGCCCTGGACCTATTTTCAAATGTGGACTCAACTAACTACTAAACTAGTAATCTAGGAGAAATTATTTAAGTTCTCTAAATATCAGTTTTTACATAATGAGAAAAAAATCTCTTTATAGTTTTATTGTTTAATGTCTTCTAATATCTTACATACTATAAGATTCCAATAAATGATAATTTTATTTGTATTAAGACCATTCATATTAATTATGGTATTTTGCCAAATTTGGACTTAGCCCTTCCTGTGACTTAAATATGCCATGGCTTAATTTAGTGAGGGTATTAATAGCAAAAATAAAGCTTTTACTCTTTCTAGTGACTTAATTTTCATTGTGCAGAATGTTCCTGTGAAAATATTCTTCCCTTCTTTATGTTTGAAAAATAACAAGAAGGAGAAATGAGATTTCCCCATAACAGAAAAATCTCACAGATCAGTTATCATATCAAGAATTATAGATCAAAGTTTTTATACAACTATAGCTTATAGTTGGTAAGAAATAGAAGACTATAATATTTTTAATTCAACAGCATTGTGTCATTACTGGTCCCACAGCCAATTCTACACAGAGAAATTTTTAATGCTTCACCATAAACATTTTGAAATATAAAATTTGAATTAGATTTATAATTAACTTTATGAGAATATTTAGTTTTCAAAAAATATGTTCTGAGGTAATTTGTTACAGTTCTTTCTCTCAGTATCTGAATTGTTAACTCTTTGCACCCTTGTCTACAACATATGCCCTATGTCTTTTAGTGTAAATCTAGGCATACCCCACCCTAGATTTTAACATTATTATTTTATGATACTTGCTTGTGCATATACAACTAAGTATCTGGTCTTCAACTGTCTCATTCATTTCATTTTTGGCATTTTACCACAAACTGCAAAAAGCATTTCATATTCCTTTAAATACTTCAGCATGTCTATCACTAAATACAGTTCAATATTTCTTTTAGAATTTTTATCTTGCTATAAAAACTTACACAAAGAAATGCACAAGTAAACAAATCTGAAGTACATATTCACCAAAGTCTTGCAGATTTATTCATCTGTGAACTCTAAACTCTGACCAAAATATACATAATTATCATCAGTCCAAAAACTTCTCTTTTGCTCCTTGTCAGTTATTATTTAAACTAGCAAGGATGGTTTCCATGTGTTTGCTCCTGGATTATGTCTTCACTACAAACAGATTAGGTCAAAAGCTCATGAATGCCAAATCCAAATTTATTCACACCTGATTATTTTAAAAAATAGGTCCAAGAAGCAAAAATTGTAACAACTTACCTCCCACCTGCTTTGGGCACCTAGCATCTGCTGTCCAAAGAAAAGAGTGTGTGGCTAAGAGATTCCAAGGTCCTACTCCCATTCGGATCTCTCTAAACCCTGCCATGCTACTAGCTGCAAAAACTGGGCAAATAATTCACAGAGACACCTCCTCTGGTTCTCTTCTTCTCTATGACTTCCCTTGAACTCTTCCCCTTTTGGATGATGGCTGCTTGTCATAATACTGTGGACAGTTTCAGGTTGTGAGGGATGTCCTTTCTTTACATTATTTCCTCCTTTTTCTTTTTGTATTAGGGATTGAACTCAAGGGTGTTCTTAATTACTAAGACCTTCTATTTTTTATATGAAGACAGGGGCTCACTAAGTTGCTTACAGCCTCACTAAGTTGCTGAGGCAGCCTTCAAAAATGTGATACTCCTGCCTCAGAATCTGGAGCAGCTAGGATTATGGCCATGTACCACCACACCCACTGGAACATACTTTCTTATGCAGCCCTGTCCCATGGCTGTATCTTCATGCTTGACAAGCTTTCAAATCCCTCATTCTTTACAGCAGTCAATTTTAACTCCATCACTCCAAAAGCAATCATTATTTTGATATATTCTCAACTGATGATTTATCTGTCAGAATTTTATACAAAAGACACCAGAGTTTATATTTTTTATTTAAGATATACTTTAGTTATCTAGCTTGGTTATTAATTTCTGTTTTATTTGTCAGTAATGCATTAAAGGACTTTATTAAACATTATTCAATGTATTATTCAATGTAATTTACCATAGTATATTTATTCTCCTATTGGTAGACTTCAAACTGGTTTTTATCTATTGTAAATAAAATGTTACTAAATGTTATCTTTGTGACCTATATTTTCATTTCTCTTCAGTAAAGTGTCAGAGTGGAATTAATGGAACTCAGATTTGATGTCAATGTTTAATTTTACAAACAAAAATAAAAAATGCCCTCTTGTTTTCCAAAATATTGGTACCATTTTATTCTCAGAAATACCACAGGAGATTTCCAATTGCTCCACAATCTTATTAACATGGGGTGTTATTAGTCTTTTGTATTTTGGTCAGTCTATTAGATGTGCAACAGTATGTCACTAAGATTTTAATTTGAATTTCTCTGACTGGTTTCTTTCTTATTCTTACTAGCATTTTGTGTATCTTCATTTGTGAACAGTCTTCAAATCTTTTGCCCACTTCTAATAAAATGGGTTATAAGTCTTATTATTGAGTTTACAAAATTTTTTTACATATATTGTATAGCAGACCTTTGCCAAATATTTATTTTGGAAAATACTGCCTGTAGGGGAGTCAAATAAATATGACTGTGGCTGTATACTTCAACTTAAAAATTATATTTGAATATGACTTTTCTGGATAATTTTATTCTTCTGTCATACAAAAACTCACTTTTTTTTTAACCTTTTTTTAGTTGTAGATGGATAACATGCTTTTATTTTATTTATTTATTTTTTGCAGTGCTTACAATTGGACCATGCCTCACACATGGTAGGCAAGTGCTCTGCCACTGAGCTACAGCTCCACTGCCAAAACCTCATTTGTTTTAGAAAAACTGAAGCAATCACATTGAGAAGTGGCTGTAGTCTTAAGTCTGCCTTACATAGCACAAGTATTTTATGCAAGCTTCTACCTCTGCTGTTAAAATCTAATCTTAACATTCACATTTCAAAAAAGTCAAATTTAACATACTTCTCACTTCAAACAAAAGTAAACCCAAGCCTTAACATAAAAGTTTTAGATAGAATATATATAACAAATCATGGTAACATGAACAGTGCTGACTTTTAAAGAGTAAAAAGAAATAAATTTGTACTTAGAATTATATGGGAAATTAATTTTCAATTTTTAATCTTTTCACCTGCTGTGTCAACATTGGTATAAATATCTTAATAACATGATATAAAAATATTTAAAAGGCATGAAACTTTAAAGGGATCTTTTGACTCTATAGAGTATTAACCTCTTTTACATTCCACTGTGAGCAAACAAAAAACAAAATAGAAATTCTGTAAATTAAACAGGCACATACTAACTGCTGTTCATCTTTACTGAAAGCATGGAATTGAACATAAATATGATATAAGCCTAAAAGTGAAAAGATAGTTCAAATATTAAGGAGTTTAGGAGTTATAAAGTTTTCTTTCAGAATATAGGTGGTAAAATAGGAAGATGGATGAGTGTTGGGAGGAAGACAAGAGTTCAGAAACACTTCACAGAGAAGTCAGCAAAGATTTGAGTCTTTCCCAGAATTATGTTTTGGACAAAGCAGAAAATGTGCAGCATAAATATATCAAGTGATGTCCAAAAAAAATCACAAAACTGCTTTTTTACAAAAAAATCAGACCTAGCACAGTGACTCCAAAGAACTAGTCTTTGGATCAGGCATAAACATTTGGACAGGAGTAGAAGTTTTAGTAGTATTTTTATGTGGTTTTACTCATAGAGAATAATCTTTGCCCATTTCTCCATTTTACTGGATGGAATTGATTAGAATTTAAATATCTGCTAAAAGAGCATTGAAAGCAGAAAAATATCAGTGGTTTATGCTACAAACACCTACATTGCCAAATCTTTTTCTCTCTAAACCCATAAATCAACATGAAACCATCTTTTAATAAACATCTCTATCACTGATATATTAGCAGTGTCCAACTAATAAAATATACCATGGCTACTTGTGTCTTCATGAACACATCATGACTATGAATGTGCTGCTTAGCACTTAGTTATAAGTTTCTATTATGTTCTCTACTTATATTATGTCTGTATGCCAAGTTTTGTGCCAAGCTTCTAGTATGTGCCTTAATTACACTGTGCAGCATGGTGGGATCCAAGTGTTATTTCTGATACTTTGATCCCAGAATTGTGCCTAAAAGAATACTTATAAGATAATTATGTAAGCAACAAAAAAACTATCTACAAAATTAAATGGAGAGCTCTACTTATTTGTACCACTCAAAAATCCACTTTGGACTACAACTATAGAGAATCTAGTATATTTTAGTTGGAGTTGGGGATGAGAAATTAAAAAAAAATGTTTTTCTCTTTGCTGGCTGGTGATTTCCACAACCTAAGTACCTGAGTGAAGGAAAGGGTGAATTAAGTAACTACCACTTGTTGGAAGCAGAGCAATCTGCTGACTTGATCTTGTTTTCTTTCTTTAGAATTATAGGTACACCTTCATACCCACACTATAATTTTTTGAAATTCTTTTCTGTTAGTGCATCTAAATAAAATAAGTGAAAAGGGAAGAATGCTAGAAAAACAAATATTTGATTTCATGCAATTTATTTCATAAGATCAAGAATTTTTTTCAAATGATGAAAATTTCTGAAAAGTGAGAAAAGATAAAAAGTAGCATAAATAACCTAAGCCAGTTTTCTCTTTTGCCCAGGACAGTAGACTCTAACCCCAATTCATCCCTTTTTAACAATTGGGCTGTGTGCACATATGCAAAACTATGTGCTACTATGTCCCACATTTAAAAAAAAATATTTTTTAGATGTTGATAGGGCTTAATTTTATTAATTTATTTATAAATTAATAATGCTGCTGAGAATTGAACCCAGTGCCTCACAAATTCTAGGCCAAGTGCACTACCACTGAGTCACAACCCCAACACCAAGTGGTTTTTGATTTTCAAATCCCCACATAGCTCAAATCTGTCACTTTTTCTTTACAAAATACAAAACCTATAATTTGTATACTTAACAAACATTTGCTGAACTGAAATTCAAAATGAACTAGAATACCAAAAAAATATTGAAGGACTTACCCACTGAACATTAATTTCAGGAAATCATAATATTTAAGCCATTATATTAAATGTCTTTATCAGTCTCAAAATTTATCCTTCTGTCTATATTATCAAGATATTAATCAAGATTTTCACACATTTAATAATGAATATCTTAATTTCTATTTTACTCAGTCTTTTAGAATTTTTAGTAAAAATAGAATATTAATAATTGAATGTTCATACTTCTTAAAGTATGAAACATTTAAATGCTATGGCAGCAGCTGCTGCCACTGCTGGTGCCACCAGTGCACCATCCCCAGTGCCAATGTAACCCCCTAACTAGGACTCACAGGTCTATTGTCAGGTGCCTGCACATTTGGTTTTATGTGGCTGACTCTACCTTGGGACACCAGCCAGAATCTTAAGATCCAAAATCAGGGTGCCTTCATGTTTGCCACTATCTCTGCCCTCTTGGGACAGCCACCACCATCTGGAGATACCAGTCAGAACCTGAAGGTTCAATATCAATATGTCTTCAGGATTGGTTGCCCTGAGGACTTCCTGCTGGGTGTGGTAGTAGCTGCCATCTTTCTGATTCTTTACATGGTCATTCCTTTGTGTGAGCACATTGCTGGTAGTCTCTCTAGCTACAAACTAGAACAACAGGGAGATATTGGACTGCAGTGTGGTGGAGCTTGGGCTTGACCGAAGACCAGATTTGTGAGTTTGCAGCTGGGTCTGCAGGGGCCAGTCTGGGCCTAGTAATCCTGTGGAGGGTCAGAGAATGAAAGCTCTTTACCCTGGGGGGTGTGTACGTTAGAGAGGCTGGAAAGAGCCGAGTTCTCCCCAGCTCCATGAGTCCCGAGGTGGGCAAGGATGGATAGGGTTGGCCTCAATGAATCAGAAGATTAGAATAGGGAGTGAGGGTATCTTGCTATCAGCTTGCCCAGCCAGCTTGTTTGGCACCCCCCAGACCAGAGCTATCATCAAATTCTAGACAACACCCATTGACTGAGAAAGGAAGCTGAGAAACTTTTGAATACCAATGGAAAAAATTATTAATTTTCCATCAAGATTTTTGTCTCACATCTCTAATTTTTGAAAGCAAGTACTCTTCATGCACCAGTTTATTGAGAACAGGAAGGTTTGAATAGTATATTACAGTTTTGTGTATTTTTATATTTTTACTTTTTTTCTTTTTCTTTTTCTTTTATTTTGTACATATTTTTCCTCTCCCTGTACATATTTTGTCTGTCACCCTGCTGTCTTTCTCTCTATTCTTTTGCCAATACCCAACATCTATTGATTCCTCTTTCATTCTTTCTATAATTTTTTACTTGTCTCTTCTTTCCTACTTCTTTCTAAAGATCACATTCTACACCACTTCTGTTCTCTCTTTGTCCACCATTTGAAATCGTGAATCTTTTTAGCAAAAATATTGCTCATATTGCAAACAATAATTGAACTCATTATTTGTTTATTGTAACAAAACTTTTGAAGTCTTAATGAGAGCTGTTTGGTTTAAGGATGTATATTGTTTGCATTGGGTGCTATGAATATTGGTTTCTCCCTTAAAGGCAACATACTGGAAACCTTCAGAGACACTGTAAGTCTACAAAGTAGAAATTGAGCTCCTTCACATCCATACTGCTAGATGGGAAGACACAAAAACAACATGAACAAAACAAGGGAACAAAGTGCATCAAACAAACCAAGATGCTCCAATAATAAATTTTATTGACAAAACCATAAAAGAAATGCTAGAGAAGGAATTTAGAATATACACAGTTAAACTGATTCATAACATAAAGGATGATGTAGGCAGCGAAATCAGAGATAAGTTCAAGGACGTGAAATCTCTAGGATAAAAAACTAGAGATTCTGAAAAAAAATCAATTGGAATTCCTTGAAATAAATCAACAAACCAAATTAAGAATTCAATGGAAAGTATCACCAACAGTCTAGACCACTAGGAAGACAGGTTATGAAAATGAAATATATAGACTTGACAATAAAGTAGGAAATGCATTAAGAAACCATGAATGGAACTTCCAAGAATTAAGAGATAACATGAAAAGACCAAATTTAAAATTTATCAGGATAGATGAAGGTATGGAGAAACACATCAAAGGAATGCACAATCCTCTCAGAAAATCCCTCAAACCTAAAGAATGAAATGAAAACTCAAATAAAAAAACTTACAGTACCCAAATGTACAAAATTACAACAGACTCACACCAAAGCACGATATCATGAGAATGACTAACATAGAGAATAAAGATAGAATTTTAAAGGCTGTGACAAAAAATAAATCAAATTATGTATAGGGGAAAACCAATTCAGATCTCAGCTGATTTCTTAACCCAGAACCTGAAAGCTAGGAGGTCCTGGAATGATATCAAGTTCTGAAAGAAAATGAACGTCAACAAATAATGTTATATCCAGCAAAATTAAACTTCAGATTTGAAAATGAAATAAAAACCTTCCATGATAAACAAAAGTCAAAACAATCAACAAGTACAAAGCCTGCACTACAGAACATTCTGAACAAAATATTCTAAGAGGATAAGATTTTTAAAAAAGTGAAAACGAGCAAAGGGAGGACTACTTTAAAGAATTAGTTAACCAAAGGAGAAATTACATCAAATTGAAAGCCAGAAATAAACCAATATGACCAGGAACACAAATCTTTTCTAAATAATAACTTGGTTAGTGGCCTAAACTCATCAATCAAAAGACATAGACTGGCAGATTGGATTACAAAACAAGACCCAACAACATGCTATCTCCAAGAGACTCACCTCATAAGCAAAGACATCCAAAACCTGAAGGTGAAAGGATGGGAAAAAATATATCACTCATGTGTTGTACAAACAAGCATGTGTTTCAATCCTCATATCAGATAAAGTGGACATTAAGCCAACATTAATCAGAAGGGAGTAGGGATATTTCACAATGTTTAAGAAAATTATATATCAGTAAGTTGCAAGAATAATAAATATTTATGCCCCAAATAATGAAGCATCGATATACATTGAACAAAACCTTCTCAATTTCAATAAGCAAATAGACCACACCACAATAATAATGGGTGACTTTAACACACCTCTGTCACTACTGGACAGATCTTCCAAACAAGAATTAAACAGAACTATAAAACTAGAACTAAATGATGCAATCAATAATTTCGATTTAATGGACACATAGAATATTTCATCCATCAAGGAGTAAATATACTCTCTTCTAAGCAGCACATAGATCCTTCTTTAAATATATCATATCTTATGCCACAAAGCAACTCTTTAGCAAATACACAAAAATATAAAGATAATGCCCTAAAATCTATCAGATCTTAATAGAATGAATTTAGATATTGATTATAAAATAAGAAAAAAAAATTCTCTTACACCTGGAGACTAAATAATATGCTACTGAATAATGAATGGATAACAGAAGAAATCAGGGATGAAAATTTTACAAAATAGAGGTAAATGAGAACATCAAACACTGTATTCAAATCTCTGGGACAGTATGAAGACAGTGCTAAAAGGACAATTGAATTGAGCTCACTATTTAAAATAATAGAGTTAACAAATTAATGACCACACATTCCATCTCAAAGTTCTAGAAAAACAGGAACAAATCAACATGAAAAGCAGGAGAAGACAGAAAATAATTAAAATCGGAGCTAAAGTCAGTAAAATTGAAATAATAGAAACAATTTAAAAAATTGGCAAAACAAAAGGTTATTTTTTTGAAAAATAAATAAAATTGATAAACCCCTAGCCACATTAATGAAGAGAATGAGAAGGAAAACTCAAATTAAATATTGTGCTGAAAATGGAAATATCAGGATGAACACAACTATAATACTAGAAACTAGAAAAAAAATTAGGAACAACTTTAAAATTTAGCCTCCAGTAAAATAGAAAATCTTGAAGATATTGACAAATTTCTAGAGACATATGACCTACCCAATCTGAATCAGAAGGATATATACAATTCATTTATTTATTTTAAAATTTTATTTATCTTTATTTTTACAGGCTGCATTTTGATTCACTGTACATAAATGTGGTACACTTTTCATTTCTATGTCTGTACATGATGCAGATTCACACCATTCATACAATCATGCATGTACACTTCGTAATGATGGTTTTCTTATTCCACTATCTTTCCTTTCCCCACCCCCTTGCCTCTCCTCATTTCCCTCTATACAAACCAAAGTTTCTCCATTCTTCTCTTAACCCCTCTGGCATCCCCCATTATGTATCACCCATTTATCAGAGAAAACGTTTGGCCTTTGTTTTTTTTTTTGTTTTTTTTTTTGAAATTGGTTTATTTCACTAAGCATGATATTCTCCACCCATTTGTTTACAATAAAAAAAAATCAAAAAAAAAACCTCCATGCATTTAAATGTGAATGTCATTATTTTATTATTCTTCATGGCTGAATAATATTCCATTGAGTATATATTCCAAAATTTAATTACCCATTTATCTATTGAAGGGCATCTACGTTGGTTCCACAATTGAGCTATTGTGAACTGAGCAGCTGTAAACATTGATGTGGCTGTGTTGCTGTAGTATGCTTATTTTAAACCATCAAAACCTACCAATCGAGTTGAGGAGATAGCATAGTCAGTAGAGTGCTTTCCTTGTAAGCACAAAGCCCTGGGTTTGATCCCCAGCAACCAAAACAACAACAACAACAACAACAAAAACTATCAATCAATTAAAGTTCAGGACCAGATGGATTCTCCCAGTCAAGTTCTACAAGACCTTTGAAGAACAATTAACATCAATACTCTTCAAATTATTTCAGAAATAAAAAAAAAACAATCTTTCCAAACTCATTCTCTGAGGCTAGTATCACTCACTGTGATGCCAAAACCAGACAAAGACACATCAAGGAAAGAAAATTTCAGAGCAACATCCCTGATGAACATAGATAAAAAACTTATCTATAAGATTCTGGCAAATTGCATACAAAAGCATATTTAAAAATAGTGCACCACAATAAAGTGTGGTTCAATCCAGGGAAGCAAGAATGTTTTAAAATATTAAAATCAATAAACACAATTCATCACATTAATAGACTTAAAAACAAGAACCATATGATCATCTCAACAGATAAAGTAAAAACATTTGACAAAATATAGCTTCCATTCATGTCAAAAAAAAAAAGAAAAGAAAAACTAGGGATACTAGAACTATACCTCAACAATATAAAAGGTACATATGCTAAACCAAAGGTCAAAATCATTCCAATTGAAGAAAAATTTAAAAGCATTCCCTTTAAAAATTGGAACAAGTCAAGGATACCTCTTTCACTACTTCTGTTCAACATGATTCTCGGAATTCTAGCCAAAGCAATTAGACAGAGAAAGAAATTAAAATAATATGAATAGGAAAATAACTCACACTATCACAATTTGCCAATGACATGATACTTTATAAGATCCAAAAAAATTCACAAGAATACTTCTAGAACTAAGAAATGTATTCAGCAAAGTAGAAGGATATAAAACCAATACCCATAAATCAAGCAAATTCCTATACATAATTGATGAATCCATGGAAAGAGAAATTAGAAAACCTACCCCATTCAAAATAGCCTCAAAAAATATAAAACACATGAAAATCAATTTAACAAAAGAGGTTAAAGACCTCTACATTAAAAACTACAGAGCACTAAAGAAAGAAAGTCATAGAAGATGGAAAGATCTTACCTGCTCCCGGATAAGCAGAATTAATATTGTCAAAATAGTCATACTCCCAAAAGCATTACACAGATTTAATGCAATTCCCATTAAAATGCCAAAGACATTCTTCATAGAAATAGAAAAAGTAATCATGAAATTTATTTTGAAAACTATAAGCCAGGTGCAGTGGTGCATGTTGACAATTCCAGTGGCTTGGGGTATTCAGGCAGGAGGATTGCAAGTTCATAGCCAGTCTCAGCAAAAGTGAGGTGCTAATCAACACAGCCCTGTCTCTAAAAATATAAAATAGGACTGGGGATGTGGTTCAGTGGTCAAGTGCCCCTGAGTTTAATCTCCAGTAGCCCCCAGGCCAGAAAAGAAACACAAAATGACCAAAACAATTCTTAGCAAGAAAAGTGAAGTAGGCAGCATCACAATACCAAACTTAAAACTACACTACAGAGTCATAGTAACAGAAACAGCATGGTATTGGCCACCAAAATAGATAAGTAGACTAATGGTACAGAATAGAAGACACAAAGACAAGATCAAATAAATAAAGTTATCTCATACTGGACAAAGGTGCTAAAAACATATAGTGGAGAAAAGATAGCCTCTTCAACAAATGGTGCTGGGGAAACTTGAAGTCCACATGTAACAAAATAAAATTTAATCCCTATTTCTCACCCTGTACAAAACTCAAAGTGAATCTAAACACTTAGGCACTAGAACAGGGACATGGTGCTAATAGAAGAAAAAGTAGGATCAAATTTTCACCATGTCAGCTTAGGAACTGACTTCCTAATCAATAATTCTAAAGTGCAAGAAGTAAAATAGAGAATCAATAAGTGGAATGGATTCAAACTTAAAAGCTTCTTCTCAGTAAAGGAAAAATTCAATAAAATGAAGAGAGAGCCAACAGAATGGGAGAAAATCCTTACCACATGTACATCTGATAGAGTATTAATCTCCAGGATATTTAAAGAATTCAAAAAACTTAATGCCAAAAAAAGAAAAAATAAATAACCCAATCAATAATTGAGCTAAGGAACTGAACAGTTTATAGAAGAAATAAAATTGATCCAACAAATACATGAAAATATACTCAACAGCTCTAGCAATAAGAGAAATGCAAATCAAAAGTATTCTAAGATTTCATGTCACTCCAGTCAAAATGTCAATTTTGAGGAATACGAGCAAAAAGAAATGTTAGGATGTTAGGTTAGGATGTGGGGGAAAAGGTACACTCATATATTGCTGGTGGAACTGCAAATTGGTGCAAGCATTATGGAAAGTGATATGAATTCCTCAGAAAACTTGGGATGGAACTACCATTTGACCCAGTTATCCCACTCCTCAATTTATACCCAAAAGGCTTAAAATCAGCATTCTATGATGACACAACCACATCAATGTTAATAGCAGTTCAAATCACAATAGCCAAACTTTGGAATCAACCTAGATGCTCTTCAACAGATGAAGAAACCATAGTATATGTACAGAATAGAATATTATTCTGCATTAAAGTAGAAAAAATCATGACATTCTGACAAATGGATGGAACTGGAAAATATGCTAAGTAAAATATGTCAATCTCAAAGGCCAAACATTTTCTCTGACATGTGGAGGCTAATTCACAATGGGGTTGGAATGGGAAGAATAGAGGTACTTTGGATTAGGCAGACAGGAGTGAATGGAGGGGAGGGGATATGGGGGTTGAAAGAATAGTAGAAGGAATCAGATATTATTACCTTATGTGCATACATGACTACATGACTGGTGTGATTCTACATCATGTACAATAGGAAGAGTTATATACTCCACTTATACATGATTTGTCAAAAGCATTCTATGGTTATATATAACTAATTAGAACAAATAAAAATAAAAAAACTATGCAAAATAAAACTTGGCAGGGCTGGAATTGTGGCTCAGTGGTAGAGTGCTTCCCTAGCATGAGTGAGGCACTGGGCTTGATTCTCACCACCACATATAAATAAATAAAAATAAAGGTCCAATGACAACTAAAAATATATTTAAATAAATAAAGAAAACTTGGCAGTTCAAATACAACCAAACCACATTTTAAGTCATTAATCACATAGCTAATCTGACATCATTCCCTTGCCAAGGCAGAAAGTATGCATTGCACTTGTGTTGCTGGAGTTGAGCAAGCACACATGGGGTGATTTACTTTCCCTGTGAAAGTTTTAGTACAGTGCTAAAAAGTGCTTTCTTTGACCTTCAAGCAATAACTATAATTAATAACTATGTTTACTGTTTTATGGACACTTCTTGGAAAGGGAGTTTAGTGGGAAAATGTTTTCAGTAAGAATATAAAACTATAACATTTACAAAATGATAGTTAACTGTCAAAATTTGTATAGGCCATATTTCTGTGGCCAGAGAATAGAGTTAAATGTTCACTGGACTATCTGTGAGAGCACCATTGTTACCAATAACATTGCTTATCATGTGTCATAATCTATGCCAAAGGGCAAACACAGACTGTCTCTTTCACACCCCAGAAAGTCAACAGCACTGCTTTCTCCATTTCATAGGCAGGAAGAGGTTCCAAACTGGGGTTCCACAGCAGAAAGAACTTGGAGAGGTGAAGTATCTCCCCCACATGAAAAACTGCAATGCTGGAAGATTGAATTGGCTTAATTAAGAAGGAGACAGTTTGTTCATTGCATCTAAATTTTTGATAGATTATTTTCACCTTCCAGCTTGGGCTTGATTCCAATGCCCTATACTTTTTTTCTTTGTTCAAGAATTTTTTTTTTAACTTTAAGATCTGAAATATTCCCATCTTGCTAGTTTTCTGAGATTCCTATCCTGTCTCCTTTGACATTGAGAGCCTGTCTAATTTCTCTTACGTTGTCCATTACTGGATTTAGCAGTTTTAGCTGTGCTTCCTCTAATTAGCAGACCCAAGATACTAAACTGGATAATTCTTAGTACATGATTTCTCATTTTGAATTCTTGGTATTCAAGTTCATGAAGAACTTGGAAAGTGTTCAATAGATATCTAAAAATGATCTAAAATGTGGAGAAAAGAGCTTATAAAAAATTAAAACAATCTGAAATTTTCAGTTGGATAAATAATGAATTCTAATTTAAGGAAGCACTATCTTATGGAGAAAAGTAAGCATCTACCAAGAAAGGTGAGAAAAAAATAATGGAAACACTGTAGAATAAAAAATCCAGTTTGAGGAGTGGACACTGAAAGTTTGCTAGTAAAGTCTGGCACATAACTTCAGAGGGTTCAGAAACCCCCATGAATTGGATGCTTTATGATTTAAGAAAATTTTGGAAAATGATACCGGTAAGACATGAGAGTGGATCATCAAAGAATGGTGAACAATATTCCTTTGTAAAAGTGCTTTAAAAATAGAAATTTTTCATTGAAGCCAAATGTAAACAATCACTTGTATACATAGTGACTAGATATTTTTATCAGATGTACAAAAAAAGTCAAATGCTGATTATCTCTACCTCCTACAGCTGTATTCATTTGAAAGAGTATGTAATCAAATTACAGGAAGAATGCTGTTTTATTTGAGGTTCTATTATTTATTTGTACTTGAACTTACTCTTCCCCTAATGTCATATGCAACTCAAAATGCTTTGGTTACTTCTTTGAATCCCTACTTTTTTTGCCTGCAAAATGAAAACGTTTTGACTATGTTGTTTATTAGATCCTTTATATAAGATCTAATGATAACCTTAAAAACAACTAACTGACCTTTACTCAGACAATAAAATTTTAGGTTTAATTCTTGTTTATAACTATATGAAGTAAAACACATCAAAAGAAAATGAGATTAGATGTGTAATAGACTTGTCAGCACAGGTTGAGTTTATGCTTATACAAGTTCCAACAACTTCAGAGTTCTGTGACAACATTATTATTCTTTGCATCATAAGAGTAGAGGACTAACTTCAATCAGTGTATATTCTCTTTGTTAGCTTAAAAATCACTGTTCACCATGTAATTGTATTATTTTTATAAAAATTTCTTTTTGATGTTTATGTCTAGGTCAATTCATAAATAATGAATTCTGTATTAGAAGAGAAATTTTTAAAGATAATTTTTGTTTTAAAAAAATGGTAAATTACCAGGTGCACACCTGCCATACAAGTGGATTGGGAGACTGAGGAAAGAGGATCAAAAAGTTCAAAGCCAGGCTCAGCAACTTAGCAAGGCCTTAAACAACTTAGTGAGAACCCTGTATCAAAACTGAAAAATAAATAAATAAAAAGGATTGGGGATGTGGCTCAGTAGTTAAATGTTCATGAGTTCAATCCCTGACCCTCCCCCCCAAAAATGGTAAACTAAATGTCACACAAATGATAACCAATTGATTTATATTTGCAAATTATTTTGTTGATGAGACATTCCATTTTCAGAGATCACACACTAGCAACCAAATCAGATATCTAAAAATAGGTTTTACATTAAAGTTATGCCATTTGTATGTTTCTGTCAAAACTAGATCAAGTCTGCTCAGCATACCACTAATATGCAATGCTATTTGGGCTGCTTGTGCTCTCAATTTGTTGTTTCCTATCTAAATTGGTCCTAGATAAAGAAAACAAATCTGAAACAAAATTATAAAATGGGCAAGGCTGTGTTCTCTGCAAGCTCCATAGACATACATAAACATACACAGTCTTTACATTAAATAGCTTTTTGTGACAGTTCATAAATTATAACATGTTATTATCAATTTAGGTTGAAGAGAAGAAAGTTTTTATAATCATATGTCATGGGTAAGCTGTATGTATGTGGTCCTGTAAGGAACACGATGCCTGTATGTTAAAAAGAAGGCCCACCACTACTTGGGACAGAAGGATGGGAACTGTCAAAGAATTCAGACATCCAAATAATTCACTGGAGATGATTTCTTTTTCTTTTCCTTTTTTTTTTTTTTTTTTTTTTTTCGGTACTGGGGATCGAACTCAGGGCCTTGTAGGGACCAGGTTTTCTCACTTCTCGTCAATCAACTGAACACATCCCACTTTCTTTCTTAAGTCTTGTAGTTTTTTCTAACTGCATCATGATGTAGGACAATCCTGAAGTTGCAGGGAGTGATAAATTACTTCATGGTATCTTCATTTCAGAACTATAGCAATTATTGCACTATTCAGATTTCTGTGACTTGTGAATGTCTACTGTAGGAGTTATAATTGTTTTAATATAGAAGATTCAGAATACAAAATTAATAATTACTTTTCAGACAAATGCATCAACTTAAGGATTATGCTTAACATTTATTAAGAATTATAATTTGTTCTTTTTTAAAATAAGAATCTTATTTCAAAATGTTAATATTTTTGTCAAGTTAAAATGCATGATTTCACTCAGTATTCATTTCAGAACATGGATAAGTACCAAAATAAATACACCAATGAAATAAGTCAGGTACAAAAGAAATATTAAGGGTAGTTTAATTTATACAAGTTCTTGATAATCTGAATTTAATATATATGGACAGCAGGAGAGGAAGAGTGGTTGCCTTAGAATGTGGAAACAGTTTCATAAGGGCATGCTTATATCAAACATACACCTACATAGGATAAATGTGTGCAGATTATTTTATTTTAAGTATACCTCAATGAAGCCATTAGAACATTTCAGCTATTTAAATAATCTTTCACTAAATGGAAAACTACTACCTTAAAACTGGAGTGACATTTTAACATTTCCTCCCTTTGACAGCACGCCATATTAGACTTGGTAAAAATGAAAAGAAAAAACACAAGGAAATTAAATTGGACCTTTCAAATATTGTGTTTACTAGAAAGCAATGCTTTAAAATCTATAAAATGTACTAAACATTAATTTACATTACTAAATGTATCCTTAAGACAGTAGATTCACATGTATTTCACAATATTATCTTTCTCTCTCTTTATCACACACACACACACACACACACACACACACACACTTATTTTAATACTGAAAGAGAAAAGGACAAATAGCAGTCGCAGTACATTCAAGTCTAACTCAGGGCTCCAGTTCACACTGCAACTTCCCACATATAACTAGATGGCTCAGCAATATAGTGAAAGTCCTTTGGAGCTCACATACACTTCCATCCCTGGTGCTACAATCTACTGCTCCTCTGCTGACCTTTAAAACCCACCACACCAATAGGAGATGTATAAAAGACTGTAAAATCTGGACAAGTCAGAAAAGTGCCTAATTCTTGAGGTGTCTTATTATAGCAATACAATTCTTTCAAGAAGTAGGTGGACCAGGTAATGGCAACTTATTTAGAAATTTTAGAAAGGACCACTCTAGCAGGAAATGAAAGTGGCCTAATGTGTCAAGGTCCTGGATTGGAGAATGGGGAGACAACTGGGTAGAAAAACCAAATGAATTCCTGAGAGAGACTGAAAGCACTGATCCCCAGCTGGCTATCCACATTTAATTGCTCAGGTAGCTATATCAAAGACACCTGATTCTGAGGGGAATGCTCCTGCTTGTGCCATGACACAGTTTTCAGCAAGAAACTCTACAATGTGTGTCCTACAGTCCTTCTCCCAGGTTTGACTGGGAGCATCAAGTGCTTAACCCACCTTCATGACCTGGAGTGCAGGGGAAATCATCACTTATTCAGCCTTGTTCATTCCACTGATCACATCTTCACTGAGTCCTTTGCAGAAGGCTTCACTGCTGCACCAGCAGATACAGACCACTGTATTGTGATTTCACCTCCAGTAGAAGTTTCCTTGATTTCTTCCTGGTTTTCATTGCACTGCAGAGGGGAACCCTCATCTCCACCCCACATCCAAGGCTTGGAGATGTGGTTGCCAGCCCCAGGATACCAAGGCTGCATTTATTTGCAAGCCCCAGAACATCATCTGGAATTTTCTGCAATCCTGAGAACTAGCTATCCTGTTGCAGTAACCTTCTGTAGTCACTAGGCAGGTTGGTACCAGTAGTCTCCAGGGGTCTCTGGAAGCTCCTTCCTTGATACCCCATCATGACCTACCAGTTCCACAAACTCCCACCTAGCAGGCACCAGGCAGACCTAAACTTTTATGTCCCTGTAGTCTGCACCTTTTGCATCCCATGCCACTGTCATGTGCAACCCTGAGCAGCACTTGCCACAACTAGAACTGGTGGGTATCATCACCCTGGGTGAGGAAGCACACCATTAAATACAAATTGCCAGAGTGGGACACATCTCCACTAACATTGAGAGGCAGAGCCTGCTGAGCCTGCATTCTGCTACCTCTTACCTTACTGATTGCTAGTCATCTCTTCCATACAGGGGCCACCAGTTCTGATGACCTGGGACCTCAACCAGCCAAGGCTACCCCTGTAACCCAGGTCTAGCACCTAGAGGGCCAGGTAAGAGTGACCCTCAAGACTGAGTGAGGTAACAGGCTGCAGATCAGAAAGAGGGTGTACAGCAGTGTGGCTGTAGATAGGGTTCTGGTCAAATTAATACTTAGTAAGAATGAGGAACTAGGGATTCCAGGGGTAAAATCCCTGGGAAAGGCAGTGGGCTGCTATGTGCTTGAGAGGTGAGTAAAGCTTGGAATTTCTGGGAAGAGAATGTGGAAGGAGCTCTGAATGTTAAGTCCTCCAGGCATTTGGCTGCATCATTTGTCCAACTGTCACTAAGGCATGTGTCTCCATGGGAGTCCTGGCAACTGCCCAGGCCATAGTAGTGCCAGCACCCCCTTGATAACAGTTAGACTATGCCTCTGGGTGGCTGGGGGTGAGAGTAATGCACTCAATATGCTCACTTTCTTGGTGCTGCTGCCTCCCACTATCCAAGCCTAGACATCCCTGTCAGGGTGTAGAGCATCAATGTTGCTTGTTCATTTACAGCCCTTTGATGTGAGGGGCGTAGACTCCACAAAATGTGTCAGGCCTTGGTGGGACTACACTGTTTGTACACTTGGTGGGCTCAGAGGACCCAAGTTATGGTGTATAGCTGGCACCAATATTGACTGCTCTACTATGAATCTCAGTCTGCATGCAGCAATGGTGCCTCTTGTAGTGGGTGGTAACTGTAGGCAGGGAGCTAGAGAAAGTGGTCACTGAGGGTATGACTTTGGGGTTTATCTCTGGCACTCAAACCCTGCTTCTCATTTGCCATGAGGTAGGTAGCTTTCCTCTGCCATGCCCTTCCATCATGGTGTTTTGCCTTATCTAGGGTGGAGAGCTACAAAGTCACTGACCATGAAATGAGAGGTAAGAAACTGTAAGCTCAAAAGAAACTTTTGCTCCCCTAGCTGTTCTTGTCAGGCATTTTGGTCAAGAGGTAAAAAGCTGACCAATACACAATCTTCATGGACAAGGATTTTTACAAGAATTGAAATATCACCAACTACATACTCCCCCACCTAATTAAATACCATCTCAAAGTTTAAAATCTTCATGAAAATGTCAGATGGTAAAAGTTACTGTTCAAAAGACATACCAACAAGACAATGCAGAACAGAATATGATACACCAAACAAAACAATATCTTTGACACCCAAGAACGCTTAATTACAACCCTCTGACACATGCCAAAATTTTGAATGTTTAAATTGTTTTAATGTGTCATATTTAAATTCTTAGGATTATATTATTTTATGTTGGAAATAACAAATCTATATTTCATATGATCACTTGAATTTCTGAAAGTTTCAGATCATTTCTCCCCAATTAAAATGGATAGCAGAAATTCATCTAGTAAAAAAATCTGATTCCATAACAAGAAAATTTCAGTGTAGGAAGTTAAAGAGTCTGGAAAATTAACATGGTGATTCTCAACTATCTTTCCTGTGCTTCCTCCACTCTGGCCATTCAGAACCTAACCAGTCAATTAGCAGACACTGCAAAGGTGGTGACAAAGAACTGAATGAAATTAAGGGCAAAATGACTAAGATTTATTCTACTCTCAAAGAAACTAGTGTCATATAAAAATTGGAGATAATAACTGGAAAAAAATTGTGGTTTCCCCTGATCTTTTCTCCATAGCCTAGTTACTTGAGGGCCAGGGTTATTCATGTTATCTAGGGAAGAGAGATATATCTTAGAATGAGATTTTATCCCTCACTGCCAAATAGAAAACTGGATTTTTAAAAATATCTATAGTGAGACAATAGTTTTGAAAGGATGTGACTCACATGCAAGAGCTGTGTACTTAACTGTGAGAAGCCATCCTTATCTAGTAGAATCAGATGAGATTGAGCCTCATGATGCAGAGGCCTGATTTCTTGGAACTGGCAGACATGGAGGTCTGTCCCAGATTGTTGTGAGGGTGGTACGTGGCACTGTGGGAGTGGTTTCCTGCCTGGTTATATGATAGTTTCCCTAAGGAAATGGCTCCCCTAACTCCACCAAATCCTGCTCATCACAGAAGAAGCTCCTCCCAGTCTTGGCTCCCTTTATCTGTGTGATTATAAATAAAGGAGAGTTGGGCTATTCCATGTTGTTAGAGACCAGAACTGGTATGGCCAGACCTGTAACAACCCCTCTCATTTAAAAAGAGCCTTGGCTCTTTTGTGTTTATTGATTAGATAAGTTTATGGGTAATGGATTGATTTATACCAATATCATCCTCCTGCAGTTTACCCTCTTCTCATTCACATGAGATGTGACTGAGAGACCCCTACACTTAACAGTAAAAATAATTAATGCTCTCACAAAGTTTTCCTGACAGTGGCTAGGAAACATGCAGAGTATAAGGAAAAAAGAATCTTGGAGTCAAGGAAGACACAAAAGTCTTTCCTAGACCAAATGAGAACTTGCAAGGGATCACAGAGACAGAACCAGCATTTAGATACCACTCTATAGGATATACTTATTTTCTCCTCCCCTAGATAGAAATGGGCTAGGGAAGAGGTGTTTGGGGAGTGACAGATGAATAAAGTAAGACTGGAAAACCTGAGCAGAGTATTTGTACCCAATTTTCTGTTTGGACCTCAACACAAAGACTGTATGTCCCATTAACAATATAGTCAAGTTCTGGAGAATAGGAATGTTGCATGGTACATTTAGATAGCAAGTATTTGGATTTCTAATTAGTAAAGGGGTAATATTCAATTTGCTAAAAGTTTTAGTGGACATATTTTTTAGGAATATGTGCTATGTCACAGATTTTTGAAATGACACAGAAATTTACATTAGATATAATTCCCCTGCAACTCTACTAGGAGAAAGAAGTCTGTACTATATTATATACAAATACTATATTTCAAATTGAAATAAAAAGAGGGTAAGATGCACTCCAAAGGAAAACCATTTCTTCCAAATATGTACATGTAAATGCCCAAAGGGATATAACAAACAACCTGTCATGCATTGGACTATATAATACTTCAGCTCAAATATCAAGTTTAAAATCTCAGCTCCATAGTTAGTCTCCTTTGATTAGTTATTGGAGTACTCATAATGATCTAAGCCTGAGGAAAATGTGCAACTTTTCACTTCATCAATTACTTCCATCCTCACACTTTAGTAAACAATATTCAGGATAGCTGTAAGGATTTACTTTATTATTAACAGGTGTCCTTTTTGATCACATGCACCATTGGGAATAATTAACAATGAAATATATTGCTTTATGAATAAAGTTTATGGAATTAATGGAACCCTGTGTATGTAATATACTTGATAAAAATTTCACTTTAGAAAATTAATGATATTTCTAAGCCACAACTGTTTAAAATTACACAGCTTCAACAACCTAGCAAGACCCTGTCTCAGAAAAATCAAAAGGGTTAGGATATGGCTCAGTAGTTAAGCACCCCTTGTACTAAAAATAGAAATTAAACAAAGAACTCATGTATCTTCTTTCAATTTCTGAGATTCAAAGTCACTTTTAACTTTCCAGTCAAGCAATATTATATAAATAAGGATTAAAAAAATATTGGAAAATAATTCTACCAATACATAAGGGCTTTATAAACAGTAAAAGTTGCACATATACTACAATATTCCCAAAGAAAACCAACAGTTACTGGAAACTTTATCAAAGGCTACATAGAAAAATGGGGTTGGGAGGAGAAAAAAATATGTTCACATATATAGAAATAAATGGTTTTGTTTTCTTCATAATCAAATGATAGTTCCATATGTTATTTTGTATTTTGCAATACTTCACAAAGCATATAATATAGATCAACAACATCCTTTTCAACTGCTTCATTGTCTATTACAACATAATTTAGCTATAACACTATAATGTGGCTCTTTTGCTTACTGATGAGTATTTACTGTTTCTAAATCTTTGCTATCCAACAATTACAGCAAACATTCTTATATGAATATTTCCCCAAACACACAAACTTTCATTGTGTCTACACTTAGTCATACCTACGTAATATTATCATTCCCTTAGGAGAAAAGAAATATGATCAGTTTATTACCATTTCCACAGTTCCACTTATACTGAGACTGAATACAATGGACTTTTTTGGCATTTGTCAAAAATTTTACTTTGGCTGGGCACATGTGTGTAATCTCAGTGGCTCAGGAGACTAAGGCAGGAGGATCACAGATTTGAAGCCAACCTCAGTAACTTAAAAATACCATGTCTCAAAATAATAAATAAATAAATAAATAGGGCTGGCAATATGGTTCCATTGTTAATCAACTTTGTGTTTAATCCCTGGTACAAAAAAAAAAAAAAAAGTTTTACTTTGGTACTTTATCTCTTAATCATAATGAAGATTAGCAGTTTTAAAGAATCCTGGAATGTTCAATGAGAATAAATCATTACTTTATATATATGTAAATGAGAGTCAGTAAATGGACACCCAAAGCATTATAGCTACAAAGTGGAATATTTAAGACTAGAAATCAGTTTCCTAATTCCAGTCCACTCTCACTGGAACACACTACACCCATTTCCTGGAAGAAAACATCAATGTCAAAAAGTCTTGCTAGAAAAACAGCAACTGGAACTACAGGACTTCTTACAGCAGAGCTCCCCCAAAGACTCCTTTCCTGCCATGAGGAATACCTTAAACTGTTTTATTTATTTACTTACTCCCTTAGTCACAAGACTGTTAGGGTCTCCAAAGATGGCTATAGAAAAGTAAATCATGTAGCTCATTCTTAAAACACATCAATTGAATTTGGAGCAATGAGATAGAAAATTATACAATACCATCATTTAAATAGAAGAAAAATTATTATAGAGGCCAGGCATCTTTTGGTGTTCATGCTATCCAAAGCCCAGTTTAAAATGTTTATGAAAAAGTTAATAAATTTTTAAACAATTTATTTTGCCTCAAATTATTGGGGTCAATCAAGGAAAAAGACCAATGCAGCACTTTGGAGGTTCAAAGCAGCAAAAAATAACATCTCACTAGATGAATCAGAAAAGTCTTCAAGGAGTTAAGTGGTATAATATGTGGCCTTTGAAAGATAAATAGGGTACAAGAATAAAATGTATTCCTGTGGTCTGCTGTAATCAGCACAATGGAAGGATGGTTAACTGACAAAGGCAGTGAGGTGGATTGAAAAAATTAATTAGAATTTATAGAAATTAGAGACTCATTTTTTAGTGAAAAGTAGAGGCATACTGGGTAACCCATTCTGGTAGAAACTGAATATGACCAAAAGATGGAGTTAGAACAGTCATTTATATGGGTAGGTTCATCAAAGAGAATCAGTGAAAAAACTTCTTTATTAAACCAGGATGAAGATGGGAAAAACAAGTTGCTTGGGGCTTAGCAGGTACATCGATGTCTAATACTTCTTGACAGGATGGCATTTAGAAATCAAGGCTTCTTGGACAAGTGAGTTCAATGACAAACACAGAATTTCCCCTACCAAAAGAAATCAACTTGCAAATGGGCTTCCATGGGCACCCTTGAACTGCAGCATTCCCAAAATAGGCATTGCACTGTCCAGGGTCTCACATAGTTCAAAGCATTGATTTATCAACCACCTAGGACATATTACTTTTCTTTTTCCCTTATGAAGTCACTTTCTAATTATCAGGAAACATTTGCATTTGTATATATACACATATACAAAGAAGTAATATACAAATCTAAAGATTCTTATAGATGTAGATAAAAACATTGAGTAAAAAAACACATAAATTATTGGGTGCACACACCTGTAAGTCCAGTGACTTATGAGGCTGAAGCAGGAGGATCTCAAGTTCAAAGCCAGACTCAGCAATTTATCAAGGCCTTAAGCTATTCAGTGAGATCCTGTCTCTATATAAAATACAAAATTGGTGGGGGATGTGGCTCAGTGGATTGCCGCTGTCTCTTTGCAGTACCAAATCTGCGGATATTTGTTACTGCCCACAACAACAATTGTGCGGGTATTTATCAGAGGTGGACTGGAAACTGAGCTGCTTCTATTTCTAAGCTGCTTCCTTGCTTGCTTGCTTATTTAGAAAGGATAGAGGAAACAAGGTTTATTTTTTTTGAGAGGAAAGAGAGAAAGACTTTGCTTATCAAAAAGAGAGACTTTGAGAAAAGGACAAGCTTTGCTTAGAGCTTAGAGGAAGAGAGAATTGCTATGCTTTACTTAAGGTCTGCTGCTTCTTACTGGTGCATCCTGCATCCTGTGAACTAAAGGTGCTGTCTACCTAAGGTGCTTTATTGATATGTCCCACATATTGTGATCTGTGATCTGCAGCCTAAAGATGTGTTCTCAGTTCTCTGCTCTGCAATCTGCCTTCCTTTCTGCTAATGGCTTCTCTCTGCTTCTTTCTGCTAGCGGCTGCTTTTTGCCTTCTATGTACTGCCTGCTTATATTCCCTCCAGGAGGTAGAGGGTAGGGCCACGCCTCTTATGCAAAGATTAGGCAAGAAGCTAGATGTCCGAGCAGGCACAATTAGTTGTGCTCGAGAACACATGCACATGCATTGTGTGCGTGGATGATAAATCACCTGAGTGTGCTTATGTCAATTAACCTCCTTGCTGCCGACAACCTCTGGTTGACTACCAGGTGCCATCCTGGTGCTGTCTGCATGGCACAGCCCCCAACAGTGGATATGTGCCCCTGGGTTCAATCCCTGGTGCCCTCCCCCAAAATACATAAATTAAAAACGCAAGAGCTAAAGGGATGTCCAGTTCGATTCAGAACAAGGCAACTAAAGAAGAGAAAGTTTGGTTAAAGAAAAAAAAATTATCACCCCACATGAATTCCTTCAACATCTGTATGATGAAAGATAAACATGGAAGCAGAATGTCATTATACGATTTATACAAACTGAATGTTGGACTTGACTCCTACTGCCACCAATACCTTACATGCAGTGGGATTTTTGAAAGATTTATTTAAATGTATGTATTTGTTAACACACAGCTGGAATAAAACAAAAACTCAGGTATTTAAAACTGGTTTCAAATAAGGTTTGCTGTACATTAGAGAGAAAACAGCCATAGTTCTTTATAGCTGCCTCTGAAGAGGAAAGAGGAAAAGTCTCTTGAAAGAACTTTCACCTTGGCAATCAATATTTCCACTCCTAACTGGTCACTAACTAGACTTTAACACCATACTCCATTTTAAGCAGGTCAGCCATACTTATCATCATCACCTAGGTTTCTGTGCCATAAGCCAGTAGGCATTTTAGCTGTGTGACAAATCTCCCTTCATCCATGCAAATTCTATCACTGGATGGGACTTCTACCTTCTCTGTTTTCAAAAACCACATATCCATCATTTAAACCAACTTGAATGTTCCTTTAAAGCTTTTGTAAACAAGTCAGACCTCCAAACTTATCCCTTATAATTGTCTTCCTCATTAAATATATTCTAGCTTTTTTGAAATGCTGATGAAGCTTAGGTTTCTTCAAACATGAGCATCCATGTACAAGTTATTTTCTATATTCAGTTGGAGCTCTTATCCTTCATTTTCTTGATTGACTAATTCCTACTTTTCCTTTGATCATACTTCAAATTAAAAATCATTCCAACAACATAAGTACATACATACCTGTTAATGGTTTCTTTCTCTGTGTTTTCAACAATGACACACTGCAAGACACAACTTAAAAATAATATGTACTACAAATATGGAAGAATTTGAGAATCTGGCACTAGAGGAACAAATATAAATTATAAAATAAAACCAATGCTGAAGTGCTGGGCTGCACCAAGGGGTCAAAAGCACTGTGTTTATTATTCAGCCAAAGCACAGAATTTGTCTTTAGATTCCATTTTAATGTTAAGTTAAGAACTTTCAACCAGCACTACTTGTTTGTAAACCCTCATCAAAGCACATTGCCTCAGTATGAATATGTTCAGGCAAGAATGCAGACAGTATACCTGCAATCACTTAACTTTCATCGACAACATGCATGCATGCTTATTAATATTTTCCCTCCCACTTTTTGCATGACATAGTTTATACCAGAATAATTACTTGCTGATAATTGTTCAAGCAAACTACTGTACAGGGAGAGTGCAGAGGTGAACTCACTCATAGATTATGGGGTATAGTAATGCACTACAATTATAAAAATCATATGCTCATATTCAATAGTGTTCAAAAGAAGCAAGAAAAATGTCATCAGCACAAAGAGTAATCCCCTCAATTTTAACTCTGCATGTACTGTCATCTGATTCTCTTAACACTTTACTATTCTGAAATAAACCAGTGATAACTGGCAAATGAACTATTTCACAAACAGTAGTGATACATTTGATGTAATATGGTCAGAAACAAATTAATCTTCTGATGTAAATGAAAGATTATCACAAATAGGAAAAGAAGAACTCAAACTATCCTATTTAGAGGAACCGGGAAATTCCACAAGAAAGCTTTTAAAACTCATAAGTAAATTCAGTAAAGTAGCAGGTTATAAGAACAATGCTCATAAATCTAATTCATTTTTATACATAAGTGATGAATCTCCAGGAAGAGAAGTTAAGAAAACTACCCCATTCACAATAGCCTCAAAAAAAAAAAAATAAAACATTTGGGAATCAATCTAACAAAGGAGGTGAAAGACCTATTCAATGAGAACTACAGAACACTAAAGAAAGAAATTAAAGAAAACCTTAGAAGATGGAAAGATCTCCCATTTTTTTGGATAGGCACAATTAATTAATATTGTCAAAATGGCCATACTACCAAAAGTGCTATACAGATTCAATGCAATTAAAATTAAAATCTCAATGACATACCTTATAGAAATAGAGCAAGCAATTATGAAATTCATCTGGAAGAATAAGAAACCCAGAATAGCTAAAGCAATCCTTAGCAGGAAGAGTAAAGCAGCGGGCATCAAAATACTGGAACTTCAACTATACTACAAAGCAATAATACCAAAAATGTCATGGTATTGGTACCAAAATAGACCGGTAGATCAATGGTACAGAATAGAGGACATGGATGCAAACCCACATAAATACAATTTTCTCATGTAGACAAAGGTTCCAAAAATATGCAATGGAGAAAAGATAGCCACTTCAACAAATGGTGCAGGGAAAACTGGAAATCCATATACAGCAGAATGAAACTAAACCCTTATCTCTCACCCTGCACAAAACTCAACTCAAAATGGATCAAGAACCTTGGAATCAGATCAGAGACCCTTCATCTTATAGAAGAAAAAGTAGGTCCACATCTTCAACATGTCTGCTTAGGATCAGACTTCCTTTACAGGACTCCCATAGCAGAAGATATAAAAGCAAGAATCAATAACTGGGATAGATTCAAACTAAAAAGCTTTCTCTCAGTAAAGGAATGTGAAAAGAGAGCTTACAGAGTGAGAGAAAATCTTTGCCACTCATACTTCAGATAGAGCACAATATCCAAAATATATAAAGAATTCAAAAACTTTACACAAAGACTACAAATAACCCAATCAACAAATGGGTTAAGGAAAGGAACAGACACTTCACAGAAGCAGATCTACAAGCAACCAACAGATATATGAAAAAATGTTCAACATCTCTAGTAATAAGAGAAATGCAAATCAAAACTACCCTAAGATCCCATCTAACCCCAATTAGAATGGCAATTATCAAGAATACAAGCAACAATAGGTGTTGGAGAAGATGTGGTGAAAAATGAACACTCATACATTGCTGGTGTGGATGCAAATTAGTGCAGCCACTCTGGAAAGCAGTGTGGGGATTCCTTAGAAAACTTGGAATGGCCCCACCATTTGACTCAGCTATCCCACTCCTTGGCCTATACCCAGAGGACTTCAAATCAGCATACTACAGAGATACAGCCATATCAATGTTCATAGCTGCTCAATTCACAATAGCCAGACTGTGGAACCAACTTAGATGTTCTTCAATTGATGAATGGATAAAGAAACTGTGATATATATATTTATATATATATATATCATTGTGTGTGTGTATATATATATCATATATGTATGATATATATATACACACACACAATGGAATATTACTCAACCACAAAGAATAATAAAATTGTGCCATTTGCAGGCAAAGAGATGAAATTGAAGAATATCATGCTAAGTGAGATAAGCCAATCTCCAAAAACTAAAGGATGAATGATCTTGCTGATAAGCGGATGAGGACACATAATGGGGGGGAGGGTCAAGAATGGAGGAAGGAGGGAATAGAGGGTTGGGAATGGTGGGGGGAAAGAAAAAATAACAGAATAATCCAAACACCATTACCCTATGTAAATGTATGATTATACAAATGGAATGCCTTTACTCCATGTACAAACTAAGAAACAAGGTGTATCCCTTTTGTTTATAATAAAAATAAATTTTAAAAATGAAGGTTATGAACAAAAACTGGAGATTTCAAAACTTTCTAATAAAAACTTTAGTATTACATCTCATAAATTATTTTACAAAAGAATACTATATTAAAATGCCAATTCATAAAAATTAATACATAGAAAAAATTGAAATGACAGCAATAGAAATCTTAGATATAGAAGGATAATTAGAATATCCAGTTTAAATCCCTTCAAAGCAACTATGAAAGCTGCTTTACTCATCTGCCATATTTCAATATAAATAAAATAATATTAACATAATTGTCATTCATGGAGTACTATGAATCAGATACACTACAATGTCTCTCAATAATCCCATAAATCCTATAAATAGCTATTAATTATCTTTTTCAGATGAGAAAATTAGAGCTAATCTGAAAGAGACAGAAGATAGACTGCAAGTCAAAAAAGTCAGACATAAGATTCAAACCAGGTAGTCTGATTCTGCAATTGATGCTTTTCCCCTGGCTTCACTGATAATTTCTACATTATTTACATTTTCATTATTTCTTTCCAAAACTTGTGCTGTAGAGTGCTTTGCAGAATTAATGCCTAATCCTAAAAGGTCTTTAAAACAAGACATGAAACCTACAATTCCACATTTTCTCACTATTGTTCAACAAACCTACTCTTAATGTTCATAAAATCTCTAGTCACTGGACTTCTACCAAATTGCCCTATGACTCCTACCTTTACTCTTCTCACTGCTCAACTTAGATTTTTTTAATCTAAATTCTTATTATAGGTTTTACTATACACTTCTCTGTCCTGTTTGACACTGATTTTTTTAAAAGAAGCAGAATTTTAACAAATTTAAAGATGTGTTTGTCTTTTAAAATAATTCATGAATCAGGTAGCATCTCTTCAAAAGAATTCAGAAAAGGTGATCCAATAATCTAAGCAGAGGATGTTAACTTTAAAGGTAGAAAAGAGTCAAAGAAAGCAAAAATAAGGATCAAAAAGTGGACTATTTTAAAGTTATGCATTTTTATAAGTAAATTAATTTCTTTTTATGCCAGGTTAGGTTAACTGAGTCCATTCTGATTGGCTTCTGGGCATCTCCTGGTTTTTGTTTTTTTGTTATTTAAACTGGACCATTTTGAAGTCCAGTTTCATTATGTAGTACCCAAAATGAGTTGCTCCATTCTCCTCTTGTTTGTTGGGGCCCAGTGCAGAAGCTCATTTGAAAATAATGGCCTCCTATAAATTTTTTCTAACACTGCTTAGTCAAAAATTCTAAAAGCTGGATAATAAAAACTAAATACAACAGTCTTTTTCTCCTACCTTTTTTTTTTTGTTGTTGTTCCTGGGGAATGAATTTGGGGGTACTCGACCACTGTGCCACATCCACAGCCCTATTTTGTATTTTATTTAGAGACAGGGTCTCACTGAGTTACTTAGCACCTCACTTTTGCTGAGGCTGGCTTTGAACTCTAAATCCTCCTGTCTCAGCCTCACAAGCCACAGGGATTACAGGCATGTGTCACCATGCCTGGCTTGTCATTCCACTTTTCATCAGTGATCGTCATTGAAAGAAACTGCATAATACACAACAGAATCCAATATGACTTGATACACTCTGAAATAAAAGCTCACAATATAATCAAGGGGTTGGAAAAACAAAAACACAGTGGGTCAAGTGGCATGTGCCACCTGATTTTGTATATAGGATTTTGTATATAGGAACATAATCACAGCCTTTGATTTACATAAAATCTGTGGTTGCTTTCACACAACAGCATGAATAGATGAAGCAGACCATATGGCTCACAAAGATGAAATATTTACTATTTGGCTTTACATATATTAAAAAAACTCTGACGACCTATGATATAACCTATAGTGCACCTCCATGAAAGTATCTCAAGTCAATAGGAGAAAAATTAAATCCATTTACTTTCACCACAAATCTATAGACATCAACATAATTCCCTCTAGAAACCTGTTATTCTAAGCTATTTTCTTTCCAAAATCTATCAGCTAATGCTTACCTACATCTACTTGATTATACAAATATCTCCTGTATTTACTGTATTCCATGGAACTAACCTAGACTCAGGTCTTCATAACCAATCCTCTAGGTGATTGAATCAGTCTTTTTATTAGTATTAACTTTCTTCAACAAGGAGGTACCCAATAATTGAGTATCATACTAAAACATAGGTCATATTTTGTATACTTATTAAAAATGTTCCAAAATTTGTGACGGAATGTAACTTGAAACACTAAATACATTCAATTTATACAAAAGTGACAGAAGAAAGTGTAAATATATAAATTTTGCAAATAAAGAACTTCTTAATATAAACAGAGCTCTTTAGATTCATCCTCCAGTGACACTGCCCCATTTTTCTCTCCATTCCCCTGCAAAATGAAGAAAACTCTCACCATTCTTTAGCTTCCAAACCCATAAAATTTCTCAAAGACCCAGGAGCACCTGAATGCTCAAACTGGTTTCCCTTTGCCTGTTTGTCACCTCACTAGTAATCTAACATGCTCATTAAGTATCAATGAGCAGCACACACAACCCTGATGGAAGTTAATTAAGCACAAATACAACCATAACTCCAGTCCATGGTGAGCTTACAGCCTGACAGGACAGGAAGGCAATAGTAAACACTCACACAAATAAAAACTTGATTAGAATCACAAACCAGTGCTGTGAAAGACAAAGGGCACTGTGGGACGGAACAACAATACGAATTCTGATCTGAAGTCGCAGAAGTCACTTCACAAAAGTAGTCATGACACTTAAGAAATGAAGTGTTTATGGGGACGGTAAGTGAATAGGCTTCCTTCGGGAAGTCTGTTCTGATTGCTCCAACCTAAACCAACAGGTTTTATCATGCCTAAGAGTTGGAATATAATCATTAAATGTAGTACTGTACGGTTAGTGAAGATGGACATTATAAAACAAATTAAACACCATGAAATATGTTGTATGGACTGTAGTCTGTATATGTATTGTCATGAACATTGTTAATAAAACATAAATTTTCAAAGGATAAAAGAAGATATATCCAAAGTCTACCATAAACTTAGAAGGGTAGTGCTTAGGGGGGTAATTTTTCTTTTGATCATTTTCTAAATTTTTGGTGACAATTATTTTAGAATGAACAAAACATGGCACTTTAAGTAGTTAACTTAATTTTAATTAGACACATACCTTATATGTATTTCACTATTAACACACATAATACTCTACAGTACACAGTAATTCATTACAAACCTATGTTTCATGTAAAACTGCAAGAATTTCAATCAAACTTGGAAATCCTATACTACCATTTACTATAATTTTTAAAACTAAATATCATTTGTATCTTGAGATTTCCCTACTCAATTCAATATTTTATTTGATTCTATAAGGTCTTTTTATACTTTATTTTCTTTGTAATATACAGTCAAACCTTCATAAAAGGAAACTTATCAATAAAACCTTGAAGTTTTTTTTTTCTTTTTTTGTGGTACTGGGAATTGAACCCATGGCCTTGTGCTTTCAAGGCAAGCACGTTGCCAACTGAGCTATCTCCCCAGCCCCAATCTTGAAGTTTTTTTAAACTGTTTTAAATCAGCACCTATCAAAAACAATAGAAAATAACAAGTGTTGGCAAGGATGCAAAGAAATAAAAATCATTACACATTACAGATGGGAATGTAAAAGACTCTGCCATTGTGGAAAACAGTTTGGCAATGTTCCAAAAAGGAACCATAAAATTATCATATGACACAATTCTAGTCCTAAGTGCATATCCAAAGGAAATGAAACCAGGTACTCAAATGCATGTGAACACATGCTTTCAGAAGTAGCATACACATTAGCCAAAGGGTAGAGACAGGCCAAGTATACATGAATGCATGACTGGATAAGCAGATCACAGTATATACAAACAATGCATTTTTTTTCTTTTCTTTTTGCAGTGCTAGGGATTGAACCTAGGGCTTTTTGCTTAGAAAGCAAGCTCTTTTCCAACTGAGCTATATTCCCAGCCCACTGTAATATAATTTGGACATTGAAAGGAACAGTCCTGACCATACTACAATATGTTTTCAAAAATATTATACTAAATAAAAGAAACCAGACATAAAAATACACATGTGTTTCCATTTATACAAAATATTTGGAAGAGGCAAATTCACAGAAACAAAACAAATTGGTGATTGCCAGGGGCTGGGAGTATGTACAGTAGGGAACTGCTCAGAGAATACAGGGTTTAACTTTGGACTGAGTAAAATGTTTTGCAGTTAGAGATCATGATTGCACAACACTGTGAATGTACAGCATTGTTTACATTAAAATAGTTAATATTTGATACAAATTTCACCTCAATTTCAAAAATTCAATACCCAAAGAAGGAGCAACTTTCAGGAAACAAACACATCTCAGGCGACTGAAGCATGGGAGTCACAAGTTTGATACTAACCTCAGCAGCTTAGTGAGACCCTTTATCAAAATAAAAAATAAAAAGGACTGGGGATTCAGTTCAGTGGTGAAGTACCCCTGGACTCTAAACCCAGAAACACATTCTCCAAAAAAAAAAGTTACTGAAAACTCTTCCTCCTCCTTACATAGACACCTGCTACTAAAACAGGAAAACCAGATGAATCACTTCAGCAACTAGGTCCCTATTCTATGCCAAACTCAATTGCCTTTATAATATTCTGAAACTTTTAAGTTAATTTAAAAAACAGCCTGTTATTCACCCAGACCAAAAATCATGAGTGGTAGAGTTAACTGGAATCCAGATCATTTAAATATTTTGGTTCTCCTTCCAAAACTCTCTTTGGATTAAAATTTTTAAAAAAAGACAATTTACTGGAGGAGGCTGAAATTATTACTTTTCTATTCTTTATAAAAGAAAAAATAACATTCATTTATTCAACAAATATTAATTTGGTGCCACTGTGTGTGTCAAACATTCTTGATACTTGGGATATATTGATAAATGAAAATTTTTTTTCTAAAACAATTTAAATTCCAAGAGGGATAGAGAGAGAAAAAGACAAGCATGCATTAAGGAATGAGTAGTGAATAATATGTTACAAAGTGTTAAGTGATATGGGTGGGGAGGGAGGGGATTAGGAATTAGAACAAGGGAAAAATGCATGAAACAGTGTGCCAGCACTAAATTGAAAGTTATTCGAAGGAGTCTCACCAAGAAGGCAACATCTGAGTCAAGACTTGGAGGTAAGCCACTTGTGGAGCAGACATTTGGAACATGAATATTGCAGTTAGGAAGAAGATCAAGACAGGAGTCTATTTGGCATGTATAAGGTATGTTACAGAGGCTAGGCACAGGACCTGGAGTAAAGGTGGTGTGAAATAAAGTTAGCAAAAGAACAGGAGAGAGAAAAATTTTAGCATTTTCTCGGCACTCACCTGTGTAAGAAACCCACGAGAACCACGTTGGACACGGAAATTGACATAAGAGGGTTTACTAAGCAAACAAAATGTCTCCCTTCAGGGTAAGAGAGAAAATGAGAGGAAAAGAGAAAGGGCATGTGCAAGAGAGGGTATGAAAAGTGAGGAGGAGAGAGAAAGAAAGTGAGTAGGAGAGAGAAAGCATGAGAAAAGATGGTGGGGAAGCTATCCTTAAGCAGTTGAATTCTGCCAGGTTAATGGGA